>NW_018164549.1:5637992-5704120 GCF_001263595.1 Phalaenopsis equestris | reverse complement strand
TATATATATATATATTATTTACTTCTTTTTGTGTCATGTGAGGTTTGGCTTGATTTGGAGGGAAGTGGACTTAGCTCACTTTTGTGTGCTTTTTAGTCAATGTTATGAAAATGGCTTGTAGTTACCCATCATCAGGAATGATACCCAAGGGAGCTTGGGTGGACAAGTCCCAATCATGTGATTTTGAGATAAGCATGGGTTTGGGTGAGTTGTTAAAGTGGTTAACCACTTTTTGGGAAATCCAAAAATGTGGTTATCCTTTTTCTAAATATGGTGTGGTGGCTTGTGTGTGGCTTGTGTGTGGCTTGCATGACTTGCATGAAAATGGATATTGGTGATTTTTTGGATTTTCTCTTGATTTGGTTATTACCTAAATTTGGGCATTTTAATCATTGAACTTTACATTTTAGGCTTGATTGATTTTTGAATGTGATGAGAGGGTTTAAATTTATGTCATGATGTCATTTATTTTATTTTATTTTATTTGGATTTGATTTTGTGTTGGTGAGCTTGGGCTTAGATTTGGTGGATTTTGGGCTTAGAATTTATGATGATGGAATTTGGAATTAATTTTGTGCTCCTAAATTTTGGCTTGAATTTTGGTCATGGTTAATTTAATTTAAGTTCATAAGTGAGGTTAATTAATGTGGGAATGTTAATTATGAAGGCAGGTCCATGAGGGCATCAAATTTGTGTCTTGAAGGTGGGTTCTAGTTGGCTGTCAAAAAAGGGTTTGATTTGGTCTTGGATTTTGGATTGTAGAAATTTTTGAAATAAGAAATTTTTGAAATTTTGATTTTAATTTTTGATGGTGGAGTGTATGTGAATTGTAGTGTGGGTGATGTGAATTATGGTGTATGAGTGTGGAGGTGTAAACTGAATTGTGATATGGTAAGAATTGCGGTGTTTCAAAGAATTAAACCCTAAATCAAAGGTCCTTTTAGAGCCTCTCCAATCCTTATGTGAACTCATCTTGAGTTTCAATGTGTCGGTCTCAATCAGCTTAACCAAGTGTTGAGGATTTAAGACCATACACATGAGACTACAAGGAGTCTAGAGGTGGCTTGAATTTTTAAGTGGTGTGGGTCCCAATACTAGTCCTCTAAGAGAGTCAGTAGGGAAGTCCTACGGCTAGATCCTAGGCTTTAGAGAGGGAAACAAACCTCACAAAAAAAGGAGAACAATGGCTTGTATGTAAATGCCTCATATATTGTTGGGGGCATGAATTAGAAGCAATTCACCGTTGGCACACACACAACCTTACCATAAAGAGGGTCTCTTTAGTAATTTTAGCTACCTACTCCCCCTTATTTCTTCTAGGTAACCTCATTAGTCACTCCTACCATAATCATGGATATGTCAAGAAATAAAGCTCTTTATTCAAAAAAAAATTTCTTGGTGAACCTTAATAAATTAGTGTCATAAATATTTTAAATAAGTGGTAGAGTTAGAAGCTAAATTTGAGAGACCTACAACTTTTAGCTTTATTGGTTGACAACTTAAAAGTTAACTTGATGCATCGTAACACATCATAGAGTGGCATCATAAAGGTCCCTGAAATAACTCTTTCTAATAAAGAAACTGATCAACCTTACTTCAAGAGGAAATTGATGTTACCCATCTTTTTTCTGATAACGGTTCCAAGACACTCATTTGTCTCATCTATACAAAATTTGCATAAATTATATGTTATTCATGTTATGCTCAATTGATTTCTTAAAATATAGGATTAATTGAGCCAAAGCTGTTGAACTTGTAGCTTTAATTATCACTACAATAATTAACATGAGATGATTAAAATTTATTATGATGAGGGACCTCTAATCAGCTTGCTTATTGTTCTTCATTCATTGCTTGAACTAGATTTTTCTTGTGAAAAGCATTTTTAGTCCAAACAATTAATAATATATAAGCTTAAATGAAGCTGCCTCGGTCTTTACTAGCAAATAAATGTAGCCCCAATAAAGAAGAAGATGACAAGAAGATAAGCTTGAAAAAAGGATCCCATGTATTTATAAATGGCCGCAATCATTGATGTATAGAGGGTTCACACCAATATCATTATTAAAGTAGCTAATGAGAAAAATAATCTCATTACAAAAATGAATATGATGGCGAAGTTTATCATTTTCTCTTTTATTGATCCATGAAAATAATAAATGTCTCTCATAATTATCATACTTTTTTAAAGTCACACTTTAAGGATACACAAGAATTAAAGAACTACATATTTGGGATAAATATTAGAAGAATACATGGAATCATAAACATATTTGAGTACATTTCTCCCAAAATCACTCTCCCATGAAGGCACTTATCCAACTAAGAGGGCACTCATAAAGAGCGAAGTACACTCGTCGAGCTCAGATGACACTTGCCTAACTCAAAATACTCATTTATCTAAATTCGGTGACTCCATATATTTAGCCAACAAAACCCTTAACTTTTGCCAAAGGTAGTTATCCATGTGTACTTAATGAGAGTCCAATTAATACATTCACGTGTCAATAACAATTATTATACTTTACTTTATTAAAATATAGCCTTTTTGTGGCCGTAAAAAAAATCTTATAAATATAGGGTTAGAAAACTTTTCCAACATAAGGTGATAGAGTATATATAGATATAAAATCCTTTGAAACTTCTTCATTCCTCTCTTTCCTTCCTCTCTGCTTCATTTTGTTTATCTTTCTCTCAACTCATGGTGCTACTAAGATCTTATGAGTTTTATAAACAGGGTTTGAGTATCGATACACATAAATTTAGATTCAATAATATAGTTCCTACATTTTAATAATCCTTACATTAACTTTAATTCTTTTTTTTCTATAAGATATTGATTTCTTATTGTATTTAATACGAAAGTGAAATTGATGCTACACAAAAAAAACTATGGTTCTAGTATAATTATATTGGATAAATTATTTGATAATCTTCAATCTATTTTTTTTTAGAACCAAACATTAAAAAAATCCTTGAAGTAATATGTTGTGGCACTCATGTATGCAATTGGAGAGGAGAAGTATATGAATTAACGAGATGATGTAGAACTTATATATATTTTCCATTGAATTGGAATGTAATTCATTGGATTATATTTGAGATCTCATTTCTTATGATGAGCATGACATTGCATGATTATGAATACTCCTGTGTCTCATTACTGAACATACAAGGAATGAATAATCCATTTTAATATATTTTTTTAAACTAATTCGATTATGTAATCCTTACTCATATAGTTTGATGATTCTCACTATCTTATTTGCAATATCGATTGTGAAGTGTATGCTTTACAACATTTGATATACTTAATTTCTCAAAATAAAAAAAATCTTACAATTACACATGTTCCGTACAATTTCGTAAAGATCATTTATGCATGGATTTATTTCATAACAATATAAAGACATAAATCAATAGACTATGTTGACTTCAACATTAACTTTCTATACAAACATTACTTCATTTAAAGAACACTGTTATGAATTTTATTTATGGACGTGTTTTGAATACAAAGAATTTATATCAATTTTAAGAAATACACTTATTCAAATATTATGCTTTTTGTGCATAACTATATATTATGGTTACTGTTTGATTTCTTACAATTACTCTTTGTATTATGACTGGTATGTTCATTTCTACTAATCTACTTTGCGTTATAAAATAATGTTATGACTAATTCCATTCTCTTAACCTATTTTTTGTTTTATAAGTATTATATTTTTTATAAGAAATGCATTTTGTCGTGTATTGTTGTTATGATTATAGATTCTGTTGCCTTATCTCAAGGTATATTTTATAAATCAATCATGATCAAATGATCACTCAATAAAGATCCAACATAAAAAGAATAATGATTGACTCATAATCAATCCATCCAGAACAATTTTTTGCATATTATGAAAATCAGAATTTAAAAATGATCAAATAACTTTGAACACTGATCATGTAATCTTTATATTATGTTTGGATCCTCTCCAATCTATAAGTGGATAATAATAATAAGTTCTTCATATTATGATGTAGACATCTTTGAGCAGTGATCAAATCATTTTTAATCACATTTTTGTCTATTTTGGAATAAGGAGTGATTAATGAAGAACAACCTTTGAGTCTATTTTATATGCTATGATTATAAAAGAAATAGTTGATGATTATTTCCTAAGGTTTTATCATGAAGTTTGTAAAAACAAAAGTTTACTGTCAGAAAATCTTATAATTGTGTTCATATCACACAAAACTTATATATTTATATATCTAAACACAAATTTTGTTATATTGATACTTAATTTTTAAATAGGGATATATGCTTTTTAAGTATGGTTGAGAATTTACCACCGAGATCATTAATCTTTAGCTTGAATCAGCTATGAGCTAAAATTTATCGAATTTTCTTCAGTCAATTTTAAGCCATATATAGATCGGCTTGAATCGGCAACTCGAACTTTTATTTATTTATATTAATTGTATATTTAACATTTAAAAAATTAATTTCACTTTTTTAAATATATGTAAGGCAATATGTATGTAAAAGTAGAAGTTTAAACGTTAGATATATAAATATATAATAATTCAACATTATGTAGTTACATTTTATAATTTTAGAATGTAAAAGTAGTAAGATTTTGATGTAGTTTGTTTGTATTTATTTATTTTAAGCTAGACCACTTTTTGATTTTTGCTGTTGAAAGGATCTAAATAGCTCAATTCGAGGCCTATTTAACTTCGATCTAAACTGGCTCGAAATTGAATATAACCAACTACAAGCTGATTTCAAGTCCTGTTCAAGCCCGTTCTAGCCAATTTTAAGTTGATCCCAACTCTACTCAAAATTAGATTGGTCATAATCTTATTTAAGCATAGATAAAAAGTAATAAAAGACAAAATTCAATAAATAAATAAATAAATACATAAAAATTATGTGATATTTAAGTAATTTTTTTCCTTACAAATTCAGGGCCGCACTCCTTGACGGCACGTGGCACTACGTGACCTAACGAAAATATTGAAAAAAAAAAAGAAACCTTCTTTAATTACGAAGGTAAGAGAGAGAGAGAAGGGATAGAGAGAGAAAGGGCTCCTATCCGCCGCATGATCCCCGTCTGGCCCTCAACCTCGTCTCCGGTCAGCAACAAAATCGCCACCACAGCTCCAGAATTTTCCATCTTTAAATTTAGTCACGGTTAGCTCACGATTTCTTCTTTCATTCCTTCAGTTATCATTGGTTTCTCAAGTTCCCCTATGTGGCGCTGGAGTCTTCTGATTGCTATTTTTTTCTTTGCTATGTAGACTGAATTCGATTTCCTTTTCATCGACTTGTGGAAATAGAGTTTTTATTGGATTTTGGGGAGTTGGTTTGTGTTGGCGCCTGTGATCTGGTGTTGGAGGTGCCATAATGGCGTGCCGGGGTTTCCTAGAGTTTCTCTTGAAGCTGTTCAATTTTCTGCTGTCCATCTCTGGATTGGCGATTGTTGGTTACGGGATCTATCTGTTGATTGAGTGGAATCGATTTTCTCCGGGGAGCGGAGATGATCCGATTTCGCCGGTGAGTGATGGTGCAGAAATCTGGAAGCTTGGTCGTCCGATGCTTCTCGTGACGACCTTGTCTGGTAGTTTTGCTGATAAGCTCCCGACTGCTTGGTATGCACGCCCTTTATTTGCCATTCATTTGTTTCCTTTTGCAGATGCATTTAAACACCCAAGTTTTTTTACTATGTATTTCCAGTTCATGAAGGCATAATAAAAGGCAAAACGTATAATTAACAGGAATTGACACGCCATTTTCTTCTCCGTTTTTGTCGATTATATTGGTTTATGCCACGGTTACCACTCGTTATTGAGGAAATAAAAGAAAATAACTTGGTACCAATGTTTTTTATGATTCCTTCTACCTCTTTAAGTGCAAGTTTCATTAAGATGATGGGTTGTTTTTTTTGTTTTTTGTATTGATCTTTCTTCGGTTTGTTAGTAGAATCTGGTCCCTCTGTAACGTAGTTTGTTCTATTTTTATCTTCTAATAAATGATATCCGAGTAAGGTTATGATGGTCATGTAGCTAGAGATTGAGAGGTTTGATGGTTCAAAAAATGCTGGCCTTTGGACAACCAAGAAACTTGATGTACTTGTTCAATAGGAGTTTGTAAAAGCCCTTATGAAGCGTAGCAAGGTGCCTGGAATTATGAGTGGAGAAAACCAGTGAAACATGGAAAGCTCACTTAGTGATTCAATTGTTTTTGGCGAACAAGGTTTGTAATGGTCTCAGAGAAAATAATGGCAGAACATTTGTAGCTTAAGCTGGGGACTTTGTACCAAAATTCTCTCCAATAAACTTTATAAAAAGCATAGATTATTTAATTCGCATCCACAAAGGTTCACCTATTAAATCACATTTGAATGAGCTTAATTCTATCATTTGAGATTTCATGCTACTTATGTGATTGTTAATAATGAAGATTAAGTTTTATTGCTGTTGTGCTCTTTATCTACATCTTATAAGCACTTTCGAGACTATTATGTGGTCGTGATTCAATTCTTTTGAGACTATTATATGGTCGTGATACAATTAGTTTTGACAATGCCAAGAATTCATTTCTTTCAAAAATGGTAGTTTCTCGAGGGAGGCGATAAACCATCTAATAATTTATTGTAGGTTGGAGGGATGCTATATGATGAAACGTTCTTCTCTAATAATGTCAGGAGTAAATATCATAGTAAATTCATAGAGATTATTTACTTCTTTTGTAAGAAGAACAGGAAGCGGAAAAAAAAAAAAAACATTTTTTAAAGGTGGCAAAAGAAAAAAAAGCAAATGACGATCAGAAAAGGATAAGTTAACTAATGCAAAGGTTATTGCAGATTTTTTGAGGGTTTGAAATTAATGATGCTCTTTTAGTGACAAAAGATAGAAGAACAATGAATCTTATACTCGACTTGTTTTATACATAACTGTGTCAATTTAAATATACATGTTCTACATGTAAGTCAAATTTTGGTGGCTATTTTTGTATAAAAAATGAAGCTTTGTGCAAGATTGTAGATTTGGACCTTCAAAAGTTAAAGATATATGGTGGTTTAAGTATATCGTTGGCTTGAATTAGATATGTATTAAAGTTAAAAAGAATAATCTAATATTTTTAAGCACTCTTAGTGTTAAGAGTAATACTAAAACTCTTAACATTAGTAAGTGTGTTTTGGTTGATTCTATGTGTTGAATATTACAATGTCACATGTTTATGTGTTGGATGCAACAATTATGTTGGTAACTCATGGAAGCAAAAAATGACACTTAAGTATATTTCCTAAAGTACAAAAAAAGTGGGCCCTACTGTGAAATTATTACTGATGCTGCTTGAAGAATATTGCAAATTAAAATTTCTATAAAGCGGGAGTCTATAAAAGGCGAATGGGCACTAAATAATAAATAAAAAACTCAAAATAAAAGAGACATCGATTTAGGATTACTAAGGTTAAAAAATAGAGGAGGAGATGATGGAGGCCACTGAGAATCAGCAACTGTTATGCAACCAGCCAGAAACTGAAGCAGGAAGTTGGTAGCAAGTCAGGCGGCATAGGAGGTCCTTCTATGTCCAGAAGAGTTCACCATCTTGATTCAATCATATTACATGCACAACATCTGAAAGAGATCAAATGATACAACACTCTGACACAAAAAAAATTAAAAAAAATTAGTCTTTAATGCATAAAACAAATCAAAAGTATCATAAACAAAAGAATACAACATACTTAAAGGCTCAAAAGTAAAAGAAACTCTAATTAATATCCTAAATAGGTAAATTTGGCTCCTATACAAGCTGGTCTGGAAAGTGAATTGTTGCCTCCTTGGACTATTATGGTCTCGGTTTACATAGGAGGCAATGCATGGCATTCACGTCATTCTCCCTTCGTAGGATAGGGCTTGTTGCCATCACCATAAGTATCTAGATCCTCACAGTACGACGATGGATCAATGACGTCGAAAGTGGCAGAGATGTTATAATCCCGACTAATCAATTTTGTATGAATTGTTATTAATATTTATGGCCATTCGAATTGGATTATAAGCACTTGACTTG
This sequence comes from Phalaenopsis equestris, assembly GCF_001263595.1. Classification (NCBI taxonomy): domain Eukaryota; kingdom Viridiplantae; phylum Streptophyta; class Magnoliopsida; order Asparagales; family Orchidaceae; genus Phalaenopsis; species Phalaenopsis equestris. Next base: position 5,696,043 of record NW_018164549.1, on the reverse strand, counting down.
ACCTTCCTAAATGAACCTTTGGGGAACCTTTTTTTCGAGGAACCTCTATTTCTTCAATTTGATTCATATTGAGTTTCCTTCCTAGAGATCCTAGAAATTTTTGGATTTATTCGCTTATTTCTTGGTGCCTGGTCCTCATCTACTCATGAAGGGTCTGAGTCTATAAAACTCTAATCTCGACATCAATGCTAAGCTCAATAGTGGGGAGTATTGATACAAGCTCCAAGGGTGTGAGGGGGTTTCACCAATATGCAAACTCAAAGGGGATGTGATATGCAGATTGGCTGGTGAATCGGCAAGCAAAATCAACATGTGGAAGGATCATATTTTACCTTTTGATATTCTTGCCCACACAACGCCTTAGTTGGTTAGATATACTACAATTCACCACATCTATCTATCTATTAATTTGAGTTTGAGCTACTAATTGAACCGATGCTTTGTGCAAGTTTACTTCATAAAGTTCTCAAAAAATGGCTCAGAAATTTCACTTTCTTATCTGAAATTATGATTCTAGGCACCATAAAGGTGAACTACGTCTCTGAAGTACAAGTCTACAATATGTGAAGCATCCATCATTTTATAACAAGCCACAAAGCTTTCCCTCTTGGAGAAATGATTTACCATCACCATGAAAAAACTCTTATCCATCGTCTTCGTGACATGCTAACTATAAAATTCCTTTTAGACTCATTCAATTTTTCAATGAAGCAGGTTGTAGGGTGTCTTTGACCCAACAAGACTCTAATTCCTAAATTTGAGATATCACACTTTACCTTAAACACTTTACTGAAGTCTAAAGAGCTAGAACAAGGTCCTGAGTGACTTATTTCTTGAAAGCTTCAAAACTTGCTTGTGTTTCATATAGATCAAATGAATTTGTTAGACTTAAGGAGCTCCATTAGGGGTGCCGCTATTGAGCTGAAATTTTTGATAAATTTTATCTAAGAAGAAGTCAACTCATAAAAGCGGTGTACCTAAGTAAATAATTGTGGACCAGGCTAGTTAACGATTGCCTTGATTTTGATCAGATTCATCTCAATGATAGTTGTTGATACAATATAATCAATGAAACCAATTGTGTAGTTAGGAAATAACATTTTTTTGGATGACCATATAATTGGGTTCGAAGCATCTAACACTTTTCTGTGAGCGCTATATGTGATCCCCCACAGTATAGTTGTACATATAGAAATCTTCAAGGTATACAACCATGAATTTCTCGATAAATTCTTAAAAGATTGATTCATTAGCTGCCTGAAAGTGCTTGGAGTGTTTTTCAGGCCAAGGGGCATAATTGTCCACCCTTACAATATGTTTGAAATCTTTAATGTTGTCTTCTACTCATCTTCTAGTCTCGAGTTGGGAAGTAACTGGTCTCTCCCTAGATCGATCTGGTTTCGTGCTGCCCGTGAAGCAGAATGTGGGTCATCCACTTCAAAAAGAGTAATGTAATAACAAGACCATGTTCAACAAGTTTATTGTTGATAAATTGAGCTATTTCAAACTCGTCGTTAACCTTTACGACTGATGATGTGGAGGTGTGTCATATAGAAGTTTTTAAAACACAATCATTTAGTTCATTAAAAAATTAAACTTCAAGTGGAAGATTGTTAAGTAAATAGTCTCACTTTATTAATTACCTTATAATACTTGATCTTGATTTTTCAAGATTGGTAGCCACCACAAAATCTTAATTGGTGGTTGTAAAAAGTTTTAAAATGAGAGTGCTACAGAGCCCTAAATGGAGGCCATCATGAAGCCTTATATGGAGGCCGTTATAAAATTCTAGAATTGAGTCTGTGAAAGCATTCAATGATGGTTGATTTTAATGATAGAAGGTGAATAATTAACTATATAAACCCATATAATCCTCTTTTGTAAAATATGCATAAGAAGCAACAAAGAGATAGGATGATGAGAGAAGGGGGTGTCATCTAATAAAAAATAAAGGGGTCTTTCAGATACTTGCAAGTGGAGTTATGCAGCTTCTTTAAGAAAAAAAAAAGTCTAGCCCTCATCTTTGCAGTAGGTGGTTGCATTTTCTCTCAGTTAGACAAAGTGTTATGTTTGCTCTTATGTTTAATTTCTTGTGAAGAGTAATTCTTTATGTATTTCTTTTGAAATTTAGAGGATTATTTCATCTTTGGGTGGCCATGGATGTGGGCTTCCGCAAGAATTTAGTTTTTCTTTTATAGTCCTTGATTTTTCATTATAATTGCCCTTTGGTTCATCGTATTTACTGTTAGGTGAGGGCACTCTATTTTCTAAACAATTGTATATAAACTATATGTATACCATTTTCAAAGTAACTTATCTTAAGTGCCCGGTTGATGGTAAAAATATGGAAATAATATTCATCAATCAAATTTAATATGGAAGCAAATAACCAGAGTAGAATTCACATTTATTTGAGGAATGGATGACATTCCTTCCCCTCTCGCAATACTTTTACATTATTCCACTGTCATATATTTTTCCTATTTACTCTGGTCTCTTGCTATTTTAACTTATCCTTATACTTTTCAACCATGTAATTGAAGATAAATAATCATGTCAAAGGAACAAATCTTGGGTTTCAATTTAGCAATTTGTTCTTTAATTCCTGTAATAATACTGTATTCAGAAAATGGGATACATCCTTCCTCGACAATTGCTGGACTCCTTACAAATTAAAAAAGAAAAATCTATATTTAATTCATTATGGGTAAAACGAGAAAAAAAAACTGTTAACTATTATGCCAGTGCCTAGCCTAAGGGCACTTTGGTCTTTTGTACGCCTAAGGGCTTTAGTCTTTTATTATTATTGTTGTTGGGTATGAGTAGGCTTATTATGTTTAGGGTTAGGTTTATGAATGAGATTGGGTCTTTTATCTTAGGTTTAGGATTTGGGAAAAATTTCCTGCCTCTCAAATTGTAGGTGCTCATCTTTTATATTCATGTGAGTTATTAGTGTTGTATTGCTTTGATTTGCTGTTCGAGAAATAAAATGTGTTTGCCTAAATTTCTTTGGCAATGTTTGTCGATTTTGACGCCGGATCGTATAAAATTGGTATCAGAGCAAGTTTTGGGAATCAGATTGTGGAGCAGGAAGCCAAGGACGGGATCGAGGCGTTTAGGCGCTTGACGATTCCGACATAAAATGTTGGAATCGACGAATGAAAAGCGTCGTCCGAGATTGGAAAGCGGTATACAAAGACTTGAAACATTATCTTCCTTTGGTGGTTGATACATTCGTGCTTAGGGCTCACGTGGAAGAGGACGGCAGGATGGCAGCTTGCTATCGAAAAAGCAGAAAGCATTGACGAGATCGCGGCATCCAATCCTTCGTATCAAAGGAATCAGACGCACCTTTCTCTTCCTTCTACTTCGTCCGAAAGACACAAACACGATCAATTCTTGCTGAGAAGGTAACATAGCAGCATACAGAAGTTCCATGTCGTCCTATAATCGAAAACAACTATCAGGATCGCGGTGTAAAGGAGTTTTGTGCCAAACCGGCATATAGGAATTTGGATCGCGGTGTCTGGTGTTCCATGTGGCTTCTAAGCACCAAACCATATAGAGGAATTTAGGAATCACAACATCTAGAGTTTCGCACACCTCGAAACCACGCGCATAAATTTTGAAGCTCACGATTTCAGCATAAGGGAGTTCTAACACCATATAGGGAATAATGACAACTAAGAAAGTAGATGATTTTGAGAAGAAATTAAAAGAATAGATGAGTCAACTTAAATCTGGGATGGAAGAAAAGTTCTTCACCATAGACGATCGGTTTTCTTCCATGGAAACTGAATGGAGGGCCATATCGAGAGGTTTTCTTCCATGGAGAACCGAATGAGGGACCAATTTGAGAGCCTTGAGAGGATGATAAAGAGGTCCATTGAGATGCAATCCAAGACTACGCCGACAGCTCAATTTGTAAACCCTAACCAAAGGTTGACCGGAGAATCTGTGGCCAGATCGAAGGGGAAAGAGATCAAACGTGAGTAACGTGACGAGAAAAAGATCCTCCATCACGATCTTTTCCTTAGGACTTCGATAGAGGTTATATTATAGATTTTTGATGGAGGGGGTTGGGCAGAGCCATGGAGGAGTGGTTATGTTAGGAGTTGGGAGGAGCATGAAGAAGGAATGAGAGAAATCAGAATGGGGCATGACTATAATCGATGGAGGGTGTTCCACCCTAGATACATGGGGGTAAACACTAGAGGGAGAGGAAGGTGGGTGGTAATGCTAGGGTTAGGAAGTTAAGGATAACGATCTTCGATCAGGTATAAGCGAGCGATACTTCACAGTGAATGGGCTAACTGGGGAAGAGAAGCTCATGGCGACAATGTTATATTTGGTTGGGAAAACCCAAACATAGTTTTAGTGGAAGGAGGCCATATACTTGATTTGTCCGTGGGAAGAATTTAAGAATTATTTGTTGAAACTTTTCCGAGTCATTCGGGAAGGGAACCTATACAAGCATTCTTTGTCTTGATTCAGAAGGGGATTGTCATGAAATATAGGAAAATATTTGAGCTATTGTTGGGATGACTGAGTGAGATTTCTAAAGCAAGATTGGAGGAATTTCACGAAGGGCTTAAAGCTCAACATTCAGACATCACCGACTATTTGAGACTGCGGGGATTGAGGGAGACGATGAAGCTAGCCTAGATGGTGAAGGATAAGGACTAGATGGAGAAGGCCAACAGGAGTAACATAGATAAAGCTTCATACCGAGTTGCTACAACCACAACAATAGTAAAAGCTCAAACAGTGGAAGTTCAAATGGAGGCTGCACGAGACAGGAATAATGGGCTATCAATAGGAGCGACCTTCAAGAGCCTTACATAGATAGAGATCCAGGAGAAATATGTAACACCCAATTTTGGTAATTTCAAGGTATACCCCATATTTTGCATTTATCAAAACTCTATCAAATTAATTTTTTAAAATTCTATAAGTCAAACTAATTAATTCGATATATATCATTGTGCATGAATTTTGAACGGATAAGGTGTAAAATGAGGAAGCTATAAGTTTAATTAACTTATTTAAACCTTAATGAAAGTTCTAATCCTGCATATTTACTGTTTACAACTGACTCTTCCGAACTTTTCTCGGCATGCATTAGTTTGATTCGATCTAATAGTTGTGAGTAAAGTGGTTGAGTTAAATGTCACACTTCCCTTCTCCCGATTTCTCTTCTTGGAAGCTTCAACGCTTGGTTCTTATAGCACAGGCATGAACAGAGCTATCGCGCGATCTGCAGGTTGCCACAACTAACAACTGGAAGCTCCAATAGAAAATTGTAAGTAGGAAATCCCTTTCACCCTATTAGAAGCATTCCTTTCCTCACACTTTCATTTTGACGTATGACATGAATCTTTGCACTTTTTCGTTTCCGGTAACCATAGCGTAGGCAAACTTGTGTCGGATAAAAGTCAATGATGAAAAGGGGGGATTAAGGGAATATGAGGAAGAGGGAAAGAAGAATAAGAAGTCTTGGAGAATGGTTGGTTATGGCGAGAAGCCCGTTTAAGGTTAGAATTCATAAATAAGTTGTGTTTGGGGTTAAATCATGAAATAAGCCTAAGATTTTATGAAATCTAAGATGTTTACAATTTTAAGGTTGTTTCGACTAGGCGGCAAGCTCGAGGTGAGCATGTCAAAACTCTCCGTAGAGCTGCCCCGTCAATTATGGTGAAATAGTATTGTGCTAACTTAAGAATTCGTGCTTGACACTTATATTTAGAATTTTCCACATATTTTGGATGAATACCTGCATATACTATATAAATGCATATTTGATTTGTCCCTTACAATACATGATTTTGTAATATGTTTTGAATCCGATGAATATGTTTATAAAATCATTGATTGCAGTTATTTATTTGTTATGTTTCATGCATATGATATATGAAATGTCTGATAAATATTTGTTACACTAATTATGCTTTAAGAAATTTCACAAGTGATGTTATATGTAAGCTATTACATCAATACTTGCAAGTACGGATGATAGAGAACTGTAGGATTCCCAACTCTGGTATTCGGACGGTGACAAAACTCCGAGAACCGTTGGGATTAGACAGTGATGTAATGTAGAGAACCGTTGGTACCAGAGAGAGTTATTGATAACTGTTATGTTAAAATATTTATCAATAGTTAATGTGATTTTTGGGTTGGGCGACAATCCAATGACATGACATGGCAAGAGAATAGTTGAGTCTCATACAATCACAAGTGATATGTTTAGATTGATGACTCTTATGAATATGTTTATGATTACACATGAATGGATGAAATGTGTGTTTTATGCAGCAATATGATTCCCTGTATTCATTTCTTTAATTTTCATGTTTTATATATTTATAACATGTGTCATGTGTTGTGAACATGTACATGAATTATATACGAACATGCATGTTGTTTCCTTTTTGTTTATAAAATCTTATTTTAACCTTGATTCTTTTGTTGAGCTCGTTATTGTTTACTTTACATTGTAAACTTTCACGAAGGGGTAAGGAACATCGTGTATTATGTTTGCATTGTTTTAGTTAGATTAGTTCATCTTCTACTGGGTCATGATGAGTGTTTGTGAGAATTCTGACTAATTGAATTGTCTGCCTTTGTTGCACTTTAGCCGACCCTTAAGGGGAGTCAGTGGGGGGTGACAGAAAGTAGTATCAGAGCATGATTATTAGATGAAAAAAAATGTTGGAATCGTGTTAGATTTAGAAGAATGAGTTCAAATATAAATTGATTTATACAAAGCTATAAGTTGATGGATCTATGGTGGGTAACCCATATTGACTTAAGATATGATGCATGCACAACATAATTGTTATATGATAAATTACATTTAAATAATTAATTGTGCGAATACATATGAATATGCCTGAAGGAGAATCAGAAAGTATTGGGGTCAGTCTCTTAGGTCAATTGTAGAATAATAAATACCAGCTCAAAATGTTAATAGAAATCATAATCAGAACAGGGCAAATGAGGAAACTAGAGCCACTAAGTTATTGGGCAGTGTTCAGTTGATTTTGTATGTGGTTGATAAAATGACTGATATTGAAAGATAATCCACTGGTACATGACCAAAATCCGAACATGTGGTAGAAGTTCATTGGCACTTGAAAATCTTTCAGACATTTAAACCATCTGCATTTAAGGGTGCTAACGACCCTAAAGTTGTTGAAGATCGGAAAGCTTCTTGATGTTATGATTTATTTAGAAAACAAGAGGGTGGTGTTAGTCACTTTCATGCTAGAAGGAGAGGCAAAGAGGTGGTGGCACATGCAACATAGAAAAAAATTTTAGTTGACACTACTTCCATATATTCAACGGGATGATTTTTGTCAAATTCTTCAAGGACTTGTTGAAAGAGCCAGACAAATTGAAAACGAGCTGAAATTTTTCGGACAACGATGACTACCTCAGACAAGCAAAAGAAAATATTTTTGCAAGGGAGTAGACTTTCAATGTAAGAAAATTAAATTAAAAGATAAACAGAAGCAGTCTCAATCACAAAAGCCAGTTTGTGAGAAACGCAGAAAAAGATATTTTGGGTAGCGTTTGAAGAGTTTCAGAAAGTGCTACAAATGTGGATAGTGAGGGCATCTTCAGATAAGCTCTGTTTGCATTAAATGAAAAGCAAGAACAGATCGTTAACATTTCATTGACAAGGATAAACCACTAAATTTTTGGAAGGCAGTCAATCCAGCAAAATTCCATTTTTTGGAAAGGTTTCAACTCAAATAAGGATAAAATTTCAGAGCGCAAAACTAAGCAACCAGTAAAACTCAGAGTTTTTGCAACTACTCCTTAAGAAGCTAAAGAATCTGAAGATGTGGTTACAAATACACTTTTGATTCAAGATCATTCTGACACTGTTCTATTCAATTTTGGTGCACCGTATTCCTTCATTTTTTATTAGTTTGCTATGATTTTATATGCTGGTATTTGGCACTTTACTCCGACTTTGTGTTTTATGCCTTCAAGAAGTAATTTTTATGCAAATGTGTTGTGTATGTTAACATTTATGATAAAAAAGTTACAAGCAAAGTTGATTATATTACCAATTCAGACTTTCAATGTCATATTAGGGATGAATTTGTTGGTAAATTATTTTGTTACAATTAAATGCTGGAAAAAATGAGTGAAGCTCAATTTGCTGGGTGAATAGTCATGTTATATCTTATGTGATGAGATGCACAATCTTCTATGATAAGTGCAGCGAAAATTGGAAAGTGTTTGCGAAGTGGTGAACGAATGCTTCTAGCCAAATTAGAAGTGCTAAATAAAAATGTGTTGGATTTGAAAAACATCTCAGTTGTAGAACTTTCTGATATATTTCTTGAAGAATTCTCAGGGCTCACCAGAACAGGAAGTTGATTTTCGCATTGATATGCATCCAGGAATGTATGCAATTTTCAAGTCTCCTTACAGGATGATTTCGAAGGAATTGCAAAAATTGAAATGTCTGTTGTGAAAATTGATAGATAAGGGTTTTATCCGGTCAAGTAATTCATCTTGGAGTGTTCCAATATTATTTGTCAGGAAGAAAGACAGATCTATCCTATTATGCATTGATTATAGAGTGCTGAACAAGGTGACAATCAATAATAAATATCAATTGCTCAAGATCGATGATCTATTGGATCAATTAGACGATGTTATTGTATTTTTCCATATTGATCCGATTTTGGGATATCATCAGATCATAGTCAAAGATGCAGATATAATTAAGACAGTTTTTGGGATCAGGTATAATATTTTTGAATTCTTAATTATTCATTTTGGCTTAATCAATGCTCTTGTTGTATTCATGGATCCGATGAATCAATTCTTTAAGCCTTATGTGGATCGATTTGTCATTATTTTTATTGATGATATTCTGATATATTCAAGAATTGATAATGATCAAAGCGAGCATTTGAGGATAGTTTTGGAGCTGTCGAGAAGAATCAACCATATGCGAAGTTGTCAAAATATGAGTTTTGACGATGTTATTGTATTTTTCCATATTGATTCGAGGTTGAGATATCATCAGATCAGAGTCAAAGATGCATATATAATTAAGACAGTTTTTGGGATCAGGTATAATATTTATGAATTCTTAATTGTTCATTTTGGCTTAACCAATGCTCTTGTTGTATTCATGGATCCGATGAATTAATTCTTTAAGCCTTATGTGGATCGACTTGTCATTATTTTTATTGACGATATTTTGATATATTCAAGAATTGACAATGATCATGCCGAGCATTTGAGGATAGTTTTGGAGTTGTCGAGAAGAATCAACCATATGCGAAGTTGTCAAAATATGAATTTTGGTTGCAGATTATTGCATTATTAGGGCATATTATCAGTTGACAAGGAATATCAATAGAGCCTCAGAAGGTGAAAGCAATTGTGGAATGACCTTCTCTAAGGATTGTTATAGTGGTATGCAATTTTTTTGGTTAGACCAGATATTACATGTAGTTCGTTAAAGAATTCTCACAAATAGTTATGTCGTTGTCCAAACTGATGAGAAAAGATGTTCAATTTGAGTGGACTGTAGATGTGAACACAATTTTAAAAAAATATTTAACTAAAAATTGCTCCATTGTTAGTTATTCCATCAGGTACGAAATGATTCTAGATTTACAGTAACACATCGTTGCGAGGCTTTGTGTTATAATGCAAAATAAAAAGGTGATAGCCTATGCATCCGGATAGCTGAAGCTACATGAAAGAAATTCGACGCATGATTTGAAGTTAATTGTTATAGTGTTTAATCTAAAGATTTGAAGACATTACTTGTATGGTGTAAAGTGTGAAGTTTGAAGTATTCTCTGATCATCAGAGTTTGAAATACATTTTCACACAGAAAGAGCTGAATTTGAAACAAAGAACATAGTTAGAACTGATCAAAGATTACGATCTAAATATAATACAATATTGTTCTGGTCGAGCAAGTATACGTGCTGATGCTGTGAGCCGTAAATTCATAGGTAGTCCAAACTCGATTATTACTCGAGAGTTGGAACTGATTAAGAAAATTGATTCTTTGCAATTGGAGGTCGGGAGATCATGTGATATAGGATATTTACATCAGCTGATCATGCAACCAACTCTAATGGATAAAAGCAAGGCAGCTCAAAGAGTTAAAATTAAATATTCGAAACTCTAAAACAACTTCAATTAGGAAACAAGTCGGGTATGACTATTGATGAAGATAATATTATTATAAACTAGAAGCAATTATGGTACCAGTTGATTCTAATTTGAGACAAGAAATTTCACATGAAGCTCATCTTTCAGGCTACACAATTAATACAAGTAGCACTAAAAGGTACAATGATTTGAAATTGATATTCTGATGGCTAGCTTTAAAGACTGATGTTGCTGAATATGTATCTAAATGTCAAACTTATCGGATTGTAGCTGAGCATCAAAAACCCAGAGGATTGCTACAATCATTGCCTATACCTGAATTGAAATTAGAAGAAATTGCTATAGATTTTGTTATTGGATTCCTCTGATCCAAGCAGGGCATGACAATATATGAATCATTATTGACAAACAAACAAAGCCAACTCATATCTTGCCAATTTGAAAAGTTAGGCAAACTATATATCAAAGAAATTATCAAATTGCATGGAATTCTAGAAGTTATCATTTTTTACAATAATGGAAGATTTTTGTTTAGGTCGTGGAAAGACATTCGACAAGGCTTGGGTATACATTTATATTTTAGCACAACATTTCATCCACAAACCGACAGATACTTATAAAAGACAATTCAGGTGTTGAAAGATTTGTTGAGGTTGTGTTCTTGACTTTAGAGGCAATTGGGAAAATAACATTCCAATAATTGAGTTTGCCTACAATAACAGTTAACAATCCAATATCAAAATGGCTTTTTATGAAACACTGTATTGCAGGAAATGCAGAACTTCATTAAGTTGGGTTGAAGTCAGTGAACGCCAAATGTTAGCTCCTGAGTTAGCTGATGAAACTACAGAGAAAATCAAGTTAATCAAAAATAGATTGAAAGTTGTTGATTGATAATAGAAATATTATGACTCAAAGCACAAAATAATAGAATCTAAAATTGCTGATTTTGTTTAAGTCATGAAAATGAAAGTTGCCGCCGAATTTGGTTAAGAAAGCAAGTTGAGTCCTAGTTACATCGGTCCTTTTGAAACTATAGAAAGGATTGGTCTAGTTTCTTACAAACTAGCTTTACCTGCTGATATGCCATATATTCATTGTATTTCACATTTCAATGTTGTGAAAATGAGTTTCAAATTCAAATCAGAGGGTTTCACATGAAGATATTGAAGTACATGAAAATTGAATTTAAATGAAGAATCTGAAATTATTTTAAAAACAGAATTTAGGAAGTTGAGGAATTAACAGGTTCCTTTTGTCAAGATAAAGTGGAAGCACATGTCTGAAAATTAAACTTAATGAGAAAAAGAATAAATGCGACAAAAATATCCCTTTCTGTTCAAGTAAAGTCAAAAATTTGAAGGACAAAATTTATATAATGAGATGAGAGCTATAACACTCAATTTTGGTAATTTCAAAGTATACCCTAGATTTTGCATTTTTCAAAATTCAACCAAATAAATTTTTTACAATTTTATGTGTCGAACTGATCAATTCGAGATATAGCACTATGCATGAATTTTGAACAGATAAGAAGATATAAAATGAGGAAGTTTTGAGCTTAATTAACTTAATTAAAACTTAACTAAATTCCTAATCCCACATATTCACGGTTGACGGCCAAATTTTCTGCAATTTTCTTGGCATGCATTGGCTTGATTCGATCCTACTGCTAAGAGTAAAATGGGGGTGCGTTAAATGCTAGTCTTCCCTTCTCTCGATTTCTCTTCCCGCTAGCTTCAACGCTTAGCTCCTGTAGCACAGGTGTGAATAGAGCAGGCACGCAACCCACAGGGTGCCACAACTCGTGGATAGAAGCTCCAGGAGAAAATTGTGAGTAGGAAACCCTTTTTCATGCTATTTGAGACATTTTTTTCTGCTTTGCACTTACATTTTGACTTATGTCACAAATTGATACACTTCTTTATTTTTGATAGTTGTAGCGGAAGCAAACTTGCGTTCGGGATTATAATTGGTTTTTGAGCTTCTGTAAGGGACTTTTGCACAAAATCAGTGTTGAAAATTTGGATTAAGGGAATATGACGAAGAGGGAAGAAGAATAAGAACTCTTCGAGAAGAGTTGGTTATGCCAAGAAGCTCGTTTGAGGTAAGAATTTATAAAGTTATGTTGGGGTTAAATCTTGAAATGAGCTAAGATATTATAAAATTCTAAGGTCTCTATGATTTTTAGATTATGCTGGGCAGTGAGCTCAAGACCAGTGTAGAAATTAGTCGTAGAGCTGCTCCTAAAATTCAATTAAAATGATTTTTTGTTAAATTGAGAAGAATAAATCTCTGTAAATTTTCATTTTTTATGTATTTGACACTATTGCATTTATAATTTTCTGCATATTCTGGATGAACATTTGCATAGACTATATAATTGCATATTTGATTTGTCTTTTATAATACAACTTTTTTTACTATGTGATGAATATGATTATTATTCTTATGAAATCATTGATTGTATGTATTTATTTGTTATAATGCATGCATATGATTATGCAATGACTGATGAATGCTTGTTACAAAAATTATGCTTTAAGAAATGTCACAGGTGATATTATAGATAAACTATTACATGAAAACTTGCAAGTACGGATGATTGGAATTGGTGAGATTCTCGGCTCCCGCTATTCAAATGGTGATGAAACTCTACAAACGTTGGAATCAGACGGTGGTAGAATATAGGGAATTGTTGGTACCAGAAAACCTATTGATAAATTCTATGTTGTGAGGTCCAATCTTTATCAATAATTAATGTGGCATCGTTGGTACCAGGAGGGCTATTTATAAATGCTATGTTGTGGGGCCCAATCTTTTTCAATAATTAATGTGGCATTCGGGCTGAGTGACGACCCAATGACATGAGAGTTGAGAGCTATATAATTGCAAGTGACATTCCTATGATTAAATTAATGACTCTTACGAACATGTTTATAATTACATTCTTATGATTACATATAAATGAAAAAAAATGCATATTTTATACAATAGTCATGATTCCTTGCATTTCTTCTTATTTCTTTTTCATGTTTTATACATTTATAATATGTTGTGTCATGTGTTATGGATATATATATGAATTATATACTAGCATGCACGTTGTTTCTTTTTCGTATATAAAATCTTATTTTAGCTTGATTATTTCGCTGAACTCGTTGTTTTTCATTCTACGTTGATTTTTAGGAAGAGTAAGGAGCATCGGGGCAAGTACTCAAGTGAATTGTATAGTTTTTGCAGTTTATAGTGGAGTTTATACAATTTTTTTGGGCACGTACTTTCTATTTGTTGGGTTTAGCAGTTCTGTGTGTGTGTGTGTTTAGATGATATAATGTTCACTCTTCTGAGTATATACATGTGAATGAATTATGAAATAAATGTATCAAGTATCTTTGCGGTGATTTAATTAGACTAGCTCATCACCCACTAGGCCATGATTTTGTAAGTCGGGATGAGTAGTAGTGAGAATTTTGTCTGATCGAATTGTTCACCTCGTCGCATCACAACCGACTCTTGGGGGGCAGTTGGGATGTGGCAAAGTGAGTTAAGTGATTATATTTTTGGTGTGATTAGAAGTTTACCCCAGGATATTGTTGCAATGATTGAAAATTATAAGTTATCATAGTGCGTTACATGGAGGCAGAGGTTGAAGAAATAGAGACCACTATATTGGTAGAGGAATACTCACTTTTTAGTCTTTTCATCTTGAGGAGAAGGCGTCTTTTGGGAGGGGATAGTGTTGTTACGTCGATGCCTTGTCTAAGGACAATTTAGTCTTTTATTATTGTTGTTGTTGGGTATAAATAAGCTTTTTATGTTTAGAGTTAGGTATATGTATGAGATTAAGTCTTGTATCTTAGATTTAGGGTCTGAGAGAGATTGTCTACTTCTTGAATTGTAGGAATTGGGAGAGATCGCCATCACTCAAATTGTAGGTGCTTATCTTTTATATTCATGTGAGTTATTAGTGTTGTATTGCTTTGATTTGGTGCTTGGGAAATAAAATTTATGTTTGCCCAATTTTTTATATAAAAGCGTGACAATTTTGACGCCGGATCGTATCAATAACCTTAGTTCTAAGTGCTCTAAAATTTGAATGAGAAAGATGGGATATGCAGAGAAGTGCTTTATTAATAAATTAATTAATAGTTGGAAATGAATTTGTATTATTATGATGATGATGTTGAGGTGAGAGAAAGTCAATCTGGATAGAGTTTGCGGCTTCTTGCTAAGTATGCCAGTTGATCTTAGAACCACTTTTTTCTTTCATCTTCTAAGCAGTATAGTATTCAAGTCAAAATAAAGTTTTTTTTTTAATTTTTTATTTTATAGCTTTTTTTTTTTAAGCCAAAGAAAGTATGTTGATGTTTTTTTTTTCCCCAGAGCTTTCTATATTATCTGATAAAATTTTTATTCGTCTGTTGAAGGAGCATTTGATTTCTAGTTCAAAAGCCTTATGGCAACAAAATTTGGTTTCTCTGGTAGCTTTTACTAAATGATACAGAAAGCATTTTTTTCTTAGAATCTTTTTGATGGATGAGTAGTAGTCAGAAAAAGAGTAAACAGCATCCATCAACAGAGTTTTTATATTGGAAATTTGAAGAATGATGAAATGTTAAATTGACCAAGGTCACTATTTTTCCAATAGTATTTCTTTGCTGTGTGAGATTATATCAATAAGCATACTTACTGAGCTCAAGCTTAAACATGAGCTTAATAAATGAGCTCAGCTCAAGCTCGAATCAAGCTTTTAGGATTGTATTAGCTCGGCAAGGACTCGGTTTGAGCTTGGTTTATATTGGAATTAGAGCTTATTAATGAGTAGCTCATTTAACAAAATATATGAGCATTAATTAAGCTCTAATTCGGCATTAACTCTTATTCGAGTTTTATAGGGGCAGCATGTTTGGAAAAATGAATAAGGTGATCAAACAGAGCTTGTTGTGCATTAAAAAATAAACTTTTAAACGCCACCATTAACAAATGAGCCTTAATTAAGCTGAATAAAGCTTGTTAATGAGTTTTAAATAACTTTGTTCGTGAACATAGAAGTTGTTCAAACTTATTCATTTTGCTAACGAGTATTACTCATTTATTTGGTTAGTTAAATGATCATGAACTAGCTCTAAATGCTGAGCCATTAGTAGTCAGTGGAACACTCAGTTCATTTACAACCCTAAGCATACTGAGCTGTAATTGGAGTTTAATTCATTGGAATACACCAACACACTGGCAGAAAAGGTAACTAATAAACAACTTTTGCAGAGCGCTTTCTGTTTTCTGGAAACTAGATTTACAGAGTAAGCATAAATTCTGTTTTTTTAATTGGCTATTCTGTCCGAATTCGGTAATTCTTCTTTCTCCTAGTCCTTTTCGAACTTTTAACCATCTGCAAAAATTTATCATTCTATGAAAGCTTGGAATTTCCATGCATATATTAATCATTATCTGGCTGCCCATTTATATAGTATACTTCTTCTGCAGGTTTATTTATGTGTTCATTGGGATTGGCGCTATTCTCTTTGTGATATCTTTCTTTGGCTGTATCGGAGCAGTGAGTAGAAACGGATGCTGCCTATCCTGTGTATCCTAAATTCAATTTTTTTCAGATTTATTGCACATGCTTAGTTTCTTTGCATTCATAATCAATACTTCTCCCTTGAAGAGATTTATGTTTTTTATATTGACTGGAAGATTAATATTTACGTCCCATAGAAAAAAATTATTTAGTTGATGATGCAGTTTGGTGGAGTCTTTTAGAACTACAATGCTCTTTAAAACTGCGCCTGGTTCTAATTACACACAATCATGGTCAGAACTAGGCCTGAAAGCTAGTTATGCAACCTAACTTGGTCATGATTAGAGTGGTTTTGGTATTGGGTCAAGGGCGGGAGTAGCTTTATTTTTTAGGGGGGGTGGGGGGCAAATTTACCAAATGTTCAGGTATTGAACAAACGAATATATATTGGGGGTCAAAATTATTGAATAGTATAAATTATATAAGAAAATTTTACCAAATTTTATTACTTATATCGAAAAATCTGCCCCTGGACATTTGCCTTTATATTTTGGGGGCATTTGCCTTCTCTCTGATTCCGCCCCTGGATATCACACTTTGTAGAGCAACTTAGCTCTAAACTCTAACTATAAGTCTAATAAGACACCTTTTATTGCTTTGTAAACAGCAAAAACCTTATTTGTTTTCTTCTTGTTTCTAGTCAATCCAGTAGTTTCCTTAAGTCATCTAAAGTATGCTTTCTTGGTAATCTTGTTAATCCTGCTGGAACTGGGAGCTGCTGCTTTCATATTTTTTGATCATGACTGGAAAGATGTGAGTTTTCTCTCATGGTTATTCGTGATCTCCTATATTCAATCTCTCTTTACTTCTCCTGATTTTATATTTCTATGCAGTTGATTCCAAAAGACACAACTGGAAGATTTGACATGATTTATGGCTTCTTAAAGGAGAATTGGAAGATTGTGAAGTGGGTTGCTCTTGGAGCTGTTATTTTTGAGGTAAAAACCTTATTTCTTATTATAAATTATTGAAAGATCTCATAAATAATGATGATTATATTCCATATTTGTTATAACTCTATATTTAGAGGGTTATAAATTATATAAAGGATCTTAGGAATCTCTATTTATTTTTTCTTCTTAATTAGAGAGATTAGCAATTTCTTATATTTGTTATTATTTCTTTCCCTGTCTACTGTATTATGTTTTTATTGCTTTCCTTACCTGTAAGTCCTGTAATGGATATTTATCCCCTCTTTGCATCAATAAGAATTAAGTCCTCTTATACTTTTCCACTGTTTTTCATGGTATCAGAGCCACATATATTGAGGATCTAAATCTTTGGAGTTGTCTGCTTCGCCTGGAGAGCTCGATTTTGGAGCCGTTCGCCTGATTGGTGCTGCTCGACCTTGGAGCTGTTCGATCTCTATTGTGGAGTTGTTCGACGCACTAACGACTTGTCGCTCGATCTCGAGCTGTTCGAACTGCTCGCTCGCCGCTCGACGACTTCAACCGCCTGGAGAGCTCCAACCGTTCGCTCGTCGTTCGACGACTGCTTCGCCGCTCGATCGGTTTGACGACTGCTTCGCCGCTCGATCAATTTGACGACTGCTTCGCCTCGTCCACCTCTGTTCTCTCCGATAGCAAGCGTACGATCCTCTGTAGCATCTTCCGCTTTCCCTTTTCTTCCTGTCTCGCGAAGGCGGTAATTCTCTGAAGGCGGTAATCTTTTCGGGCGAATCTCGGGCTCGAGCAAATTCACTGTCCTTCATCTCTAAAATGTCTGAAGTCACGGCTAGGACAAATCAGCCTCTTCAGTCATCTCAGCTCGAACCTCAGAGAAATATATTTGACAATCATCCCATTCAAATCACTACAATACGACTAAATTGTGATAATTTTCTATAATTTTCATTTTCTTCGATGGTCACAATCTGTTCGCATGTATCTCCGAGGAAGAGGAAAGATTGATTATATCACAGGTGATACTAAACAAACTGACGTGAATAACATAACTTATGTCATTTGGGATGCGGAAAACTCAACCGTAATGACATGGTTGGTCAATTCCAGGACTGAAGAGATAAGTGCAAATTATTTGTGTTACGCTGATCTTGAAAATCAATCCCAAGTCTATGAGATGACCCTGCGACTTGTGGAAATTTGCCAAGATGAGGATTTTGTGACAGTATTTCAATTCTTTTAAGTGGATTTGACATGATCTGGACTTATTCAACGATCATGAGTGAAAACCAAACGATGACAACAACCAATACAAGAAGATAGTGGATACTGACCGAATCTTCAAATTTCTTGCAGGTCTAAACGTTGAATATGATGAGGTCCGTGGACGCCGAATAATTGGAAAATAATTGGAAGAAACCCCCTGCCTCCAATTGGTGAAGTTTTTGCAGAGGTAAGGAGAGAAGAGAGTCGGAGACATGTAATGTTGGGAATGAAGACTGCAGGTTTAACTTAGTCCGTGGAAGGATCAGTGCTGGCTATTCCTGAAGCTCAACTAAGCAGGAAAACTTCTCACAACCAGCGTGTAGAAGACAAAAACAATATGCACCGTGACTACTGTGGAAAGCCATGCCATACTCGCGAAAAATAATGGAAATTGCATGGTAAATGACCTAAAGGTAAGGGAAAAAAATCTGGTGAATATAACACAACTACCGCAAATAAGGCTGAGTCATCTTCACTTAGTAAAGAACACTTAAGTCATCTTCTTAAACTGCTGAAATCTTGCTCATCATCTAATCCGCCTATCGGTTCTATAGCACAAGCAGGTAGTAATCCTTTGGCTTTTCTAGGAAGTACCACTCCTTGGATCAATGATTCAGGAGCCTCTGATCATATGACAAGTTGTTCTCAATTATTTGATTTATATTATCCATATTCCGATTTCGAAAAAATCATAATTGCCGATGCAGTTTTGCCGATGCCAGTTTTTCACCTATTGCAGGAAAAGAAAATATTAAAATTTCAGAAAAAATATCTTTGAAATCTTTCTTACATGTTCCAAAACTTACATGTAATATTTTTTCTGTTGGAAAATTGTCTAAAGATTCTGATTATTCAATTTTTTCCTCTCATTCCAATTGTGTTTTTCTGGACCGAAACTCGAGGAAGATGATTGGAACTGCTAGAGAAATAAATAGGTTGTACTACTATGATGGAACTGATTCTGCGAATAAAACAACTCATAGATTAGGTAGTACGAGTTCAAGTTTTGCCTATGATCAAGTTATGTTATGACATAAAAGATTAGAGCATCATAGCTTTCCATATCTCAGATCTTTATTTTCAAAACTATTTAAAATTATTGATTGTTCAAAACTTCATGGAAAAACATGTAATTTATCTAAAAGTCATCGTGTTTCGTTTTCAATAAAATCATATTTTGTTTTAAAACCATTTTATTTGGTGCATAGTGATGTTTGGGGCCCATCCAAAGTTAACACACTTTCTGGAAAAAAAATGATTTGTAACATTTATTGATGATCACACACGAGTTTGTTTGGTGTATTTATTGGAAAAGAAATCTGAAGTTGAACAACGATTTAAAGATTTTTTCCACATGATTGAAAATCAATTTCAAACAAAAATTGACTTTCTAAGAACGGATAATGGGACTGAATATTTCAACAAATATTTGAGAACATTTATTTTATAAAAAAAATATTCGACATCAATCCACTTGTCGTGACACACCACAACAAAATGGTATTGCTAAAAATAAAATAGACATTTACTCGAAGTTACCATGACACTTATGTTTTCCATGAATGTTCCTAAATATTTTTGGGGTAATGTATTCCTTACCTCTTGTTATTTAATAAACAGAATATCATCTCGAGTTCTAAAATTTAAAACATCTTTACAAGTCTTAAAAAATTATTTTTCCACATCTAAGATAACAGCTGATCTCCCTTTAAAAGTTTTTGGATGTGTTTGTTATGTGCATATCCCAAATGTGTTTCGCCCAAAATTTGATCTCAAAGATAAAAAATATGTTTTTATTGGATATGCTTCCAATAAATGTGAGTACAAATGTTTTAATCCGGAAAAAAAAAATTTTTTTGAAAGCATGGATGTCAAGCTTGTAGAGGATCATCCATTAGGGGGAGAACTTAGTTGAAAAAAATAATTTTTGGGAAACTTTACCCATTTCTTTAACTAATTATGATATGGAAACGAGGGTCAGCACTACTAATTCTATTTTGTCAGATGTTACTTTATCAGAGATAGGGGGAGAAGTACTTCCAACGGATCATAATCCTCAACATGAGCTGCAGGTTTATACTAGGAAGAAATTTCATAAAGTTACTATAGCTCCAGTTATTCTCTCAGCAGATGTTCAATCACCTTTGCCGAATAATGACCCTACAACTCAGAGTAACCTTCCCTCCTCTACTTCCACTCCTTCTGATCTTGATCTTCCAATTGCTTTCAGAAAAAGAATCCGAACAAGCACAAACCATCCTATCACACAATACTTGTCATATAAAAAACTATCAAAAAATTATAGTACATTTGATAGAGTCTAGGATTTCTAATATGCTTGTTCCAAGAACTGTTTAGGAAGCATTAGGTGAACCAAGTTGAAAATTAGTTGTGATGGAAGAAATAAATGCTCTTAAAAGAAATAACACTTGAACAGTCATTAATTTACATAAAGACAAAAAGACGATTGGGTGCAAATGGGTGTTCACAGTGAAGTTTAAAGCTATTGGAAATGTGGAGAGATACAAAGCGAAACTAGTAGCAAAAGGATTTACTCAAACTCATGGTATTGATTACCAAGAGACTTTTGCTCCTGTTGCTAAAATTAATTCTATTAGAGTACTTTTTTCTCTTGCAGTTAACTTTGACTGACCACTTCATCAATTTGATGTAAAAAATGTGTTTTTAAATGGAGAATTGCTAGAAGAAGTATATATGGACCTACCACCCGGATTTGAAGAAAAATTTGGAAAAGGTAAAGTATGCAAATTAAAAAAGTTTCTGTACGAGTTAAAACAGTCTCCTAGAGCTTGGTTTGAGCGTATTGGTGATGTTATCAAGAGACATTGATTCTCTCAAAGCCAAGCTGATCGCACTTTTTTTTTCAAACATTCCATCAAAGATAAAGTAGCCATTGTGATTGTCTATGTAATTGACATAATCATGACAGGAGATGATCCTCTATAGATTATCAACTTGAAGAGGAAACTTGAAGTCGAATTTGATATTCAAATTTGGATATTAAGGACTTGGGAAAGCTGAAATATTTCCTCAGAATGGAGTTTGCAAGATCCAAGAGGAATTTTTGTCGATCAACGCAAGTATGTACTTGATTTACTCAAAGAAACAGGAATGATAGGTTGCAAGGCAACAAATACACCAATTGAACCTAATATAAAGTTGAAAACAACAACTGTTAATGAGGTAATGGATAAAGCACGCTACCAAAGATTGGTAGGGCGACTAATCTATTTGGCTCATAGCGACTAATCTATTTGGCTCACACTCGACATAACATAGCCTTTGCAGTGAGTGTTGTGAGTCAATTCATGTATTCACCTGGACCTACTCACTTCGAAGCTATATTCTGAATTTTGAGATATCTCAAAAGAACTCCTGGAAAAAGACTTTTGTTCAAAAAGGGAGAACATCTTCTAATAAAGGCCTACGCAGATGCAGATTGGGCAGGAGATGTAAATGATAGAAGATCCACATTAGGTTATTGTACCTTTGTAGGCGGAAATCTGATTACTTAGAAAAGTAAAAAACAAGGTGTGGTAGCAAGAAGTGAATCAAAATTTAGCTCGGTGGCACTGAGACTCTGTGAAGTATTATATATAAAAAGACTCCTGAAAGAGTTAAAGATTTATATACCAGCACCTATTAAAGTTTACTACGACAACAAGGCTGCAATCTCTATAGCTCATAATCCTGTTCTACATGACAGAAAAAAACATGTAGAAGTTGACAAACATTCATCAACGAGAAGATAGGTAGTGGTGTGATATGTATGTCCTACATACCCACTTATAAGCCAAATAACATATATTCTAATAAAAAATCTTTCCAAAGTGCAACACGAGAATCTAATTAGCAAGATTGCCGTGAGTGACATTTTCATGTCAGCTTGAGGGGAGTGTTGAAAAATCTCATAAATAATGATGATTATATTTCATATTTGTTATAACTCTATATTTATAGGGTTATACATTGTATAAGGGATCCTAGGAATCTCTATTTATTTTTTCTTCTTAATTAGAGAGATTAGCTGTCTCTTATATTTGTTATTATTTCTTTCTTTGTCTATTGTATTCTGTTTTTATTACTTTCCTTATCTGTAAGTCCTGTAATGAGTTTTTATACCCTCTTTGCATCAATAAGAATCAAGTCCTCTTATACTTTTCCATTGTTTTTCATAAATCATACCTATTTTTTATTTCTAATCTTGACTTAATATCGTGTGGTGATAGAATGGCATGGTTTAATCTGTTCAGCATACCATGAATAAACATTCTTTTGCTATTTTACAATTATCCTATTGGTTTGCTTTCAGTTTAAATATGAGATTAGTGTCGAAATGGTCCCCTAATTATTTGCAACGGATTATTTTAGTCCCATACTTTATAAAATTGTCAATTTGGTCTTGAGACTTTTTAATATGGGTTGAAATAATCACTAATGAGGGTTATTTTTGCCCTCATTAAAACAGTTGCTAATTCAACACTTCTATAAATTCTAGGATTCAAATGACCCAATGTAACTAGGCAGTGCACTATTTTGGCACTGTACTTTTTAAAATATTATGGCTCATGCACATATTTTTCTCATTTGCAGTGAATCATATGTCTGATCTCTATCCCGCTGCATCAAATTTTTTGTTTTCAGATTTCTGTGATATTAGACCACAATATCTGTTTGCCTTGTTGGTCTCCCGATCCTTGTGCTTAGTGGATATTCTCAAGTTTTGTGGCGATGACAAGCTATTTAAGTTTGAAAATTGCTGAATTTATTTTGCAGGCACTCGTCTTCTTGCTTGCTATTTTAGTCAGAGCTGCAAACCGACCTGCAGATTATGACAGTGATGACGAGTACATCGCTGCAATGTCTAATTTACGCCAGCCATTGATCAATAGGCAGGGACAACCTGCAACTGGGGTTCCTTTGACTGCGACCCTTGATCAGCGCCCCAGTAGGAATGATGCTTGGAGCCAACGAATGAGGGAAAAGGTGCCATTTTATTTTTTTAGAAAATTTTCATTTTTTATTAGGGAAAAATGTCAAAATGTTCCCTGACGCTTGGCCGGGTGTAATTTTAGTCTTAGAGTTTATAAAAATGTTAATTTAGTCCCTATACTTTTTTAATATGGGTTGAAATAGTCTCTAATGAGAACTATTTTAGACCTCATGATTAATTCGACACTTCTATAAACTTTGGGATTAAAATGACCCCATCTAAATAGTCACGCGACTAATTTGACACTTCGCTTTTTGATTATTTGCATTTCCTGTCCATTTTTTTGCATCGTCGTTTAGTCATACAGTATGGGTATTTTAGTCCCATAATTTATAAAAATGTTAATTTAGTTACCGTACTCTTTTAATATGGGTTGAGGTAGTCTGTAGCAAGAATTATTTTAGCCCCCACTAAAATAGTGTAGAGGTTAACTTGACATTTTTTTTAAACTATTGGATTAAAATGGCCCCATCTAAATAGTCTGGGGGCTGATTTGACACTTTCTTCTTTATTGTTATTTGTATTTCTTCGCCATTTTAGACAATTTTTGACATTGTGGTTTTGTCATACAGTATGGTCTAGATACATCCGAGTTTACCTACAATCCCTCGGATGCGAACAGGTTCCAACAAGGAGCAGCACCTCAAGCAGAAGAGCGAAGCCGCTGTAATATACTTTGAAGTATCGATTCCTCTTCTTGGGTGTTCATAATGGTATGTGAGAACGCCGTTTCTGTCGGGTGTGAAGTTTTTAGGGATTGTCTTCCTGTATTTCTAGGACTAATGCTTTAGAATTTTGATGTGTTTATTAACTGTATGTATTGATGTGCTGCATATGTATGTTTGTAGTGGTTTTGTTTCTCCTGATTGTCACCTTTCTACAAATTGAGCCAAATTTTCTTTCATTATGCTTCCTTCTTGTTGTTCTGATTCAATAACATATACCTCTTAACATGTTATTGGATTTATTGATATGTTGGTTTTTAATTACTTTTTGTTCCACTACCCGTACATTATTGGTCTACCGTCTTTAGTGTTTGCAAATTCTAATCACCAGATTGCATGAGTTTTATCTTTATTGAGTAGATGGGTTCAAACAACAATGCCATTGCGGGGTCCCAAGCCCCGGATGTGAAAAAGTGGAGAGTTGTGTTAGGTAGTCGACAACCAGCGTAAATTTTTTCGAAAAATCATGACATGAATCTTTTTTATCATTGTGTAAATGCTAGAGCGTCCTATGGAAGCTATGCGTTGTATGACCTGAATATGGTGAAACGTGTGCAAGAGCCGCTACTGGCGCCCGGATGTAGTGTCAAATAAGCAAGGGTTTCCACATTACGGACGGATGCGAGTAAAAAAATTTGTCAATGAAACTAATATTAGGATAGAATCTTAAAATATACACTCTCATTGGTAAATTAATGGAATTAGTTGATATTATGATTCACCAAAAAATAAATAACTTATGTATTCACAAAACTAAATGGTTTGGAGAAAAAACTAAGGAGATTAATAACTTTGGTTTTAAACTTTGGTATTCAGGTAAGAGTCGCACTAAAAATAGTATAGGCGTAATTATAGATAAGAGTTTGAAAGATAATGTTGTAAAAATTAATAGAATTGGAGATAGAATTATGACACTTAAGATTATTGCTGATACTAAGATTTTTAATATTATAACTGTATATGCTCCTCAAGTAGGTTTAGATATATGTTCTAAAGATAAATTTTGGACCCCTAATACAAATGATACCTCTTGAAAAAGAATTTTTATTGGAAGTGATTTAAATGGACATGTTGGTAGAGTGGTATAAAATTTTAGAAATATTCATGGTGGCTACTAATTTGGAGTGATTAATGAAGAAGGTAAAGCCATATTAGATTTTGCCTTAGCATATGATTTCGTTATTGCTAATATTTTATTTTAAAAAATAGATGAGCATATTAGTATTTATAAAAATGGATCTAATAAAACACAATTTGATAATTTTATTATGAGAAGAAGAGATCGTCGAGAATATAAAGATTGTAAGGTCATTCCAAGTGAGGATTTAAGTGCTCAACATCGATTATTAGTTCTAGATTTTAAGATGAGTTGTAAAATAAAGAATACTATGAATCATCATCGTAGAATTAGATGAGGGTATCTAAAAGACACATAAAATTATTTTTATGAGCAATTCAAGATTTCAAGATTTGGGATGTCCATGAAGGAGCAAAGTCTATGTGGGATAAAACAATAAACACTATTAAACAAGTGACAAGAGGTACTTGGAGAATCAAAAGAAAATGTTTCTATAAATAAAAATAGTTAGTGATGGAATAATAATGTGTAATAAAATTTAAAATATAAGAAGTTATGTTATAAAAAATTGGTTTAAATGTCAAAGCTTAGAGAACTGAGAAAAATATCAAATGATTCGTAGGGAGTCTAAGAGAATAATCTGTGACGTTAAAAATTATGTTTTAATGATCTTTATAATATGTTAGATACTAATAAGGGTGAAAAATATATGTATAAATTAGTCAAGCAAAGAGATAAGAAAAATAAAGATCTAACTCAAGTAAAGTGTATTAAAGATGAAAATCAAAGTGTTTTTCTTAGAAAAAAATATTCAACATAGGTGGGTGAGTTATTTGGTAAACTTTTTGATGGAGTTTCTGAAAATACGATCGACCTTGTTGATTTTAATACTGTTAATAATAATGAAATGTTTGAGTTTTGTTGTCGCATCAATAAAAAAGAAGTTGATGAGGTTTTAAAAAAACCAAGGGTGGAAAGTCTATGGGACCTGATGATATTTCAATTGAAGTGTGGAAATATATAGGAGATTTGAGAGTTTCTTGGCTTACTAAACTCTTATATTATTTAAAAAACTAGAAAGATGCCTGAGGAGTGAAGGGAAAGTATTTTGGTCCCCATTTTTAAGAATAAAGGGGATGCACAAGAGTGTGCAAATTATGGAGGAATTAAGTTGTTGTGTCATACTTTAAAATTATGGGAGAGGATAATTGAACATAGGTTAAGATGTATTACAACGATTTCTCATAATCAATTTGGATTTATGCCGAGCAGGTCCACTATGGAAGCTTTACATTTATTGAGAGGTTTGATGGAGAAGTTCAAAGAAAATAAATAGGATCTACATATGATTTTTATTGATTTAGAAAAGCTTACAATAAGGTAAGCTTTTCTAATTTGGATGTTATATGAGTATATTTTTCGAATTTGGATGTTATTCCAAGTATTTTTTATGGGTTTTCTCAAAAACGTTGTTTGTTAGTGAACTGAAACATAAACAGTTAACGATACTTGCAGCTCTTTGTTGTTCATGCCTTCTCAAATACAGAATTGTTTTCTTCAGTTTTAAAGTTTATATCAGACAATGTAACTATCCCCTTGTTTTAATCCATTTTTTATGGATCCCTAAGGATTAGTGCAGAAGAGTCAGTTTTGCAGCTTGTGCTCCATGCCATGTTGCATGAGTTTTTGCAATAGTAGAGTCATCAAGGTGAATCAGCTACCATAAAAACTATCTGAATCCCTTGCAATTTCTTTGGTAAATGTAGAGGTATTGTTAAGGTTCTCTCCCATCTGATCTGTTTTGGATGGTTGGGATTTGATCATTTGGAGACATACATGCCACTCAATTCTTATGTTTTTATATATCTAGCACCTAAACTTTGCTTTTCGCATATATATCACCCCAATCTTTCATATCACATAAAAAATATCGCTATTTTAACTTTAAAAAGTGAAAAACACATTTTCATGCAAAGTTAAGGTGACATTTATGTAAGAATTAAATGTTAAGATGTTAGATATTTAATTACGTAAGACTTGAGTCGTATGTTTTGTATCTTAGAATTTATTTTTTGATTTTGAATGAATTGAATGTCAGTTGGCCAAAATGAATGGGACAGCTGGGAATTTTTAGTTGCAGATCAATCCATTCTCATTTCGCGCGAGCCATGGCTCGATCCTCACTCTGTTTTGGCTGCATCAACAGTAACAATCCCTTGTGGTTTTCTATAATCCTCTACTATAAATTTTTGTACTATAAAGCAGAAGTTGAAGGTCAGTTTGAGATGCAACACAATGGTTGGTTAGCATTTTTGAAAAATTTACATACATACCTGACAGTTCTTATGTTTGCATATATCTAACATCCAAAGTTTGATATTTACATTTATTACATTTTGGTGTCATAAACCTATATATGAAAATGTGTTTTAAAAAGATGGTAATGATGATATTTTTGATGTAATGGTAAATATTTGAGTGGTGAGCTTCTAAATATGAATGTTTAGGTGATGGATATGTAACTATATAAGAACCGTGTTGTATGTATGTGAATGTCTCGTTTTAAATGATGTAGTTTGCAAGTTGTACCGACTCACCATAAGTAAATAGTGATGTAAATACTATTTTGTGATAATTATTTTAATATTTTTATTTTATAAATGAAATTATATAGCTTTTGAAATATTCTCTCTCGTATATGGGGGAAATAAGAGATAGAAAGTAAGGCTTGTTTTTGTTGAGGTGAGTATAGAGAAAATTGAAGTCACCATGATTTAATTAATGACTTTCCTAGAAGCACATGTTGATGTCCCTCTTGCATGCCCAACCGTTGCATGTCAAGCTTCTGAACTAACTTATAAATTGATAGACAGTCCTTTTGCAGCTAGAGATTTATCTTTCAAGGTGATTATTGACTTTAGATGGGTGATTTTCTAATTTTAACATCTTTTTTTTTTAACAAAAGTTTATCTTCTTTGAAAAGGACAATAGAAGGTAAAATTGCTTCATTTTTTGTTTTAGGCTCTGTTTGGGGTGGCTGTAGCTTCTCAGCTTTTCAGCTGCAGTTGTGTTGCGCCAGAAATACGCTGTGGGGAAGCTGACTGCATGTTTGGTGCAGCTGTGTGAAAACAGTTGTAGAACAATTGTTTCTGAAAAAATAATCATGTTGTCTTGTATGGTAAATTTGTTTAAAAGAAGACTGCAACAACTACATTTTTAAAACTCCATAAACAAAATTTATTATGTAAGAAATTATTAAAACTTGAAAGTGTAAATATGTAATAAATTTAAGTGTTAGACAATTAATTAATTATTGTTATGTAATTAATATAAGTCTTAGATATGTATATATATGTAACAAAGAAACCACAACCAGAAAAAAAATTTACCCAACAACTAAGCAAGTGCGAGGAGATTTAACAGACATACGAGAAAAGGGGCACGGGGGTATGGATTTTGCGATCTAACAGGCAATATAACCCCAAAGAAACTACATTCCAGATCATATTTACCCAGCAGCAGATCTAACAGTCATGCAAGAAAAAAAAATTTCTTACATTTGTTGTGAGGAGATCACGAGAACAAGAAGAGAAGAGAAAGAAGAACAGGAACTGTCACCAGTCAGAAAAGAGGAGGGGAAGGGAAGAAGATCGCGGCTTCTATTTCGCGGGATAGGGCAAAGGGGCATGGGGGTAAAAGTTGCGTCCATGAAGCTTGGTCGCGGCTTAACCCACTTTCTGCTTTCGATCTGAATCGCGGGAAGCATCGGTAGGAGCGCTAAACTAAACGCCCCCCAAAAAAAAAAATGTGGCACGGCACCGCGCCGCATTCCCACCGCCTGCCCAAACATAGCCTTAGTGTGATAAATTTAAGATTTTTTCACTAAATTATTCAAGTGTGTAGCAAGTAGTTATATTTTGAGCAAGCTTTTACGTGAAGATTAGGGTGATTTTAGGAATAGAATTGATCATTTTGTTTTTAAACTGACAAAAACTTCTTTAAATATAATTATTTGGCTTTCTTTATTGCAAATTTTTAAGCAATCTTATCAAGTTTCATTAAGACAAATCCATATTTTTCATAAATGTTTTTTGGTGAGCAGAGATTAAAACATACTAAGGATATTATTTCACTAAAATCCCTTTGAGAGAAATACTAAAGAACCATGTTGAGGCACCCTTTAGTTCTTCTTTGATAAATAAGGATCCTAATGTTTTTGCATCAAGATGCTAAATTTTCTATCAATAAAGAAAAACTTCAAATTTAAACTTTGCTTGAGATTTCACACAATGCTTATAGTTATACACTAAAAATTTTATAAGTAATCGTGAAAATCACATTTTTGTAGACTTTTATAATTTATATTTTATTAACATTTAAGTATCTTTACAAAACTTGTAACATTGAACATTCCACACATAAATGGAATGGAGCAACAATAATGTTTTTTTTTTTTTTATTCCTTTTATTATGAGTTTTTATTTAAGTCATGCCATTCAAAAGAAATGTATGAGTATTTCTCGTTTCTCTTTATTGTTCTCATAACAAATTGATGAAGATGAAGCACATAATGTAGTGATGCACATCCTCCATTTATTCTCTATTGTTGATCTTGATGTCACTCCTAGTGGTTTTTCATAGAAACTCTCTTAGCTTTTGATCTTAAGCCATAGGAAATGACGGATCAACGATGTAATGAATATTCAAATTTAGATTATAATGCTAGTAGCTTTGAAAGAGTAAACCCCAAGAGAGTGGCAAATTTTCAAGAAGATATGCTTACTATTTTAATTTCTCAGGTTGCAGATATTGAGAGGAAGTTAGATCAATATATAGAAAGTTATCCTCAAGGACCCCCAGTTATTAAGGAAAGTTTATTTGGACAATTGATTGAGCCTAACTATTTTGAGACTCGCCATGAGATATACAATCCTTATTTCGATTATTACAACCTAGGTTGGAAAAATCATTTGAATTTTAACTGTAATATTAAGTTTATTTCATATTGCAAACTTCAATCCACATAATGAGGAGAAGGAGTCACTATTAGAACATAATGTGATTCAATTGGCGGGTCCGTTGGAAAGTCAAAAGAGTGAGTTGAAAAATCAAGAGGTTGCAATATGAAATATAAAAAAACCAACTGGGACAGATTATTAATGCAATTAACAGTTACCCCCAGAGATTTTACATAGTTGCCCTGAGATAAACCTTAAGAAGATGAATGATGAGCAATATAAAATTATTGAACTAATATTTAGAAGAATTCAAGTATATGTTTCAAAAGAACTTTGAGTTGAGAGATGAGGATAAGGAGATTGGAAGACAAATGAAAAAAATTCCTAAGGCATTAGAAAACCTATTTCCTCAACTAAGATAAATATAGAAAGACCACCTCCACCATTTACTTAGTACCAAAAGAAAGAATTGAAAGACAACCCTGAACAGAAGAGTAGCTTAGAAGAATTTGATCCAGAATCTGAATTATCTAGAGAGATATCGATCCAAAATTTGGAAGATCTTGAAGTATCATATAAAGATTCATTTCTTATAAATTTCAAGGATGATATTAATATGAAAATTGAGAAAATCACCAAAAGAATTGTGAATCTAGAAAGAAATATGAGTAACAATGATATGAATCAATCTGAAAAGAAAGAGATGAAAGAAAAATCTAAATTCAAGGACTTTATAAGAATCCCTGGATCCGAAAAAGATTGAGTGATTGATTAAGGATGACTTAAATGGATTTTTGATCCATATAGAATCATTTGTCGGGCTTGCAACGTTAAACAAAGCGCTTTATGTGAGGCAACCCATAGTTTTCAGTGTGGTTTGATTTAGTGTGCTTGAGAGTTATGATTGTTAGTGTTGTATTATTTTGGCTTTCGTGTGGATGAATCAGTTTGATTAATGAATGATGGATGTTTGGATTGTTAGTGGTTTGATTTGATCTTTGTGTGTCATGAGGGAGGTGATTCCTTAACTTCTAATTATGGCTAGACTTATATATTTTCTTGTAGTAGTTGGATTGACAAGTCCACTATGACTCGGGTCTCACCGGGACTTGAGTTTTACAAGAGATATCATGAATTTTAGCAGTGACAGTTCCATCTGAATTTTGTTATTTTCTTTCTTTAACTTTTTTTTTCATTTGGTATGAGTCATGAACCTATTTGATAAGTAACATGTGAATGATCTTACATTATCCTTATAACTATTAGTGGTGCTTAATTAAAGAGATATGATGATGCCTAAGGTTGGTGCTCGAGAGCCAATATATCAGGGATAATTGTCTCTAGGGGATTTGACTCTATAAAATTCTTTATAAGCACATCATATATATATGTGTAGTGTTTCCGTTAGAAATTGGAAGTAAGTTAGTGAGATGTCATGAATTAAGGGAAGAATTGACCTCATTTAGCATGTGTGTTGTGTTTTTGTTTTATGATTGTTTTTGCTTACAACTTTATATAGGACTTGAAGAACATAATTATATTCTTATGATGATACCTGTTATGCTATTTAGACTTTTTATGCTATTTAGACTTTTTATGCTATTTAGACTTTTTCAATTTCATTCTAGCATGTTTAGTTTAGATTTACTTTCTACTACACATTTTCTATCCTGATGAATATTTGTAGTTGTTTGTTATAAACATTTATGGTGGACAAAATTTCTGAACTATTTTTCTTCTTGCTTATATTTTTTGTATTGAATGTTATACATGTTAAAAATCAAGTTTGGGGGTAGGAAAAAAAATAAATTTATAAGTGAGTATACTTCCTTTTAGTTTAATATTATTGCAAGCATGTCTTAGGCTAGATTTACTTTTTTTTACAGTCATTCTATCTTGATTATGCATGTATATGAAATTGATAGGGTGTTATAGTAGTTGGCAGATTTGGCTTTTACTTTTTCTTTCTGCTACATTTTATGAAATTGATTGCAAAATATTTAACATTTAAGTTTGGGAGAGGAAGAAAAAAATAAATTTCAACGTTAAACTTTATTTGTCCTCAAAGAAACTACAAATTAATTATATTATGATTTTTGTTATGTAGAGTTATTTTAAGATCATTAAAATTTTAAGTATAGAAATGCAATAGGAAAACTTAGTAAGGACTTTAGTAAAAACGATGAAACTAAAGTTAAGATGTTTAGTAGAGAATAGTAGGAAAATGATTTTTTATTTATAGTAGGAAAAATTAAATTTTTGAAAAGTTAAAGATTTTTAGAATAATACTTTTTAAAGAATTTAGACTCCATTAAAAATACTTTTTCTAATACTACATTTTAAGTTAAGGAAAGAAAACAAGTTTTTAATTTTAGAAAATGGATGATAAAATTCAACATCATTAAAGATCTATCCAAATATAATAATCCTTACCTAAAAAAAGAAAAAAGGAAAAAAAAGAAAAAAGGAAAAAAAAATAAAAGAAAGAAAGAAAAAGAAAAGTATGAAAAAGGGAGGAGAAGCTTGATGATTATGACCTAATTAAAAATTAATTTCACTTGAATCTTTCTAAGGAAGAAAACTTAAGATCAATTCTAAGCTTAATTTCATAAAGTATTATTAAAATTATTTTTTCTAGATAAGTGTTAAGAGCAAAACACAACTGAAATGGAGCGAAACAGAGCCAAACATAGCAAAATGGTGGAGCTACTGCAGGGTCGCGCCTGAGGTGCTAGAAGGGCTAAAATCCATAGAACCAGCGATAGAGGTGCTAGAAAATGGCATCGGAGGCGCCAACGATGGGTTTTGATGTATTTTTGGTGGTTTTTTATTATTTTGAGATGTTCTAGAAGGCTCTAAGTGAATCAAACGCCCCATGGAGTGGTTCAATGAATCTAGATACTTGGGAAAAGACTTTTGAATGAAGAGATATGTCTCTTCGATGAAGAGATTTGTCTCTTGGAATAAAAAAATGTTTCTTTTGGAAAAAATGAGGAATTTTGTGTCTCTTTAAAAATAGAGGGGTTGTCACCTCTCATGGAGGAATGTAGGCGTGTGTATGAGGGGAAAATAGAGAGGAATGCTTAGGGATCTTCGAGTAGGAGTAGAAATGTAGATTTCTTCCTTTTCTAGAAAGATTTGAGAGAGGATTTTGAGAAAATATGTAAGGAATTGTACTAGTATTGCATGGATTAACGGGAGACTTTGTGGGAGAGATTTTCATCTTTCTTTCAAGTAGAAAAAGCTAAGTATTGTGTTCTTCATTATCTTATGATTTTGTAAACATTTCTTTAGTGTATTTACTTTAATATAACAAAGTTTTTTGTTATATTTTCTTCGTGCTTTGTGAGTAATTTTTCTTACTCTTTCTTCTTGTTTGGAATTAGTGGCATGAGAAGATTATGTCTTTGTTTTCATTTTACTTTTCTTTTGCGATGAGTAGTATTTATGTGTAGGATTTTAGGATGCATGTTAGTATCATGTTAGTATGCGAAGGATGCATGTTAGTATGCGATTTAATTATAAATGTGATGGTTTTTATTTGAACTTCATTTAATTGCAATTTAGGTCTGTTGTAATGTTAAAATTTGTTGAGAAACATAAAATTCAAAAGGGATATGATTTCTACACAAAGTAAGAATCACATTCAATTTCATGGATGAGAGTGCAGTCCATGGGGTTGAGTGCAAATAAATAGGAAAATATATTTTGATGGACTCAGAATTAGAGATTTTATGGTGACAGACTAAAATCTCCAATTATGTTCAGTTGCTTGGAAATTAAAGTGAGATTGTTAGCCCTCAAGTGGAAATGGAGCTTTGGAGTGACAGCCAATTTCCTCTAAACTTAACAACGGATTTAGGGACCAAGCTTTGGATTAATCAATGTTCTTTATGCATTCTTAAAGGGTAAAGAATTGGATTTCTTCTATTTGACACATACAATATTTAATGTAACTCATTCTTAAACATTATTTAATTCACTACATAAAAATAGTAGTTTTTAACATCTCAAAATTCTCTAAACCAATTCATTCAGAAAGAGTTATCTTTAAAATTAAAATTTTCATTTAGGAGTAGTTATTGGTTGTCTTAAACATAAGATTTACATTTAGGAGTACTTGTTAGAAAAACCACTTAAATAGATCTTCCAAACTAAGGACTTATAATAGTAGACTAGAATTAGCTTAAGGGATTTCTTACCTCGCTTCTCTGTGGGATCGATACTTGGATTTTTAAAGAAAGTCCTATATTACTTGAAGTGATACATGCACTTGCGTAGAACCACTAGTGTGTGAACTATTTTATATATTTTATAACATTTTGAATTTGCACATTAACTACTTAATATAAATAGGGTCAAGTTTTTTTTCATATTTTTAAAGCAAAATTACTGCGTAAATTTTGAGATGAGTCAAGTGTTTGGAACTATTACTGGGGATTTAAATTGACATAAAACACCCATAAAAATAACACACACTAGGGGTGCATTAGTTATAAAGTGGGGTTTTGCTTTTAAAATATCAAATATATAGTTATGATTGTTTTGTTGCAAACAACACTACTGCATAGGGGCATAACGGTCGTTTATCCAAAAATAGTTGTAATTCAGTTGTTTTACAAATGAACAAAAAAAAATAACTAGCCAGCTTATCCGGATCAGCTGTTAATCAATAGATTATATAGATCAGTTGTTTTTTAACAGATTATTAATAAGTTGTAGCTACCCCAAACAGACCCTAAGTTTTTTGATAGATAGCTCCAAGTAAAGGACTAGAAACTCCTTTTTTCTTATAGAGCTTATAACTTAAAAGACTTTCTTTAAGTAAAATACAATAAGATAAAAGCTTTCTCTCTCTCATATGTCTTGGAAGGAAAATGGAATGTTAAACTTACTATGAAAGATCTTTTAGAATGGAACAAAAATTTGTTTTATTTCATGATTCGATATTTCTGCTAGACTGTTAGACTGCTAGTCTGAGGATGATAAGCAGAAGATAATCTATGCATAATATCTTATTTCATTATGAATATCTCAATTCTCTTATTTCTAAAATGAGATCCTCCATTAGTTAATTACTCTCGACATTCCATATATTGTAAAAATGTTTTTTATTTAAAAATTTAGAAACACTCCGAGCATCACATTTAGGTACGACAACAACTTCAATCCATTTGGACATATAATCAATGGCAAGTAATATATATAAGTTTCCAAATGAAGGCATAAATGGTCCCATAAAATCTAATCCCCATACATCAAAAAATTCAACTTCCAATGTGTAATTTAGAGGTATTTTGTTTCTTCTAGAAATATTTCCTACTCACTGACATCGATCACATGTTTTAATATATTCATTAACATCTCTAAAAGGAGTAGGTCAATAAAATCCAACTTACAAAATTTTATAAGCAGTTCTATTTGTTCCAAAATGTCCTCCAAATTCAAACTCATGATATCTTTCAATTATTTATTGAGTTTCTTCATAAGGCACACACCTTCTAATAATTAGATTTTTACGTTATTTATATAAATATGGGTTATCTCAGAAATAAAATTTTGAATCATATATAAATTTCTTTAATTGTTGATTTTTAATATGGTAGAATATCACTTACTAAATAATTTACTATATCGACATACCACGGTGTATTTATTTCATCAATACTATAGAATTGTTCATCAGAGAAATTTTCTAAAATTTTATTTGCAAAATTAGTTAATATTTTTTTTCTAGTCTAGACAAATGATCAGTTATTTGATTGTCATTTCCCTTTCTATCAACTACAAAAAATCAAATTTTTTGCAACAGAAGTATTCATCTAATTAACATTGATTTAGGAACCTTCTTTTGCATTGAATATTTAATAGCATAATGATCTGTATGCATTATACATCTACTTCCAATTAAGTAAGGTCTAAACTTATCAAAGACATAAACGATACATAATAACTCTCTTTCAGTTAATTTGAGCATCACTCAGAGTTTTACTAGCATAATAAATTACTTTAAAAATCTCTTTGTGACTTTGTTCTAAAACAGCTTCAATAGCATAATCAATAGCATCACACATTATTTCAAAGGGTTTTTCCCAATCAGGTGGTACTATTACAAGTGCAGTGATTAAATTTACTTTCAATAATTCAATTGCTTTTATACATTCCTCATTAAAATCAAATTTCGTATCTTTTTCTAAAAGTTGGCATAATGACTTAGTTATTTTTGAAAAATTCTTTATATAACACCTGTAGAATCCAGCATGTCCCAGAAAACTTCTTACCCCTTTGACCGTAGTCGGTGGTGGTAATTTTTCAATAACTTGAATTTTTGCAGGATCTACTTTCATGCCATTTTCAGAAAATTTATGCCTAAGTACAATTCCCACTGCAACCATAAATTGACATTTTTCCAAAATTTAGTACTATGTTGATTTTTTTCACATAATTCTAGAATTTTTCTAAACTATTTAAGCATAATTCAAGTGAAGTCCCGAACATAGAGAAATCATCCTTAAATACTTTCATTCTATGCTCAATCAAATTACTAAATATTGACATCACACATCTTTGACATGATGCAAGTGCATTGCACAATCCAAAAGGCATTCTACGAAAAGCAAATGTTCCATAAGGGCTTGTAAATGTTGTCTTGTCTTGATCCTCAGGAGCAATTGAAATTTAATGATAATAGGTATATCCATCTAAGAAACAATAGTATTTATTTCCAGCCAATCTGTCCAACGTTTGATCTAGAAAGGGTAAAAGGGTAAAGGAAAGTGATCCGGAAAGTGATCCTTTCTGGTGGCCAAGTTTAATTTTCTATAATCTATACATATTCGCCAACCAGTAACATGACTTATTGGAATTAATTCATTTTTCTCATTAACTTCAACGGTCACTCCTCCTGTCTTTGGAACACAGTGAATTGGGCTTACCCAAACTCTGTCTGAAATATCATATATAATTCTAGCATCTTACCATTTTAAAATTTCTTTTTTAACAACTTCTTTCAATATGGGGTTTAATCTCCTCTGAGGATCAGTTTTAGGTTTGTATTGTTCATCTAATAAAATTCTGTGCATACAAATTGAAGTACTAATTTCTTTAATATCTGTTAAAGTTCATCCAAAAACCTTTTTAAATCTTTTTAATATTTTTATTAATTTTTGTTCTTGAATTTTAGTTAACTCAGAATATACAATAACAGATAATATAGATGAATCCTCTAAAAATACATATTTTAAATGAGCAAGTAATACTTTCAGTTCAAGTTCAGGTGGTTTAATACTTGAAGGAATAAGATTTTTTTATCATTTTCCAACAAATCTAAAGTTTCAAATTTGTCCTGAATATAATCTAAATTTTCTTCTTTTATTTCATCCTCATTTTCATTAAATTCTTCTTGCTTTAATTTTTCTTTAAACTCTTTTTTGAATTTCTCATTACTTAGATAATCATAACTTCCATCCTAAAACATTCATCGTCTTTTTCTATTGCAGTATATTTCATACCTTTCGCAATACTAAATTTTACTTCTTGATCATTAAACCTCATTATTAATTCTCATTTTTGTACATCTATCCCAACTCTCCCTGTTGCAAGAAATGGTCTCCCCAAAATAATAGGAATTTCTTTATCTTCCTCCATATCTAATACAAAAAAAATCTACAGGGAAAATAAATTTATCCACATTTACTAATACATCTTCTGTAACTCCTTTAGAATAAGTGATTGATCGATCAGCTAACTGAAGAGTTACAGTAGTAGGGGAAATCTCTCCTAAATCTAAACGTTTAAAAATTAATAGAGGCATAAGATTGATACTTGCTCCTAAATCACATAAAGTTTTTCCATAAAACTTTTCACCAATTGCACAAGATATAGTAAAACTACCAGGATCTTTTAACTTTTCAGGAAGTTTTTTCTGAATAATAGCGCTACACTCTTCACTAAGTGCAACAGTTTCATGATCTACAAACTTTCTTTTTTTGTTTAGTATATCTTTCATAAATTTCACATAACTTGAGATTTGTTCCAAAGCCTCGATGAAAGGAATGTTTATCGTTAACTTTTTAAGGATTTCTAAAAATTTTGTAAATTGTTTGTCTTTATTCTTCTGTTTTAGTCGTTGAGGAAATGAAGGTGATGGTTTTTCTAAGAGAACTTATGTTTGCTCAGTTTCATTATGGCCAGTTTCCATCTCTTCCTTCTCCTCATCAACTTATGTTTCTCTTTGGATTCTTGTTTCAATTTCTTTTCCACTCCGTAATTGAATTGCTTTAATTTGTTCTTTATTTTAACCTTTGGGATTAACTTCCACCGTACTCGGAAGATTTCTGGAAGGTTTTTTACTAAGTGCAGTAGCAATATGTCCTAATTGATTTTTAATATTTCTAATAGCAAACCCTTGATTTTATATTTGATTTCCCATATTCAACATTTATTCAACATTTCCTCTTCCATCATTCCTCTTCCATCATTAATTTCTTTTTCTTAACTTGTGGGTTAGGGTTAGAGTTAAATCCAGGAGGATAATAATGTTGATAATTAGAATTTCCTTGGTTATTTAAATTTTCTGAGGGGTTCATTGAATTGTTATAATTATTCCAACTAAAATTTGGGTGATTTTTTCATACAGGATTGTAATAGTTAGAATAAGGATTATTATTTTGATTATTAATAGCATTCAAAGTTTCATAAGATGATTGAGTATCAATTATATTTCATAGTGAATTTTCCTCTAATATAGATAGTATTTGAGAATAGTTCACTCCAATTTGATCAATCTTTTTTGATATAGCAGCAATTTGAGATGCTAAAATAGACATTGCATCAAATTCATGAATACTAGCTACTTTATTAGGATTTACCCGTTCAGAGAGCCATTGAAAATTATTAGTAGTCATTTTTTCCATTAAAGAGTATGTTTCATCAAAAGGTTTTGACATTAAGGGTTTGTTTGGGGGCAGCTGCAGCTTATACAGCTTCTGCTGATAAACAACTTATCCTGATAATCTGCTGATGAGCAGCTAATCCGGATAAATTGGCTGACCGTTTGGTTTGTGCGTTTGGAAAACAACTAATTTGCAGCTGTTTGTGGATAAATGACCATTCTGCCCTTGAACTAAATAAGTTTTTTGGTTTTTGCGGTTTGGAAACAGTTGATTTGCAGCTGTTGGTGGAAAAATGATCATTTCAGCTACGCACAGTGGAACTGTTTGCAACAATAATATAATGATAACACATTCAATATACTAAAATCTAAAACAAAAATAGTACATAACAGTTTACAGGACAAAAAAAAGATATAATCCTCACTCAAGGAAGACTATCTACCAACCTTTTAAAAAAACAAAAAACAACAAATCTAAGCTGGTATCTACAAACCATGCCAAACAGAGCAAGTAGGAGGTATAAATAATAAAATTATTTGGATGAAGGGAAATTTACATAGTTAGCAGACAATTCTCTAGCATTTACATACCTCAAATCTAAGTATCTAAGCTTGCATATGTACAGACATAATACTTTGGTGCTTTAAACATATGTATGAAAATGTGCATAGGAATTGAATGTATGGAATTGTGTGATAAGTGCGTAAAAAACTGAAATTTAGGTGTCCTATATGTAAAAAAAAATATGTTTAACAAGAAGAGCTAAAAGGGCATAAATTTCTCATTGATCCATCATGAAAGCAGATCCACTTATCTGCATTTCACATTTAACGCTTAAAAAAAATGTTGTTGTTCCAAGTAGGCTATCTACGCTTTCAGGAGAGGATGGAGAGCGCCTGGATTTGGGGGAGGACAGCGACGGAGGATGTGTAGGAGGGGGCCGCTAGCTTCGACGGGCTTTCGACGACGAAGGGCCGGAGAGCGACAAAGGGCCATGGGCTTTGACCGGCTTTTGGCGACGGAGAGCGATGAAGGGCCAGAGAACGACGAAGGGCCACGGGCTTTGACTGGCTTTAGGCGATGGAGACCAACGAAGGGCCACGGGCTTCGGAAAGAGGGCGGGGTAAGTTTCGTGAGCGAGAGGGGTAGAGGCATAAAGAAGCGAAATAAGCTCCAGGCGAACGCGAATCACATGTATAACCCCGTGATTCACGTGTAGTGGAAAATATAAAACGTAGTTTTGATATAATCTATGAAATGTGCAAAACAAACGGGTAGGCGACGTTTTCAAAAATGCCGCCGCACTTATATGTTGTCCCAAACAGGCCCTAAAGATCCGCAGTAGCATCATCCATAATAGATCTAAGTGATCCTAATAATCCATTGTAAAAAGTTTAAATTATTAACCAATCTGGTAAAGCATAGTGTAGACATTTTCTAAGGAGATCCTTAAATCTTTCTCAGACTTCATATATTGATTCCCCATCAAACTAATAAAAAGATGTAATATTGTTTCTAAGCTTAGCGGTTTTCGAGGGTGGAAAATATTTAGCCATAAATTTTTTGTGAAATTTCTCCCCAAGTTCTGATGGATCCATGTGCTAATGAGTTTAACCAAGCTTTGGATTTATCCCTTAATTAAAAAGGAAAAATTCTAAGTCTAACATCATCATTATACACTCCGTCATATTTAAAAGTAGCACAAATCTCAAAAAAACTAGCCATATGTAAGTTAGGATCTTCAATAGATGTTCCTCCAAACTGATTATTTTGTATCATTTAGATAATAGTAAGTTCAAGCTCAAATGAATTAGCAGAAATATCAGGATTTTGAATAGTTAAGTGAAGTTCATCTGTTGTTGGATTAACATAATTTTTTAAATGTTAAATACATAATTTTTTAAATGTCTTTGTCGATTTTCATTTATTTGATTATCTAAGTTATTCGTTATTTTGTTCAAAATTTTAATTTATTTTTGTTGTTTTCAAATTTTTCTAATTGTACCTTCTAATTCTGAATCGTATGGTACTAAACCTTCAGATCTTATATTTCACATAAATAAATATAATAAGCAAAGAAAATTTTCTTAAAAATACTCTTAATTATATGGTTATATGTTTTTGGATTTTCGGATTTCTTAATTTACCAAATCTATTAATTTACTTTTACCTTACCTGACAACGGTGCCAAAAACTTGATCCCGATAAAATATAGTTGTGTAAAATTTATAAAGTTGACTCCGCTTTGCACCGACGTCAAAAATTTGACATGGTATTTTATGAATAATAACGTTAAGCACTTAAAGTTAGGATTCTATGCAAGTATACGTATAGTTATGAAGTAATATAATACTTTTTTAAGTCTCAAATATTCATCACACGGGGAATGTTAAATTTTGAAATGATAAATTAACTAGGAAATTTACAGAAATCTAACGAAATTACTGTCACTAATTTCGAAAGTTTGAGATGTTATCAAAGCTAAATTATTTATTACTAGCAGAATTTAAAAGCAAATTTTAAGATTAATAACTACTAAACTATATTTATGTAATGAAGTTTGCTTATGTGAAAATGCATCTTTCCCACTACAATGAGTTTTTTTGTGAAATGAGTTGAGATAAATGGTTTAAATATGTATTGTGTCAAATAGAAGCAATTTTAATTATGTACACTGATTCAGTGTTATAGAAAATTATTGGCTAATCTTATGTTTAGTCCCTAAATTCGTGGCTAGGCTAGAAGGATATTGACTCCAACTCCAGAGCTTCCATTTCCCTTCCACTGAAGGCTAACTCTCGCTTTAGTTTTTAAACACTAAGATCGAATTGAGGATTTTTAGTCTGTCACCCTAGAAATCTTTAATTCTACACCCAACAAAATATTATTTTTCTATTTATTTGCACTTAATCCCATGAATAAAATACTCATTGATGAACTTAAATGTGATTCTTACTCTGTTGTAGAACTTATACTCCATTTCCCGAATCATATGTTTCACAACATATTTTAACAATTCAATTGGTCAGATCGAAAAGTAAATAAAGAGCGGAGTTGAAAAACCATCACAATTTATTTTAAATTTTAACATCGTCACATCCACATTATCTCTTCATTTCACCATAACTTAGAGTAGGGAGAAAGATAAAAGAATCTACTCAGAGTTCATGAGAAAGATGCAACAAAACATAAATTTCATATATAAAAGAAAGTTATAAAAGAAAGTTCAGAAAGTTCATACAACAATACTAAACAAATAACACTTATCTGAAACTTTTTCTCAAAACAAATCCTTTGTAGCCTCTCTTAAGAAATGTAGGAAGAATAAATCTCTCACCTCTCTTCCACTCCAACACTTCTTAGAGAAGAATTCACATTTAAAATCACCAGAAAAACTCAAATCTATAAAATCAATAACTAACTAATGGTGTCGAATGTAGGTGTGTGAAAAGAAAAATTAAAAATGAGTCGAAGAAGTTGAAATGGTGCAATGGGGTTCTGATCAAATTTTGGCACTAAATAGAGCATAGGTCAGTTCTTCAATAGGTGCATCCAACAACTCAAAAAGTGTCCAAATTCATCGAAACTTTTAGAAACAGGGCTTCCACCGACACTGGTGTCAGAGGCCCGTAATTAAATCCTAAGTTTTTGTCAAATGGCGTCGTCGGCGCTGACTCTTGTTCTGCAACCTTTTTATAGGTTTGCGCTGTCCAGCGTCCTTTTGGCTCCGTTGGTGCTGAGTAATTCTTCTAAATCTTCATTTTTGCTCCAAATTTTATCATTTTTGCTCATCCTTTTTTGTTTTATTTTTGCTCTAAGTCCTCAAAATCAACAACCTACAATAAAACATAGAAAATACATTCAATTATTTAATCTTATGTTTAGTCCCTAAATTCGTGGCTAGGCTAGAAGGATATTGACTCCAACTCCAGAGCTTCCATTTCCCTTCCACTGAAGGCTAACTCTCGCTTTAGTTTTTAAACACTAAGATCGAATTGAGGATTTTTAGTCTGTCACCCTAGAAATCTTTAATTCTACACCCAACAAAATATTATTTTTCTATTTATTTGCACTTAATCCCATGAATAAAATACTCATTGATGAACTTAAATGTGATTCTTACTCTGTTGTAGAACTTATACTCCATTTCCCGAATCATATGTTTCACAACATATTTTAACAATTCAATTGGTCAGATCGAAAAGTAAATAAAGAGCGGAGTTGAAAAACCATCACAATTTATTTTAAATTTTAACATCGTCACATCCACATTATCTCTTCATTTCACCATAACTTAGAGTAGGGAGAAAGATAAAAGAATCTACTCAGAGTTCATGAGAAAGATGCAACAAAACATAAATTTCATATATAAAAGAAAGTTCATACAACAATACTAAACAAATAACACTTATCTGAAACTTTTTCTCAAAACAAATCCTTTGTAGCCTCTCTTAAGAAATGTAGGAAGAATAAATCTCTCACCTCTCTTCCACTCCAACACTTCTTAGAGAAGAATTCACATTTAAAATCACCAGAAAAACTCAAATCTATAAAATCAATAACTAACTAATGGTGTCGAATGTAGGTGTGTGAAAAGAAAAATTAAAAATGAGTCGAAGAAGTTGAAATGGTGCAATGGGGTTCTGATCAAATTTTGGCACTAAATAGAGCATAGGTCAGTTCTTCAATAGGTGCATCCAACAACTCAAAAAGTGTCCAAATTCATCGAAACTTTTAGAAACAGGGCTTCCACCGACACTGGTGTCAGAGGCCCGTAATTAAATCCTAAGTTTTTGTCAAATGGCGTCGTCGGCGCTGACTCTTGTTCTGCAACCTTTTTATAGGTTTGCGCTGTCCAGCGTCCTTTTGGCTCCGTTGGTGCTGAGTAATTCTTCTAAATCTTCATTTTTGCTCCAAATTTTATCATTTTTGCTCTAAGTCCTTAAAATCAACAACCTACAATAAAACATAGAAAATACATTCAATTATTGTGCAATATCACAAAAAATGAGTATAAAATATGAGTCTAAAATGCATATAATTTGTGTGTATCATAAGGGTAAAGAATAATATTGCTTATATTTGGCACAACACAATTTGCATACTTCCATAACATAAATTTTATACTTATTATTGATTCATGATAAAAAGAAATATATTTTCATATAAAGTGTTTTTCTTTTACATAAACTCAAGTTATTTTTAGAGGTTGTTACTGTTTTGTCAAAATCTTAAAAATATTAAAAAGATTTGAATTTAATAACTATAAAAATATCTATAGTTTAAGTAATTGTCTTTTTGAACTAGAAAGTTTGTTGATCAATTGTGCACATTGTAAATTGGATCAATTTTTTTTGTTCTGTTGCAAAGTAAGGAAACATAAGTGAAAAATATCATCAATGACATTGTTAAACTGTGCACATAAACAGTAATCGGGGATCAAAATGCAACACTATTAAACATGTTATATTTATTGGATTTCTTATATTGAAGGATTGAAAATTTTTCATAATGTTGAGGCCCATTATTTGAGTCTAATATTAATACAAGTTGTAAATGATTCACAATAATACCACTCTCACCTTTTCTTTTGATGCCACTTTTTATGTGCCAAATAAACAGCTTCCTCCCAAATAATAACTTCTTTTTTTCAACCCATATTGCAATAAATCTTAAGTAATT
Organism: Phalaenopsis equestris; assembly: GCF_001263595.1. Classification (NCBI taxonomy): domain Eukaryota; kingdom Viridiplantae; phylum Streptophyta; class Magnoliopsida; order Asparagales; family Orchidaceae; genus Phalaenopsis; species Phalaenopsis equestris. The sequence goes on along the minus strand of NW_018164549.1, from coordinate 5,651,782 downwards.
CTCCTTCCCTTTACCATAACGTTGTTAATAATCTTCTTAGTTATTATTTTAGTATTGGTTTACATTATTTTGTGGGAAATTAGAATGAAATGTTTGGTGCTAAAACAACTATATTAATTGGGATGATTTTTAAAATCAATTCTACAGTTGTTTAAACTATCACTACAATTAAAACAAGCCTTTGTCACACTGGTTGGGGTCGGTTACATGAATCCTTTTTCTTCATTGTGTCCTACTTAGGGTCATAATTTCATTCAAATGTAATAGATTAAGATCATTTTTTATATAGGATGCCCAAGTTTTTTTAGCTCTATCTCTGCCTTTCTTAACATAAGTTGAATTAAAACATAAACTCTCCAAACATGATCTTAAATGGTCAACATTTAATGTTACCAAACCATTTATGATGACTCTCTCTAATATATTTTGCCACTGAAGCTATGTCAACAATATCACAGATATATTCGTTTCACATTTTGTCTCTAAGTGTTAAGCCACTCATCCACTTAAGCATCATCATCTCAACAACACTTAACTTTGTTTTATGCTTTTCTTTTAAAGGATAACATTTTTGTGCCATAGGTATTATAGGTCTCACACCATCTTATAAAATTTTCCTCTCAATTTAAGCAGTACTTTTCTATCTCACAATAGACTCGATGCAATCCTCCATTGCAACCAACTAGCTTGAATTTTATTAATAACATCCCTATCTATATCACCATCATTTTGAACAATAGTCTTGTGATATCTAAAATGATCACACATTTTAATGATTAGATCACCCATAGTTACAACTCATTTACTAGTAAATGTCCAATGCAGGCCTTTAGACTCCAGTGTAGACCTTTATAATTCAATTTTATCCTAAGTTCTTTCTCTAATATCACCCACAAGAAGGATATCATTAATGAAAGGCATACACAAAAGTGCATCGTCTGATAAATGTCTAATAAGAGCATCCATAACTAAAGCAAAAAAGATATGGGCTTCAAGATAATCACAAATGTATTCCAACAAAGATACAAAAATACTTGGCCAATCCTAATTTTGTTCGAACACAAGTAACAAATCTAGTATACATATCTTTAATGACTTAAATATAAGTTATATCAACACATTTCTCCTCTAGAAATCTCCAAAGGACTTCTCTTGAAACTTTTTCATAAGCTTTTTCTAAATGAATAAAAATTATAAGTAGTTCCTCTGTATTCCCTTTATACTTCTCCATCAAAGATCTCAATAAATGTATAACTTTCATAGTAAACCTCGCTAACATAAATCTAAATTGATTATGAGAAATCTTTGTAACACGTCCTAACCTAAGTTTAATTACCCTCTCTCATAATTTTATAGTATGACATATCAACTCCATTCCTTTATAGTTTGCACCTTCTTGTGAATCCCTATTATTTTTTTTAAAAAAAGAGATAAAAATACTCTTCCTGTACTCCTCAAGCAATTTTTAAGTTCTTAAAAAAATATTAAAGAGTTTAGTGAGCCAAAAAACTCTCAAATCTCCCAAACAATTCCACAATTCAATTAGGATATCATCAGGTTTTACTAATTTTTCACTCTTTGTTTTCTTCAAAGCCTCATCAACTTCTTTTTAACTAATCTGATAGTAAAAATAAGATTTATTATTATTATTAATGATATTATGATCATTAAGGATGATCGTATTTTCAGAAACTTCATAAATAAAATTATCAAAATAGCTCACCCATCTATATTGTATATCTTTCTCTAAGAAAAATACTTATTGATTTTCATTTTTAATAAACTTGATTTGAATTAAATCTTTAATTTTCTTTTCTCTTTTTTTTAGTTTATACATATATTTTTCACTTTCTTTAGTATCTATTCTATTGTAAAGATCAATAAAAACATAACTTTTAACATCACAAATTGTTCTCTTAAATTCTATATAAGCCACCTTATATTTTTCCCAATAAACTCTTACATTTAAACTAATTTAAAACATAACTTCTTGTATTTTATCTTTTCTTGAACATTATTATTCTATCACCAATTATTTTTATTTATAAAAATTTTTCCTTTTGATTCTCATCTTTTGCAACTTATTTAATAGTGCTTGTTAATTTATCTCACATAGAATTTGCTTCTTCATAAACATCCTAAATCTTGAAATCGTAAAGTTTACTCATAAAAATGATTTTATATGTGATTTTTAGGTGTTTGTCTAATTCTTTGATTTTCTTGTATTCTTTACCTTACAACTCTTCATCTTAAAATTTAAAACTAATAATCGATGTTGAGTACTTAAATTTTCACTTGGAATGACCTTACAACCATTACACACTTGACGATATTTTTTTCTCATAAGAAAACAATCGATTTATGTTTTATTAGATCTATTCTTATAGGTAAAAATATGCTCATCTCTTTTCTTAAATAAGATATTATCAATAATAATATCATATGCTAAGTTAAAATCTAATATGGTTCTACATTCTTCATTAATCACTCCAAAATCATAACCACCATGAATATTTCTAAAAACTTCCCCCACTCTACCAAGATGTCCATTTAAATCTCATCCAATAAAAGTTCTTTCATAAAAATGTATCATTAGTATTAATTATTCCAGGTCATCATAGAATTTTTCTTTTGAACATATATATAGACCTACTTGAGGAGAATAAACACTTATAACATTAAAAATTTTAGTATCAACAACAATATTTAGGGTTATAATCCTATCTCTAGTTTTATTAATTTTTATAACATTATTATTTTATCCATAATTACAAATGCATCATTTTAGTTTGACTTTTTCAAGAATACTATAGTTCAAAACTTAAGCTATCAAACTCATTAGCCTTATATCGAATCTATTTAGTTTCTTGAATACATAAGATATTTATCTTCTTATAAATCATAATATCAAATAATTACTTAGTACAACAATGAGAGTGCCTATATTTTAAGATTTTATACTAATATTAGTTTCATGAACTAAATTTTTTACCCGCATTGGTCTGTAATATGGGAATCATTGCTTATTTGACATTACACCAGGACGCCGGTGTAGCGGTCCTTGCACACCCTTCACTATATTTAGGTCATATAGTATGTCGATTCTAAGGGACACCCTAATATTTACAAAGAATTTAAATGATTCATGTCATGATCTTTCGACAAATTTTACATTGATTGTTAACTACCTAACAAACCATTCACTTTTTTTATCTCGGGCTTGAGACCCAACAATGACATCGTTTAAACTAAGTAAACAAAAATTCACGACTTCATGGTTTTAAGAAGGGTAAAGCTTCCTCGACTAATAAAAATACATTAGTTAGTTTTTGGTAATAATCGATCGCTTACACTATACTCTATGGATAATATTACAATTTTGTTTGCATTTCAATATCTCCATCACACCATCTTTTTTTTGGTTTTTTTTTTTTAAACGAATTGGTGTTTTATTTATACCATGCTCTTTGTTTCATAGCATTTTTTAGCCAAGTCATATGCCATGAAGGTTAGGACAACATTTTGGATACAATTATTGGGATTATTTTTTCACTAAGGTATTATGGACCATAAACAATTATTTGTTATGATTGTCTTTATATTGATTGACAAAAAATTTATGTTTAATATTATAATATTTTTTTGTTAGTTTTTTTTTCTTCATAACTTCTAATTCTCTAATATAGTTCATATATTGATCTTAATGATTGATCATGTAATGCATTATTTTATAAATTTTATTACAATTTTTTTTTTCTATCTCTATTGAATTTTAATCTAAATTTTTTTTATTGGCTAATATTTTTTATTTTATCTATCATGTATTTACCTTTGTTAATTAAAAAAACAATAATAAAATAATAATAATAATAATAATAATAATAATTAAACAAGCACTAGTCCGCTGATTTACAACATTACGGAGTTAATTAATGAACTTCTGCCGTTGGCACCACGTAATAGAACCAAAAGGTACAACTTAACCTGTAGTCAGCACTGCTTTACTACTGGGTCCTTATTTGCGGTCCCATTCAGAGGTTTCTTAGCTTAATCCGGTGGAGCAGAACCCCGTCCATTTGCATTGGGAAACCTCACTCAGACTGCATCAAGAAAACGAAAAAGGGAAAGAGTGGGCGATCGAGATCGAGATCGAGATCGAGAGGAGAGGTTAAGCGGGTAGATGCCGAAGTCATCATCCCCATCGCCCACCATAACCCCTATGAACCCCATCAAAACTCATCCCCAAAACCTAACCCTAAACGCAGCCTTAGGTCTAACACACCACGCAGCCGCAGATGGCGTAGTCGTCTCCACCGACGACGATGCAGACTATATATTCCAATCCTACCACCTGCACTCCGAATCTCTTCTCCTGGATGACGACGACGACACGGAGCACGAGCCCCCCGTTTGCAACCCTAACAACTCTAGCCCCACCGGAACCCTAGATGACAACCATCCCGAATCACCGTTCTCCTCCCTCCTCCTTCGAGACCCTGACATGGACGATGAGGAGGAAGAGGATGACGAACTCCCTGCCCCCGCCGGCCCCGGCGGTGTGGTCCATGGTCCTGACTTTGAGCGGAAGACCGACCCCAAGCACTCCTCCGACGCTTTCATATTGGCTGCAGCGATGCCGCACGTCGACCCTTCGCCGCACATCTCCTCTCAGTTCTACACCTTCAACCGCGATTCCCATGCGTTGATGATTCGCTGCATCCTTGAGAGACGACTGGCGACGCCGAACGAAATCCGGCAGGCAACGCCTCGGTCGGTGCTGAAGTCTTGGCGCTTGGTTTGGAAGGACCGGAACGAGGACACCGCGTACCTTACGGCGTGGAAGCGGATACAGGACAAGCTCCACGCACATATCGACGACCATGGTAACCCCTCTCTTTACTTTAAGAACAACACGGCACAATGCGTCTCCCATTTCGAGCAATGGCAGGACATAGTCGCCTCTTTCCATGCGGACCCTGACCTTCTCCGGCACCTTGGTCTCAAGGAGACGGTTGACAGAATCAAGCAGTCATGGACAGTTGGAGCCAAATTTTATGGCATCCCTGAATCCTTCATTCGTGATTGCATATCTTCATGTCCCATTTGTTCCTCATCCACCTCCATTGCTGGCGCATCTTCGTGCAGCGGAGGTGCTTCTTCCCGATCCAAGCGGCGCAGATTTGAATACACCGAGTCGTTTGACGTCCCGGCCAAGGACGTGCCTCGCAGGCTTCAGCAGCTGGCCGCCAAGCACAAGGTAGTTCTTTGCATCCGTCAGAAGTATATAAGGTACAAACCCTTTATGGCGGAGGTAAAGGATTATACATGCCACCGTGCTGGAGAACCTTCATCTGTTTCAGCATCAACCTCTACAAAGAAGCCAAGGGTTCTGAAGAGGGAGCCTTACCAGTCAAAACGATGTGGCTGTGGGTTTCGTATCCGAGCCATTGTACCCATTGCCAATTATAATGAAAAAGACAAGACTTTTGTATACCTCGAGGAGGGCACAGCTGTGTTCAAGCTCTATGCTGTGCATTCTGGGCATGAACCAGGCCCCCTAGATGGAAATGCAAGGATTATTCACAGGGTGGTAGGCCACAAGGGCGGTTTAGAATTTGACCCTGTGGTTTATGGGGTCCGAGAGGATACAGAATCTGAAACTTTTGTAGACCTTATGGTTAAGGAAGATGGTTGTGATAGCCATCACACCATTCTACAGAAAATCCAGGAATTGAGGGTGGAGGCTGGCTTGTTAGAGGGTAAGATGGCTAAGATGCCACCAGAGTTGCTCAGTACACTTTCACGTGAGTTGACAGATACTCTGAACAGGCTCAGGAGTTTTACAGGTCAACAACTTTCTGAGGAATCCTTAGTTATGGGTGATGATAGCATAGGGCAGTGGGGAAGTGAGCAAAATCATGATTTTGATGAGCATGGCAGGATATTTGGCAATAAGGATGCTGAACTCATTGAAGAGGATGAAACTGATTTTCATTCAACCCTTGGGCCCATTGTGCCATGGGGTTCCATGGCAGTAGAGTGCCAGGAGCAGAAGATTCTCATGGGGGATAGCTGCAAGTCAGTCAAATGGTTATTGAAGGAAGATTGTAGTGTCTTTGATGAAAAGAGTATACTTAATTGTGGTGAGGATGAGGACTCAAAGTTAATAAAGCCTTTGAGGCATGAAGAAAACATTGCAATGCAGGTTGATGGGTTCTACCCCGAAAATACAAAGTGGTATGATTCCCCTGTTGGTTTGGATACTGTAACAGATTCTGGAGACGGTGGGTTTAGGCATGGAGGACTAGTGTGAGTGAGTGTTTAGGAGTACTTTTTTATTCTCCCGAGGTACTTATAGAAGGAACTTTGTGCATTATGTATACTAAAGACAGTTGGATTTCACCTCTTTTAAAAGTTGGCACAAACATTTATTTTTGAAATTTTCATTCCGTGCTTCTGTTGGCTTTTATGCCTGGCTACCTTACCAACGAAGTCAATTTTTATAAGGTTGTTTTATGTTATTATTCTATTGAATTTCATTTCCTTCGTTTCGTGTCTATTGTATGTTGTGTTGCTTAATGCACCATTTGCCTTTCTTCCTTGCTTGATAACACATATTTTAACAATATGCTTTACAGACTAGGTTTTTGTTCATTGATGTATGGATGTTAACTTTGGCGGATAGAGCCTGGTAGCTGCTATCCTCATCAAGCCAATGCCACACCATTTTACATGTATGGGGCTTCCACATGCATACCACATAATTTTTATGTATTTACATATCTAACACCTAAACATTCATATTTACATGCATACCACTCATCATTAAAATCATAAGAAAAACGCCGCCATTACTGCCTTTCTAAAAGTGAAATACATCTTTTCGCTTGTAGGTTTATGTCGCCAAGGTGTTATAAACAACATTTAGAAAACCGGACCGGACCGAACGATTCTACCGGTCTAATCAGTCCGACCATGAATTGGTGTCTGGTCCAGTCCGAATCACATAATGGACCATTTCTATCATCGAACCTGCGGGAATTCGTTTAACTGTCGGGAACCAGTTTAACCGCAGGTTCAACCAAGAAACCGGCGAATCCGTTCCCTCTTTTGAAAATTGTGATATTACTTTTTTATTTTTTTGTCATTCTAAAATTAGAACTTACTTTAACTTTAGATATATATGTATAATTTAAAGAGAGAGTGAGAATGGAGGGGGGGTTACAATGGCATGTGGTCAGCTTTTTTGTATGGTAATATTATTATTATTACTTTTTTTGCGGTAAGGTTGGTTATTCTGAGGGAAGAGAGCTTAATGCTTCCGTTATAAGTGTACTCAATGATTTGTATTACTATTTATTTGCTTTAAAAATTTAGAAAATTGTGGTTGTATGTTATGTGTTTATTTATTTATATATTTGTATTATTATATTATTATTTTATTAATCATTTCATATCTAATTTATTTTTTAATTTATTACATCATCTGGTTTGATCCCCGGTCCAACCTTGGTCGAACTAATAAATCTTGAACCTTTCTTCCAATTTGATATCCGGTCTGGTTTTCACAACCTTGGGTACAAGTGTATATAATAGACTTTGGGTGTTAGATACATAAATCCATAAGAATTGTGTGGTGTTTATGCAAGTTTCCCTATCTGTATTTGGTTCAATAGTTATCTATGGTGAAAATCTTTTTCGTTTACTAGACAGAATTTCAAATGTTGCTTTTGCTTATGCTACTTGCTACAAATTGACTACACTCTGGATTTTCCCGTTCGAACAAAACTATGATTTGATGTTTTTTTTTACATTGAAAACAAAGTTCTAATCTTCCGGCGGTAAGGCATCAGTTAGGATGGGTGTATTAGGTAAAACTAGAGGAAGGCCGCTTGCTCGCAAGCTGACTCCTAGATTCGAGCCTTTATTTTACTCCTGTCATGCAATTAGCTCCTGTGATGTTTTCTATTCATGCAGCAAGTAAACAATTTATTAGAGCTTAATGGCCCTGCAAAATATTTGTCTTTCATTATTTATTGTTTTTCTTACTGCTCAATTGTATGGGCCTTCAAATGTTTATTCAATTAGCTTATTTTCTTGGCTTCTAACACGTGTGATTTTCATGTTGGGCTATGTCAATTTATTCTACATGTTTGTACTTGCAACTAAAATGTTTTTCTTTGAAGATTTACGTACATACCACTCTATTCGTATGTATTTACATTTCTAACACTTAAACTTCAATTTTTACATGCATGCACCTTGTGCATGAAAAGTTTTTTTTCACGGTTAAGTTAAAGTAATGGTATTTTGGTGTGATGTGAGAGATTTGGGGGTTATAAATGTAAAAAGTAAAGTTTAGGTGCTCGATATGTAAATGTAAATGAATAGGAATTGGTGCTATGTATGTAAATGCCCCCTTTTTTTAGCTAATTGATTGTGTTGAACTCTTAATTTTGTTGATGTATGTGCAGTGACCGCTGACCTGTAGCAGCTAACGGCTATTTTTTCTCAGCCTGCATGCTAAGATAATGCAGCTCTGAACACAAGTTGAGAACGAGCAAACTGTAACAGTCTCTGTAGTAGACTGATAATGTGATCTACATAACAATCTCTTTTTGTTATTATGTCTTCAACTGATTTCCTCATGTTTACAATCTGATATATTTCTAGAAGATCTAGATACATACCACTCTATTCTTATGTATTTACATATCTAACACCTAAGCTTCAATTTTTACTTATATGCCGCCTTAACTATGCATAAAATGGTATATTCCACTTTTTCAAAGCCGTGATATCAAAGTTTCGAGTGATATAAATGTAAAAAGTAAAATTTAGGTGATAGATATGTAAATAGCTAGAAATTGATTGGTATGTATGTCAATGTCCCTTTATTTATGTTCTTTCTTGGGTTGAGCATGATTTCAATTGATAGATTGTTTATTTACAATTGCATAACTCTTTTTGTATTGATATGTAATTCCTTGTTATATATCAGCACATCTCACATCTTTATGCTAGTGCACAAACATTGCAGTTGTTTTCTTGATCTTGATATAATGGAAGCTTATACTCTTACTATTGCTATATTGATTTGATTTCGAAATAAATTATTTTTACGAGTTTTAGCGATTTTTTTTATGCTAAATAATTGACCCGTAAATAATGTAATGATAACAAATTCATCATGTCATCTATAAATTGTAGTTCAATTTTTATGGTGATGACATTATGCATTAGCTTTGTTTGTGAATGTAAGAAGACCGAGTGTGCAAAATGAAGATTCCAAAGATTTAGGGATCATTTGGGATCATTGTTATTATTATTATTATTTTTTATCTAATATGTTTGATACTTTTATGCATATAATATTCTATTTGTGATGTCAGCAAGGTAGAGGCAGAAGAAATATCCAAAGTCACCACAAAAATCGCTCGTTTACGCTAGCAAAGGCAATCGGGTAACGACCATTGGCACGTACAAGCATGGAGGTTCGGACCTACTTGAAAATGTGCATTTCATTTTTAAAAATAGGTAGTGATAGTGATATTTTTAATATGATGATAATGATTTGATGGTTATGCTTGTGATTATAAATGTTTAGGTGTTAGATGTGTAAATGCATAAAAGTTATGCGGCTATGTATGTAAATGTGCCAAAAAAATTATTGTGCTCTAAATCTTTTTGCTAGATGTGGTTTACCGTAACATGTTATAATGATGACATTATAAATTTTAGATTTAGTTTACTCTGTCACACACTTTACATTGTGTTGTAACCTTAGCGACATATTCTGAATGATCATTATATCTTGCTTTACATGATATAATGTTGATTCTATATTGAATGTTCATATATGTTTTTGTATCATTACATTTGTGCATATCGTTTAAGGCCTTCTTTCAATGTATTGTATAACTTTTAATCATCATTAATCTTGGGAACAGTCTTTTTGTGTTGCTTGATGACTGATGTTTTTCTAGATGTTGTTTCGTGGAAAAGTTATTCATATATGCATGCGGTGTCTGATCTATACTGTCGATTACCGATCTTCAACATATGATCAAATTTTTTTTAAAAAAAGTGGGCCCACCGAAATATATTTTACGGTGATCGAGATCAGACACTGCATACATTTCTGCATGTAGTGTCCGTATGGAATAATTTTTCTGTTTCGTGAGTAATGTCATTATCTTTTGAGTTCGTTTGTATATTTCTAGCTTATATGATGCTAGTCGCAGGTGTTGATTGTTGTTATTGATTCTTTAGTTTATGTTCCTATTAGAACAAGAACATAAAAATTGAGGATTTATATACAATAAAGAATTGATGAATAATTATATAATTCTCTTAATAAGGAATAAATTGAAATTAAACTAATTGCTACAAGTGAGTTTTCAACTCAAATAAATCATAAAAAATAATAAAAATATACAAGGAAGTCTATTTTGATTCATGGATATAATAAAAAATAGGTAAATTATATAATTTAAACTTAATTTTCTTTTGTTTAATAATATTAAAGAATTTTGAATAATAGAAATATTTTCTTTTGATTGTAACAATAAAAAGGAAATTTATTATTGGGTATCAATGGAGGGTGCCCCCAAAACCCTTGGGCCTCTTGATTATCCCATGATTAATTCTAGATGAATTAATTTAGGGAAAATTAGAAGGGTGTCACACAAATCTTATGGATTTACGTATCTCACATCTGGTTTTATTTTTACACTGAGCACTTTATCTACAGATGAAAAGATGGATTCGATTATTAAAAGATAATAATGAGTGTTATTGTTTATATGATGATGTTTGTAAATATAAAAGTTTTGGCATGAGATAGGTAAATTTATAAGAATTGTGTGTTATGCATGTAAAAGCCACATCAATTTATTGTAAAGTCTCTCTATCATATAAAACTAGGATAATGCCCTCAATCTTACAATGTTTATAAAATGTTAAGAGGAGATTTAAAATCATTATTATCATACAAGTCATCTTAGCCTCTTATGACAACAGATCAAGAAGTTTGGAGTTCAAAATTTTGTATATACGGTGTGTGTTTGTAATTAAGTGTCTGTTTGGGGTAGTTTATTTGGTGCGGTGCAGTTTTGAAAACGCACCTGACCTGTTTGGGTAAACTGCGTTTTTGACAGTTTATCTGTTTTTAAAATGTTGAAAATAGCATTTTCACACCGCACCTGTATAGATGTTGTGGTAGCTTTCTGTCTATGGTCTGACTATTCCAAAAAAATAAAAATTTTTAGTAGTCATCGCACCTAACTTATCGGCAAATTATTTTTAATCAGTTTATCAGCAGATTATTCAATAAGCTGCAGCTGCCCCAAACAGAACCAAATTTGCTCAAATAAAAACAAAAAAAATTATTATTCTAGTTCAAAGAAGAGTGTGCCATCTTTGAATTAGCTCATACACCCTCATGTTGGTCATGTAGATTAAAGTATTACAGGGCCAGCTCCCTTAAGTTTGACCTTTTAACATTTATAAAATATCACTTATATTTCTAAGAAATGAAAAAAAAAGTTCTCATATCTAAAATAGTAGGTTGTGGACCGCTGAAATCATTTATGACTAAACTTTTAAAATGACATCATCTTGCAAGTATATTGTAGAATGTTGACTTTGGATCAATCCAGTCTGTTTTAAGGAAGCAAGAAGTGATGCCCCCAATATCTATAACAACATATTGTAAAAAATTCTCAATTTTAGAAGAGGCATCATATAATCTAGCATGCAAATGTTTTGTGCCATACACTATTTAGCATTATAAGCATTGACAACCCAATTATAGATTTCATCAAGGTATTTGACATCATGTCTATACAAGGCATTTGAAACAAATTTTGATGATTTGTCAAGGAAATTTGGGTCTCCATTCAAGGTTTATGTTCTAATTGTCTTGTAACATTCATTTAGCTCTATATGGCCATTAACTAATCCTAACTAAAAACCTTTGGCCTTTCTTCTCAAAGATGCAAGCCCAAGATTGTCGGATCACTATATAAATCATCAATTCCACTATTAAACTGAGTCATTATGTAACTATAAATCATCATTAATAAGAAAATTGAAATCTTTCAAATGAATCGTGAACAAAAAAAATCAATCCAATAATAATAATAAAAAAAAAACTATTGGGCCTTCCTTTCCTGGGTTGTAAGTTTCTATTGTCCCTTCAAGTTGACGTACAATGTTAACCCCATTAAATAATATTGAAATGCAAAAATTTTAATTACCACTAATTATGCTAATCAAACTTGCTAAAAATTATTAGGCACACTCTAAGGTGAAGGATTAGTTTTCAAGGATAAATAAACAAGCAATTGATTGATGTGTTTTATGACTCACAAATCCATCGTAATCTAGATTATTGGAATAAGGCAAAATAGAAATTTCATATTAGAGTTCTCAATAACTTATTGGGGGAACCTTTTTTTCACTTTGGTATACTTAGTTCATAAAGCTAAATTGGGATGTAAGAATTTTTTGACATTTATCTTCAAATGGGTTAACAATTCACCCCCACCAAATTAGACTTAAAATGGTGATTTTAAATCAAACCCCTAAATACATATGTTTTTCAATTAGTTGATTTTTTTTATATTTAAAATGAAACATAATTAATCGCAGGAGTTTGTGATTATAAGATACTTTGATCCTTATATTTAAATAAAACCCCATTATTAGCTTTAAAAAATTTACCTCCTGAAAAAGCATCCAAAAAATGCTCAACAAAGTGGTATAAAGGCAAGCTTTTATATATGATAACTTTTAATTTTTTTTATTCTATTTATATTCTTCCTAAGAAGAACTTAGAGTGGTATTGTTGTCCATGAGAATTGGATTCTTTTTGTCTAAAAGTTTAGAAGGGAATCCACTTATCAATTATATGTGAATATTAACATGTACACCACTTTTCTGCCAACATTGCTTAAGGGAAAAAAAAGGTAGATATAAATGACTGTAGAATGCATATATTGATGATTAGAGTCAAACCATATAGAAAATTATATTATATGTTGAAGCTAAATTTGTCATGTAGACCTTGCCCAAAGCATAGAGCATGAGATCAGAGGGAACGAGAAAGAAAAAGAGAAAGGTATGCCCCATGGAGAGCAAAGACGGATGTTCCCGAGCTTTTTTACCTTTTTTTATTCCAAAAAGAGGTGACTATAAGAGAAGGGGATATTTCTCCCTGCATGGGAGAGGAAGGAGAGGAGAGCTCAAGAGAGAATCAACATCCTTTTACATGCCACAGGCTCCTCTATTAGAAGAGGAAAAAAGGGGTAAAATAATATTAAGAAATTGCCCTCTCTTTAAGGTGGGCAGTACAAGGTATTTTTTTCATTTCCTCGCTCAAATCTGTTGTTCTGCAGTGCTGGAGTTCGTCAGCATCAGGTGGTCGGCCGGCTGTTGGGGTCGGCCCAGGGTGCCCAACTGGTTGGAACTGGTGGTCAATCCGAGAAGGTCGGCTGGTTGGATTTGAGAGGCCAGCTCGAGAAGGATGGCCGGTTGGAGCTGGGTGGTCGACATGATTTGTTTGGCCGGTCGGAAGATGAGGGGGTCAACTAAGGGCCTTCTAACTAGTTTTGGGTGGTCGATCGACTAACTAGGGTGAGGGTGGGCATGGTGGATGGCTTGACAGAGATATTTCTGCTTGCGCAACTCTGGCTTTATCTAGCCTAGTGAGGACTCGACATTTTTTTGTTATACATAAAACCTCCGAGACTGCTGTTTCTTGGAAATGTAGTTGTAACAAAAATGAA
>NW_018164549.1:5586447-5637974 GCF_001263595.1 Phalaenopsis equestris | reverse complement strand
TATATATATATATATATAATTTCAGTAATTCACTAATTGTGCTCCCTTAGTCTTTTTGTAGTTATTTGTCTCCCTTGTGTTTTCTTTTGATGTGTTGATCGACGGCTTGTTCTTTGAGGAGATCGTTGGTTGCTTTTTTATATTTTTGGGTGTAATTTCTACCTAACTCAAGCCTTACTCCTCACTCGTCTCATTTGCTCAGTTGGATCGTCACATCAGTCGGGCCGCACCTTTCGCCAGATCTTAGGCGAATCTTTTTGTTGGCTTCGTGGGGCTAACCATCGAACTTGCTATTAGGGTGATTTGTGTCGTACCCTTCGTGGAGCTTGTCACTACTGGACAAGGAACCACCTTCATAGTTTTTTTAGTCAAGTTTGGAGACGGGAATCTGGATGCTTAGAGTGTGAGGGAGATTTTCTTTCTTCTTCTTCTTTCTTCTTTTTTCCTTTTTATTGTTGGTTTTTTTTTCTCTGTTTTTGTTTCTCTATTTATGAATTTTTCTTCTTTAAGGTGTTCATATTTTTTTTTATAACACGTTTCACGCTCACCATACCTTTTAGAATGTTGAATCCAAATCCCTCTGGGAGACATGCCTAAGGAACATAGGGCAAAAGAGGGAAAAAAAGCTGAGAGAGCACAATAATAAACAGTAACATTGTGTAACCTTTATTCATGAAATGAGCCCCTATTTGTAGGAATGAGGTTGTAAGATTACATTATGTACCTTTAGTAAAGTAGGTACAACATGAGGTATTTTGGTTAATATATATTAATATGAAAGGGAGCTTGACTTGGTGTCCAGCTGGATTTTGATCCGAGTGACTATGTGTCTAGAGTCTGAGAGAATGACCATTACGGTTGTGGTCGAAGGGTTGATTGGGAGGTGCCGACCTACTATTTGAGATCATGATGGTTTTTATCATCCGTCTGGCTTGGTTGATGAATGTCAGTGGATTCATTCACATGAGGGTAGTGGTAGTAATACTTTGAGAGAATGGTCGAGTTCCGTCGATCTCGAGGTTATTTTTTTCCCGGTCGACATTCGAGTTCCGTCGATCTCGAGGTTATTTTTTTCCCGGTCGACAGGAGTCGGCCGGGTAAATATGGACCCTCAAACTATCCCTGGTGGGTCTCTAACCGACATTTCATCTTTTGTATAGACTGTCAGATTTCTATGAGATTTGTGTTGACACATTTTCTATGTACATTATGTTATCTGAATACTTACTTTATTATCTTTATTATGAGTAACATTCAAATTTATCCCATTGATTGTGCAAAGACATGATACTTTGGTTGATTGACTTGATATATAATGCCTAAATTTTTTACTTAAAACATTATATGTTATAAGTTTGATGTGTGCTGGAAAATTCGCGGTACTAAAGTAATCGATTATCATCATTAGCGTTGCACACACTTAGATGAAAGGAAAATAACAAGTGATGACACCATAAGTTTTTACATGAAAAACCCGTAAAGGGAAAAAAACTATGGGGTCTGGCCCAGTTATAAAAATCCACTATATGTTAATGATTACAGATGCTCCTTGTCCCACAGATAGGAAAGGATTACAACGTCGTCTGACGGTTTTCGGTCATTGGTGGTCAATGACGGTCGGCGGTGGTCGACGGAGGTCAGCAATGATCGACGATGATCGACGGTGGTTGGTGGAGGTCGATAGTGGTCGACAGAGGTCGGTGGAGGTCGACGGTGGTCGACGGAGTTCGGTGGAGGTCGACGGAGTTCGGTGGAGGTCAAAGGTGGTCGACGGCGGCCGGCGGTGACAGAGATGATGTTGGACTTGAGCTCATTCTCAAAGCCTCAAGTTCTCTCTCAAGCCCTTCATGTGACAGGTGAGACTCTATTTATAGTGTTCTGGGTGCAATTAATGCAGGAATATGATCCATTTTGATCGGACGGTCCGGAGAGCTTTCCTTGATTAGATGACGTTTGATGGACATTTGAGTGTCTTAACAATGTCAGAATTGAGCAATCTTAGGCTCGTTGGATTCTTCTTATCGAAACACTCGATTCGACTATAAACTCACTAGATTCAACATTTGTTTGAGCTTTCAAATGCCTCTGGAAATCCTCCAAGGGTGGTTTAATGATTTGATCCAGGCTTAATCTGACTCGGATTGGACTAGTTTTTATATCATTGGGCCCATTTCATTGAGTCGGTTAGTTTGACTATAAGTTTACTGAAATCAGAGCTCTGGATGACTTTTTATCAAGGTTTGAATGTTTCTTGCTCAAAATATCATCTTGAGATTCATTTCATGCCTCAAGATTCATGTTATATGATGAAAATTTGTTGGTGGCATTTCTGTTGCTTCTCTATTTTCATGTGAAGTCACTGTCGTCTCGGCAGATATTTGTTCGGGCGGCTGCCTCCACGGTATGCCCATCTTTTTCTGAGTCACTGCCCTACGGTACACTCATCACTTCTATCACATGACTATCTACACTTGCATTTGCATGTTTGCATGGGTAGCAAGTTTGGCTCGTTAGGAGAGTGACCTTGTGTCGGTCACGATGCCTTAACGAGCATTGTTGCTGGGTTGATCCCGGTGAGTAATGTGAGTTAAGTCATCAAGATTGACATGAGTATGACTGTGCTAAGGATCTAATGGATCTTACTTGTGCCACTCCTTTTCGTGGCACTCTTTTGATCTTTTAGATATTTAGGATGGGGTCGGCATGATGATCCCGTCAAAGTCATACTATACCCAAACTTACCCCGCACTTAGATACTAGGTTAATGCATCCTTCGTTAGATAGTGTGTTAGACTAGGATTTAGGGTGCTAGATAGTCGTTTTGATGCCTGACTGTTGTTCTCTGCTGGATTGGTTGCTCTTGTCAGGTATTTTTTTTTCTTCATTGTGTCTGTGGCGTGACTGCATACAACATATGTATGGTAGTATGTTAGGGCATTTTTCTGTAGAGAGTCATGCCTCTATGCACACACACAGGTACTGCTATGAGGGAGCATGTGATGATTTCTGACCCTTTTACTTGCAGTTGCTACTTAGCTCCCCCCACTTATAAGGCATGACTCATTATACGTTATATGCATGTGAGTTTCCCGCTAACACTTGTTTTTTTGCAAGATTGAGTCTTTTCTTTTTTCTATGTACTTTTAGAGTCTAGGAGAGTCTTATAGCAGAAATAAGAAACAGGCACGGGTTCTGAGGCATTTAGCGTGGGAACCACGTGGAGGGGACCAGAGCAGATGCCCGTGCCCCGTATCTTAATTCTGCATTTTTATATTGATGTATAGAATTAGGATCGGGCATGTATATGTGGAGTCCGACCGGCTTTTATCTTTTCTGGGATATATTGCCGACCCAGCGGCATCGGCCTTTCATTATTTTATTAGGTTTATTTTGCTTTTTTGCATCATATTGCATGTTTGCACTTGTCTGAATTATTTTCCTTGTTTCTTTCTGTGATGATGGATTTCACAATGTCACATAGGCTCATTACGACTTAAATTCATAATTTTTCTATAAAAATCTTAAATAAATTATTCAAGATAATTAAACTTTAGGATTAAAATATTCATGATTTAAAATTTTTACTATTACTTTCTTGCATATATTAATAGGGTATCCACAATACTTAAGGACCGTTTTAGACAACTGCATTTATATTTGCATGTCACGAGGAGGAGTCCCCGTGCTTCTCCAACCTAACTGTCCCAACATACCTTTTATAGGTGGTTGTTTAATGCGCCTAGGATGTTAGAAGGCTCGTCGGCCCAGATGGGGTGTATGTAAGTCCTTTTTTCCTTTTTTTTGGAGTGTTTCCAGCTTTGCAGCTGAACCTCCACTTCTCTTTCTTTCCCGAGGCATCCTTGCTAATTTGGTAGGTATGAGTCCCACCTAGACATAGGATAGAGTTTCCTTCCTTTGACCATAGGGCTACCGAGGTTCCCGTGGACGACGCAATTCACAAATTACTGACCGGGAACCTCGGGATGTGTTGGGTCGACTACCTTCATGACCAGGTAGACTTATGGTCCTAGTAACTATGTATGACGGGTCTGTGGTACCCCGACCCAGTTACCTATACCTTTTAAGGTCACTTTATCTTTCTTTTTGTTGAGCCTCTTTGAGCCATGTCGCTCCTTGATTTTGTTGATATCATTTTGACAGCCTGATGTCGATGAGATGTCGCTCATTTGGGATACGACGATTTGTTCTCTACCCTTATGACCCGGACGTGCTTTGACGTGTTGGGATACCCCCGTCAAGATGATTTAGGTTATTCTGTGGGTCTCGTGTGTCGATGAGCCGCTACCCCTTCGGGATTTGAGAGGGTCACTCTCTGCTCGATGACTTAGCATGAGCGTTGAAACATTCAGACTATTACCACACGGAATAACCTTCCTTTGAGTACCTATTGTCCCAGGTTTATGATAATCTAAGCAAAACTGCTTTTTATAGAGAGTGTTCTTAGGTACCCCCCAAGATGTAATTAACCAAGTGGGATACGTCCCCTTGGGAGTGCTCTTGACCCAAAACAGGCACCTACACCTGACTCTTTGATTTTGGGTAGTTTGCATATGCATTCTTACGTCGATATCGATTAAGGTGCTTTCACCCGATCTTGTTTGGACGGACACTCTTAACCAATCCTTGAGAGGTTTACCGCACGTAGACTCTCCACGTTTTGTGTTTTCTCTTGTTTGTCTTTTTGTCATTTGTCCCTTCTTATTCGATTCCTCTCCTCTTTGAGTCACTGAACTTACTCAGAAAAGAGATTTATTCGAAAAATGGAAGTATACAACGATCGACAGGCTGACGACTCTTTTTAAAATAAAAGAGAGAAAAAATGACAAAAACATCAATAAAAAGGTACCATTCAAGATGGTGAAATACATCACTCTCTTTTGGATCTGAGTAGCGAGAGAGTGATCTCTAGGGAGTATTCCCTTCCTCAGATATGAGATGATGGCATGTTGTCAATCATCAAGTGGTTCATTAGCAGGCTTAGCAAGATTGTCAACCTTGTCATTCAAGAAATGAGAAATATTAACCAAAGTAGAATATGGGATGTGTTCTAATAATGTCATGACTCACTTATGGTAAGCTAAGAGATTTAGCTTGAAATCTTTATAAGTTCCCAATGCTTGAAAAATATTGAGTTAGGAATTTCCATACACCTTGATCCTCTTGATGTTCATTTGGATGGCTAGATCTGAACCAAGGAGCAAGGCATCATTTGGATGCCTCATTGTTCGTGCGTGACTTTGTCAAAATATACGAATAGCAAAGAGTAACACGCTTGGGGGAGATAATAATAAGGTCAATACCAGCCTTCACTCTTAGGAGAGATCATGACGAGCCTTCCTTCACAGAAGACGTCTAATCGAAATGCAACTCCCACTCATGGGAATTGATGACTAACAGATGCTCATCAGGAAAGTCGTCATTTAGTGGTGAATTAATTGGAAATAGATGTGTTGCTAAAAAATCAACCAAAACCCATCCTTTGATGGCTCACTAAGAGCATATGAAATGTCAAACTACGATAAAAGGATGACCTATCTTGCTAACTGCTCAGCTAGACTGGGATGTGTCATCAGATACTGCAAAGGGTTTACTTTGAGATCTGATCAATATGGTGGTAGAGCATGCAATGTCTCAGCTTTTGAACTAAGAATATCAAATCTAAATATTGTTTCTAGATTGATGAATATTTCAGTTCAGTCGAGATGAAATTCCCACTGAGGTAGTATAAGGCACTCTCTTTGTCATCCTAATAAATTTAGGCCAATAATGCTCCTACTGACTCGTTAAGACCAACAATATAGAGTATCAGAGGCTTCCCTGGGACAGGAGCAACTAATAATGGTGGTTGCAGGAGATAGTGCTTAATGTTGTCAAAAACATCTTGACATGCTTTGTCCCAGTGGAAATGAGCATCCCTCTTGAGTTAAGGCATGAATGGATGACAATGCCTAGATAGATTTAAAATAAACCTCTTAATGAATGTCAGCTTCCATTGAAGGGAGCACAGTTGCGTTAAGCTTTTAGGTGGTTCCATCTCGTTGAAGGATTTGATCTTTCTAGGGTCAATCTTTATACCTCTATGCCAGACTATAAAGCCCAAAAAACTTCCCGGAAGAGACTTCGAAGGTGCACTTCAATGTGTTCATCTTCAAATCAATTTTTTAAGGCATTCAAAGACTGTCCTTAAATCTGAGAGATGATCATCCTTGGACCAAATTTTGACAACCACATTGTCAATATAACATTGGACTTAGTGATGTAACAAGTCGTCAAATACATGAGTCATGGCATGCTGATAGGTCCTTATTCAGGTCCCGAAAGTCTATGCAAATTTATATCTATTCATTCTTCTTACAAATGGAAACAATGTTTATAGGCTATGTAAAGTAGGAAATCTCCCTAATGAAGCCAACCTCGATGAACATTTTGGTCTCTTCGATGACCAATAGCTCTTTCGTTGGCTGCATCCTCTGAGGTATCTGTTTCATCAAAGTGATACTCGGATCAATGGTAAGATTGCAGACAACAACCTCTAGAGCTAAATTAGGCATTTCAAAATAGCTCCAAGCAAGACAGTTCTAAAACTCCTTAAGAATCTCTATAATTTTGTTAGCCATATAATCTAATAGGAGTTTGCTTGTAAAAGTGGAATGAGGATCGTCAGTTGTGCCTAACCTGACTTCAACCAACTCATCAATGGTCGAAGAGACACCGTCCTCCAATTCGGGAGGGACATGTCTAACTTCAACCTCCTCATCATGAGAGGTATAGATCTCGCTATTGTGAGATGCAGGGATCATCTTGCTTGAAGCATTGAGAATCTTAGCATCACCCCACCTTTTGTCATATCCTAGACCGAATTTGTCTTTTGGGTGTTTATTCTACCACATAGCCTTTCACATGTTGGTTTAGCGAACACACCACCTTTCAAGCAGTAACCTGTTATCCAAAAGCTTTGAAATGAAGGGCGAACATTAATAAGAAAGAGAGATATATCATTAACATAATTTAAATAGATTACATCATTGTTGCTTACGGGGAAATGTACTTTATAGAAAAAAATGCCTCTCCATTTAGACTCGAGCCAAAGAGGTACATAAAATGTTTTGAGATCCTTCATTGCAAAAGTACATGCAATTGTCAAATCCCCTACGGTGGCCTTGAGGCACCAGGTAGATAGTCAACACTTCATATGCTAAATATAACTTGGATAAGCGAGGGACCATGACCACTGATGGTAACCAGAAAATCTCTTTATCGAAGCCATCTGGACTATCTCTATTTAGGCCTTCACATTCATCTATATGTAAGGCTTGTTCTGCCTCAGAATAAGTGTCATAATTGATATTTATCGTAACCTTAGAGGTTGCAGACTAGGGAGCCTTCTAAATGGCTCCACTGCAGTTGGGGCATAATGCCTTTCCTTCTGCTTTGCTATCTCTTCACCTTCGGCTAGGCAAGTGTTAGGAAATGAAGTGGCCCGTGGTTGTCCCACAGTGCTAGAAGAAGGTAGATATATCTTATGAGGTATGTCGTACTCAACATCATCATATATACCCACATCATTCACCTAAAAAGGCTGGACATCTCCTAAAATGGAAAGCTTTTTGCATCCACACATGTACGCACTGGTGGAGGGTCAAAGGTACCATCCCGTACTCATTAATTCAGGTTCATCCAAGCAAGGCTCTAAAGGATGTGCTTCTGTCAATGATGTGGAACTTAGCTTTACTTTTGAACTCCCCAAATTGGAGAGGAAGACCCAAGGGTCTTTTGACCCTTCTCGTTGAAGTCATTCAACATGATCTGGTTGAAGTATAACCATCACATGTTTAGCGAAAACAACTCTAAAGTACACACACCGATGATGTTAATGGATGATCTGGGATTGACTAAGATATGGTTCAAAGGTGTACTGTATATCATAGCTATCACGTGCAAGGGACGGTTGTGGTCTGTAGTTCTCAACAATCGGTCCTCCTCAGAAATGGTGATGATAGTTTTGTCTTGTAGCATGGCCTCCTGCTTCATTCTCTTCTTAGCATATTAAGCGTGGAATACTTTGGGCTCCAAAAGATCTTTCACCAAAGTCTTCCTTATCTCCAAGGATAGGAGAGCATCATATATGTTCAACGATGCTGACAACCTTTTTAGGCGTGCTAGCACATTGTAATCCACCCCATTAGAGGGGTTCTTAGTTTCTTTGCACTAGGAAAAAATGTCACAAGGATCATCTACCTCCTGGGTGATGATCTCCTTCCCCTTATTATGAGAGGTAGACATAACTAGCCTTGGAGGAAGGAGCTTGCAGCTTCATAAGCAGACCTCTTGAATATCCTCATTTGGGGACCCAACAGGATCGGTCCCAACGGGATACTCAGGAAAATGCTCTATGGAAGGGCCCTAAGAAAGAGGCATCATGCCTACATCGTCTGAGAATCACTCACATTGTCACAAATGTGGTAAGCAACGTCGAAGGAGTGCAATAATAGGTAATGCTCCTCTCCTTCACTAAGAACATCTGTGTTAGTCTTGTGAGAGGTAATCATAAACAAAGAAAAATACTAAAAAATGTCTTCCTTTATTTCTTCATCATCAGTATAAAACACTTCAATTGGAACAGACTCCTGCTCTGACCTAACATTTGTAGCAGAAAAGAAATAAAGTACATCAACAGAAAGTACATTAGAAGTAAAAGCTACAGTGGGAGTAGCTGGAACAGTTGCAACAACTCTGTCTGATCCTCATCCAAGAGGCTTCTCCATGTACTGCTCCATAATCTCTATCTCCCCCACTTTATAGTGGGATTCAAGCCAATTCTTAAAGACATAGTAGTCTTCAATCACATGCCCAAGATGCCTATGATATTGATAATAATTAAGCTCCTTGGTCTTCTTTACCTCATCGGGCTTCTTCAAAATAAGAAGCTGCATGCTTAGTTTTAGAAGATTCTTAAAGATCTTCCTAAGGCAATTTCTCCTAAAAGAGTACGCTCTAGGCTTCTTCTGATCAAAAGCTTGGCCTTTCCACTTCTAAGAAGATCAGTGAGCTGGCTCGACAGACAGGATAGGCTTCTTCAACTTGCCATGAACTGTCGCCAACACCAAGCCCTCTTTCATCCTTCTTGAAGGGTAGGCTGAAAAAGGCTTTTGCCTTTAGTTTTATCATCTGACTTGAGAACCAAAGACCCTGTTGTATCCTGTAGGCTAGCTACCTTCTCTATCAAGGCCTCAAAAATTTTGATAGGAGTGATTTTGAGCAAGACAGAGGCTGGACCTTCGATTTTGCCCATGAGAAACACGACAACATGTGCTCTTGTAGGAGTGGCTCACATTTCATGCTCAAGTTGTGCCAACAAATAACAAAATCTATCAAAGAGTCGTTGGAATTTTGATGAGCCAACATCAAATCATGCAAAGTGGCTCGATTATGCGTCTCAATGAAGCATTTCACAAACGCTTCTTCTAGCTTGACAAACATTTTGAAGGAGTCATTTGGTAAATCGACATGCCATTCGAATGCAAATCCAACCAGAATAGTAACAAAGATGTGAAAGATCAAAGCGTCATTGTTTCCGAAGTTGCAACACAATGCACAAAACAGAGCAATGTGTTGATGGGGATTTCCAACCCCATCAAATTATTTGAAAAGCAGATGGATGAACCCTAGAGGACAAATTTTGAAATTATTAGGAAGATCAAACTAAGTAAATTTAATATCTCCAAAATATTCTCTTAAAGATAAACCATTAAACCACAGATCTTAAAAAAATAAGAGTTTACTAATATAAATAACTTAAAAAGTTAAAGAATGTCTAATTTTTTTAGCCACTTTTTGTAAGTTTTTCCAAAAAGGAGAGACTTTAGAATAAGAATGATGCCAAATAGAAACATAATGATTACAACACCAATTAGATATAAGAGAATCAGAATTGTAAAATTTCCAAATGATTTTGGATTTACACATGGAATCAAGTTATCTAAAGAAGGAAGGCCAATACCCCCATAATCTTTAGGCATATTAATCTTATCCCAAGCAATGATATGAAGCTTTTTTATCTTCTTTATTATTATGAAGAAAATTAGATATTAGAGAAAGTTTTCTTTTTCAAGCCTTTAGGTAAAACTGTCGAACGAAAAAAGTAATATAAATAACTCCATATCTTGAATTTATTTAATTGAAGCTCACAAGCAGAAGATAAATATTTTTTCTTCCAACCAGCCAACCAACCATGAATTTTATCAATGAGCCTATGACAGTCAGTTATGATTAGCTTAGAAGGTTTAATAGTGATATCAAATAATTCCAAGGAAGTGGATTATATCAAAATGATAAAGAAGAAATATTATGTTGAGTAACAACATCAACTGCTTTAGAGAAAGTAATGTCAGATTTAGAAGTATTAATATAAAGATTGATAGCTCTACTAAAGTTTTCAAAAGTCTTAGTTATATAATTGATGGAAAGATCACCAGTTTTACCAAATAACAAAATATCATCAACATAAATTAAGTGAGATAACTTAAAAACATTTTTAGCCATCTTATTATTCAACATAACTGAAAGTAAATCCATAATAATAGCAAAAAAAAAAAAAAAAAGAGAAAGATGGCAATCCTGTCTTAAGCCAAACGATGTGGGAAAACAACTTTTAAGTTCACTATTAATTATGACAGAAAAAATTTGCTTCAGTCATTCAAGCCTGTATCCAATTTATAAAAGACGGAGGAAAACAATCATGTACATTCTTTTAAATAAGAAATTCCTATTAACTATATTAAAAGCTTTAACAATATCCACATTAGCACAAAATTGCTTAGGAGAATTAAAAAAAATTAAAGCTCATTTACTAAAATAATGTTATGAGCAATATCTTCACCCTTAATATAAGTGGATTGAGCCGGATTAATAATTCCATAGCAATAAAGCAATAACTTTATAAATGATATTATATAATGATAAAATTTTATAATCAGACAAATAATTGTCATCAGTTCTTTTAAAAAAATACTTGATACAATCTTGTACAATAGTTTGCCAAGACACTTAAAAAAAAATTGCTTCGGTTCTTCTTCCTCCACTCCTTCCCGCAGCTCGCGAGCCTCTCCTCCTCTCGACAGAGCCGCGCTCTTTACCTCCTCCCTCGGCTTCTTCTTCTCCGTCGACTTCTTCTTCCACCGCACGCGAGCACGGCGTCGCTCCTCCACGCACGACGCAGGCTTGTTCCTCCTCTTTCGCACAGTAGCAGAATCTATGGCATCATCTTTGTCGCTCTTCATCCCGCGCCTCGCCCGCTGTACCATCTTCCCCCGATTTCCCTGCTTCACTCGTAAACTGCCCCTTAGGTTTCTAAATCGAAGAATCTCAATAACTACTTCCCTCCATTTATTTTGCGCTGCCGCTTCCTCATCCCCTTCCATTCACACCTCTTCTCTTTCTCTTTCTTCTCCTGTGGCTGAAAATCTATCCCTTGATCACACCTCCGAAAGCCTAGAAGATTGTTCACTGCAATGGGTCTCTCCAACTGACTCTTGCGGCGAGCTTGACGTCGAAGATGTTGGCAGGCGCGTCCGACTTTGCGGCTGGGTCGCGCTTCGTAGAATTCATAGGGGGCTCACTTTTCTGAACCTCAGAGATGACTCTGGAATAGTTCAAGTGAGCTTTGGTTCTTAAAATTTCGCTTTAGTTAATGTTGGATCGTTCGTCTGTTGATCTGTTCATTCTTAGATTGCCACGCTGCCTGATGAGCATCCGGATGCGCATGCAGCCGCGAACAAGTTGGGGCTTGAGTGGGTCGTTGCCATAGACGGTACTGTTCGAGCTCGACCTTTCGAGTCAGTTAACGAAAAGATGAAAACTGGGGCGGTGGAGGTAATAAGATAAATTTATTTGATTTTTTCTTGGTTATATTAGCACGATTTCCATCCTAAGACGCCCAACATTTACTTTTTGGTTGCTTTGATCTATGAAAAATTATTCAGGCATTTCTGTTGGCATTTTTCTAAGGTTAACATGACATTAGCTTGTTGAAAAAATTTTCCTGCAAATAAAACATGGTATGGAAACTTACTTGTATTCATCTCTGATTCCCAATTTGAGTCATTTAACCTTCACAAATTTGGTAAACTCAATTTCTGTAGGTCACGAACTTGAAATTTCCATTGCTATGCCTAACAAAAATTTACATCACTGTATATTTTCTTAAGTTTGTTGGTCTTGCTAATGGAAGCTTTGTGCCTTGTCTGCCGCATTGAATTTGTGTTTTGGGCACGGTTCAAGCCTTAACTAGATTAGTTAGAATTATTGAAGCTCTATTTTCTATAACTTTTGGCTTCCTTGCTTCTTTTTACATGAACAATTAAAGCATTTTTAAACTATTTGGCCTAGCATTTATGAAAAAAGTTCAGTTGTAAATTATTAAAAGCAACTTTCTTAAAATGATAGTATAGGCTATGGTACAGGAGTTAATCCAAACAACAATAAAAAAATAAATTTTATTATTGAATTAAAATATAACTTACAACCAAACACGTGGAAATATGAAATAAAAACTACGATACATCATCCTGACTAGGGTGACTTTTAAAGTGATCGTGGAGGTGGAGGGGGCTTGGGAGGATGGCGGTAAGATAGGAAAGGGGCTGAACTGTAGAAATACAACGTCACAACAGCGGAAGGCTATTGGCATGGGCTGGCGACGCATTTGGAGGGGAGGAGCGGTGGCTCGGTAGGCTGGGAAAGGAAGGGACAACAATAAGATAGCTGAGGAGTTAGAGAAGGATAAATACTCTCTCGGAAACAAGCTACAATCGGAACACCACTTGAACATTGAAAGAAGATTACCATCCCAGACCTGTTATGGCCGAAACATCACATGCCTTTGGATACAACTCTAGAAGGAGAAGCCGAGATATCGACGACTGTCCTAAGCAAAAAACACCACCAAAATATAAAATCTAAAAACATGAATCTAACATATAAGCCCAGGTAATTAGGATTGAGCCTACTTTTAAAAGGAGAAGACAAATCCACTTAAGGAAGGTTGTGGTACTGTAGAAAAATCTTGGCACTTTAGCAAAACAGTAAACGGGGCTCCCAGGTAGCTCTCGCTTCAGTGACCCGAGGTTGGGGGAACTTCGATCTCATTTGTCTAAGTTTATATCTCTTCGTAGTAGTCAAGTCAGCTTTGGTGAAGGTAGCCGCCATGTTGCAAGCTCCAGGTTGGTCAATCTTGTAAGCATTTTCATTTCAAAGCACATACTGATAGAATAATATCCATCCATATTTGACAAAATTTGAGCTGGAGTTGCGTAGATTTTCACAAGCCAAATCTCGAACAACTAAATCTATAATATGCTTCTCCCACTCATACTTCACTGGACATATATGATAAAAAAGTATGCAAGGAGGATTAAACTCTAGGACAAAATTTATGACAGGCTGAGCAACTCTTACTAGCAACCAGTCAGGAGAGACCTGTTCCTTTCTGGTAGGACCTGAATTACTTTGAAGAATTTTCTTTCCAATCAAGCTCCTAAGGTAATTTTCCAAAATTGTGGTTCATCCCTTCTGTCTGCCTATCTGTTGGTGGGTACACTGCTGATTTGAATTTAATATCCTGATAATTCCATATAGCATCCCAACAGTAGCTCATATGTTTTTCATTTCTGATATGTCAGACCACTTTTAGGGTAAACACCCAATAAATGAACTGTCCGTCGGGATGTTTGGCAAGTTCGTCAATAGTGGTTGTCTCTTTTCAGGTATAAGCTATTCAGACTCACTATGTTTTAGAGCAACTACTGTTAATTCTACCTGGGTATCCCTTTGAATTACGTGCAACTCTCCCTCATTAGTTGGTTGTTGGTACTCTTTTGTATCCTCACCTTTTTAGTGTCTACTATGTCATTGTTCATTTTTTTGACAATTCCCTGGTCAATGAAATAGATCATTCCCTTGGTTAGGGGTGTAAACGAGTCGAACACGAGCGAGCCATCCTCAGCTCGTGTTCGACTTGTTTATATTTCAAGCTCAAAAAATGTGTTCGTATTAGACTCATTTGCTTAACGAGCCGAACATGAGCTGTTCACGAACAAAGAGTCCTTTTGACAACCCTAATTATGTAACAATGAGACGATAATGGTTTGAGCAAGATTTAAAAATTATTATTTATATTTAAACATCATTTGAATCTAATTTAATAATTTTTATTCTATTTTCTTAATTAATATTTTAATTGATTATAAATCTTTGTAGCTTTGTAGTCAATTAGATTTTTTTAAAATACTACTTATATATATGTATATATATATAAACTTGATGAGTAGTATTTCGAGCCAAAATGAGCCAAACACGAACGAACACATCTTTATTCGTGTTCGGCTCGTTAACTTATTGAACGAAGTTAACGAGCCAAACACGAGCTTCTTAATGAGCCGAATACAAACTGTTTGCGAACAACGAGCCTACCCTTGGTAGTGCAATCTGATTAAATATGCCCAAATTTATGGCCCTTGAAATACAGTTGGGTACTTGATGACATACCCTTGGTAGCCAAACACGAGCTTCTTAATGGCTGGGACGGATTTGGGAATGCGGATTGGTTCCACATATTTTCCACCCTGAACTAGTGTCTCCTCAGGTGGGCTTGACTTTGATGCTACTTTAAGTGTACTCTGGATGTAAGAATTTGAGGTTGAAACTTGTCTGTAAGATGTGGCGGTTGCTTGAGGGCATTGTTTCTCTAATTTTGAGGCTAAGGTTGAACATCCTGCTCGCAATGAGTTTATAAGTATTGGCGTAGCATCTTTCGTTTCATCATGGATCAGGTAGTGATTTTTCTTTTTCCCTTACATTGACGTAGGTGCTTCAAATTTTCGCACCAAAATAATGCACTCTTCTTTAACTTGATGACATCTAGTCTCACCATTCCGTCCGGTGGGACATCGTGACACTCAAAGACACATTACAAAGTTCATAAGTACTCAATAAACGTGCCCGAATTCATGTAGCCATAGAAATATGGCAAATCCACCTTCAAAAGCCTGACTTATTCAATATTTAATGCCAAATCTTTTGGGTAGTGGGTCTTCATTTCGGGGATTGAATGAAATTTGTGTGACCCCTCAGGATGGTCTCCTCTTGAAGGCAGGGAGCCTCTGCTACAGTTGGAGGGTCCGACTACCTATTCTTCTTAAAAATATTTTGGACACCTATTTATGGATTTCTCATAAACAACAGTGTCATTTTCTTCGATCAGGTTTCCGACTATTATATCTTCCGTGGCATGGTTGGGGTTTGGGTAGGTGGAAGACAGTTTATAAGGGTTGTGTAGGCCTAGAAAGAGAATTTTTGGGTGGCTAGTTTGGAAAATCAGCGAAGAAAGAGTTTTAGGTGGAGATGGGATTGGGTGTTAGTAGTTATTGGAAACCCTAGGACTAGTGTAAGACTAGCTTTGATACAAAATGATATCAGAGTTAACCCAAAAGATAATAGAAAAAAAAATTATTTTTTGAGTTCAAATATGAAGTTACAACTAGATACAAAAATAGGGATTAACAACAACTACGACACATCATTCTGACTAGGGCGATTTTAAGGTGGTGGTGGAGACCGTAAGGGGCTTGGGAGGGTGTAGTAGGATAGAAAAGAGGCTTGACTGCAAAAACAATAGCAGCGCAACAATGGGAGGCTGCTGTCCAGGGGTGGCAGCACGTAAGGAGGGGAGGACCACTGGCTGGGAAGGCAGGGACAATAGTAATGTTGCGAAGGTGTCGGAGAAGGTTAAATACTGCCTCGGGAATAAGCTACAACTGGAGCACGACTCATCCCTTAGAAGAGGATCACCACCTCAGACGAGCTATAACCGGAGCACCACTGCTTTTGGATACAACCTTGGAAGGGAGAAATCGAGACATTGAGAGTGTTCTAAACAGAAACACCATCAAAGCTGAAAAACCTAAACACATGAATCAAATATATAAACCCTAGTTAATTAGGATTGGGCTCACTGTTGAAAAGAGGCTCCAAATCCACGTAACCGCAGAATCGGGGCTCTGAGGTAGCTCCGCTCCCGCGTTAGGCTGCTTTTCAGAAATGCTATTTTATTAAATTTAACTTTTCTATATTTTTAAGTAATTATTTATTTTATTTGATTAGAGCTATTCAAGATAAGGATATTATATTATAATCATATAAAATTTATAAGATGTATATTTTTGTCATTTTATGAACTCATGCCCATGCCAAAATAATTTTTTTGTCAAACAGTCACAAATATTACAATATTTTAGAAAATAAATTTAAGATAACTTTTGCTAACAATTATCTGATTTGATAGCACAACATATCATAATTTAACATGATATAATGCAAAAGTCAGTGTTAACAATCCCAAAAAGAGCCTTGATGACAAGTATATTTTTGTGTTTACTTTTTGTTAAATATATATATTTTTTTGTTGGCCTATTTTATGCTTGAACATCTAGCTTTATTTTAGTCTATTTTTTGATAGTACTAGCCTAGCTTGATTCTGCCAAAGGCTTGCACCCTTAAGATCACATATTGTGTTGGCCTGTTAATTTATTGATTGGAATGCATGATTTTTATTTTACATCAATTCTAGATTTAGCCTGCAAGATGCATCATATAAGCACATCTTTTTAATATGTTTAGTTACTATTTTGTGACATTTAGAACCTAAAATTATCCAAACCTCTTTAGAATTAGTATAGTTCTCATGTTTACTAAAACTTCATTTAAAAATCTAATTTGGAACTCGAGCACTGTTTAAAATAGCGCAATCTGAGGCGTGTCTTGAGGCTTGCCTTAACACAATTTCGAATAAAAATGTTTTGAGGCGTACGCCTTTAGCAACTCAAGCTTGTTGCACACCTCACATTAGTTGAGGTTTTTCTCAAGGTGCGCCTCACCTCATATCAGCTTAGACGTACGCATCTCACATATAGTGTTTTTCCCCTTTATTAGATGGTTTAATTATGAATTGAAGCTGCACTATCATGCGTAAGAGCATCCCTCTCCCCAATCAAGCTTTCCATTGTTGTCACCTATTGCTTCTGTGTCGGCACAACTACCGCCTCTTGTTGATTTTGCCATCAATGCCACCACTGCTGCTTGTTGCTTTTGTTATAACTACTGCTTGCCTCTCCTATACCTGTCTGTTGCTCTTGCTATAGCCATCGTCGTCTCCTACTTCTATTGTAGCCACGACGTCTGCCGCTCATGTTGCTGCAACCCTTGCCAATTGCTCTTGCTACCACTACGGTTGCCTATTGCTCCAAATTTTGATTATTTATTTTATTTTAATTTAGATATATGGATGTTATTACATTTTATAGACAATAGAAATGAAATAAGTCTATTATGCTAAACTCGTTATATGTTTTACTTTGATATTTTGTATATATATTTTTTATTTCATATTTTATGTTTGTTTGATTACTTGAATAATTGATTTTAATATTATATTTTTATTTTGTGCAAGATGTTACATGATATTTTGCTGCTTATGTAATTTCTTATTTGATATAAATGTAATTTGTCTCTTT
The DNA here is from genome assembly GCF_001263595.1 of Phalaenopsis equestris. Classification (NCBI taxonomy): domain Eukaryota; kingdom Viridiplantae; phylum Streptophyta; class Magnoliopsida; order Asparagales; family Orchidaceae; genus Phalaenopsis; species Phalaenopsis equestris. The sequence goes on along the minus strand of NW_018164549.1, from coordinate 5,620,386 downwards.
TTATAATGCTATTATTATGTCTTTTTTATTATATACAAAAGTTATGATGCTAATATATTATTTTTATCCCTTTATTTTGACTTGTGCAATTTGCAAACTATAAGGCTTACGACTCAGACTGCCTTGAGTCTTTAGGCTCGTCTCACAAACAAAAAATTCCTTAATACCGAATTGAGTAATTTTAAACATTGACATCAAGATATGGCTTTGTTTATTTTTTTTTGTTATTTTATTTTTTTCTTGAAGTTAGGCCTTATAATTGGGGACCTTAGAAGAAGAATATGGTTGTAGCATTCATGGGGGACCATTGCAATTGCATTCTCAAAATCAGGCTGAGAAAAGAAAATTGCAAGTCTAATTGAGCTCTTTATTTTTTTGTTTATTTCTATTAGTAAAGAAGTTACTCTTGGTTTATTTGTATGCAATATCTGAGAACGATGTGTTTGTGAAACAGTAGTTATTTTAGTTTTAGAACAGGTTGTGTTTTTATTTTTCACCCTTTTCACTCTTTCATATTAGCCCAGAATATTTTAGTTTTCTTATCATATTTCGTCATCTTGCCATGGTCAATATTTCATTTTCTGCAGGTTGTTGCTGAGAATGTTGTTGTGCTAAACACTGTCAACTGTACTCTACCTTTTCCAATTACCACCGCTGATGATATTAAGGATAACATCTCTGAGGAGATACGGCTGAGGTAAACTTAATTACTGATTTGGTGTAGTGGCTTTTCCAGCTTAAGATTTGCATGCAGTGTACCATTTGCTTCAAAAAAACTGAATAACATGGATTGGGGCTGGACGTGGGTCCAGGGGTTGTAACGTTATTCAACCCATATTTGATTAGATTTCATTTGACTTTGTTCTTGTTTTTTTTTATCCATGTATAGATTTTAGAAATTTTAAATATGTCATTCTTTACTTTTTAGGAATTATTTGTTTGCGTCTAGAAAATTGTCTTTTTTACTTTTAGAAAATTAAGGAGAATTCTTTTCCTTGAATTGTGTAAGTAATTAGGATTTCAAACTCCCTTTTTTTAATTATAAATAGGGTTGTCAAAACGGCTTGTTGTTCGCGAACAGCTCGTGTTCGACTCGTTCGCTAAGTTAACGAACCGAACACGAACAAAGATTTGGCTTATTTTGGCTCGACTATACATACATATACATACATACATATATATATATAATGGCGTCAGCAACGTCAGCGCTCGCTCGTAGCTCGTTCACACGTCGTCTCCTAACCTGATGCGACTCGCGTCGTCTCTCCTCACCCGTAGTCGATGACGCGCCTATCACCCTGCTCGACAGACAGCTTCCCCGAAGTCTGCTCGCCTCTGTCGCGGCTCGCCAAGACGCTCAAATCTGACGTGGTCATCTTGGCTGTGGAGATGGCCTCGACGCTCCGTTCCTATGCCATTACCCTTGCCGACGACTTTCCTTTTCCTACTCGTTTCCCTCTTTCATGTTCAGAGCCTGGTTTTGGTATCGGTAAGTCCTGCAATGTTCTACAATCTTTCCACGAGGCTCTTGAAGGTGATCGTGATCACACTTTCTTTAAAAAACTTGGTAAAAAAATGGAAAGCCTGCTTTTTTTCTCAGTGGGGTTGAACCAGAACTTTTGCTTCTTCTTGGCGTTTTGCTCTAGTGGGGAAATTCTTTTATGGTCATCCAAAACTTGAGATCATTCGGAAAGATTTTGTTGCTATGAAGCTATTGGGCAGTTGAAATATTAGCTTACTTGAAGACCGATTTATTTATTTATTCAGTTATTTCACGATGCAGATTACATTCGTATTTTTCCTCATAAAGTTATTAAGATCGACAACAGTTTTATGAAAATCCTGAAGTGGTCGATTTTGATCCAAAAGCGGAGTCTTCTATCATTCATGTTTGGATAAAGTTTCCACGGTTAAAATTACCTCTGTTAATCTTGAAATTTTCTACTCCTTAGCAACTACTTACGGTAAGCATCTCAAAGTTGATAGTCCTACGCTTGCTGTCACCAGACCCTCTGTGCCTTGTGTATTAGTTGAGAGTGATATCACTCAACCGGCTCCAGATGAGGTATAGATTGAAACGACTCACAACTGGTATTGATAAAAGGTTGAAATAGAACCACACTTTTCTTATTGCTCTCATTGTAGTATATTTGGTCACAGTTCTACTATCTGTTATCGCTTGCATCATGATCTAAGACCGAATATTGATAAAAATCAGCCATCTACCATCCTTGCTGAGAAGGTGCAACCCAATCCTCTTTCCAACACCGTAGTTCCTGATGAAGAACACCATACGCAAGCTGTTCTACCTCTGGATGCTCTTGCTTTTGAACACTCTATTCCAGTGGCTGGTTTGGAGCATGGTACTTTGGAGTCCCATGAAACATTTCTACATACTATAAGTACAGATCCAAACGTGTTTGTACCACTCACTGTTATTCAAGAAGACTCACATGCCAAGACACATGAAAGTGCTCCTTTGATCCAATAAATGATCAGCTGGTACAACAAGTAGTTGCTTCTAATGTTCAACAACCTACACATGTCCGACACACTTTAGACCAATCCACTGATCAGGTGAGTCAGTCTTCGGATGAGGAATGGTAGGTTTGTTTCCGGAGGAAGAAGAAGAATGGAGGCCGACTCAAGCTCGAGAATTTATTGGACGATACATTGATGATACATTGGTTACTACTGATTACTACTGACAATGACACTCACCTTACCAATTTGTTAGCTGACTCCTTTCCTAGAACTAGAGGCCGAGGCAGAATAAAATTGGGTCGCTCTGTAGCTACTTGATACTACGTGTTTTGAAAATTTTGGTTTTTTTTTTTTGGGATCTCATGTGTTTTTCTGTATTATCTTTTTTTGGAACCATTTGCATATGGTGGTTATCTTTTGGGTAGGGTGGCATGTTTGGGCCCTCTCACACAATCTATCTGTATCCTTTTTTTTTAATATATTAGCCATTGGGCTTTCTCAATATATATATATATATTGATGAGTAATATTTTTTTAAAAAATTAATTGACTGCAAGACTACAAAGATTTATGGTCAATTAAAAGTATTAATTAAGAAAATAGAATAAAAATTATTAAATTAAATTCAAATGATGTTTTAATATAAACAATAATTTTTAAATCTTGCTTCAACCCTTATCATCTCATGACTACGTGATTAGGGTTGTTAAAATGACTCTTTGTTCGTGAAAAACTCGTGTTCGGCTCGCTAAGCAAACGAACAGAATACAAACACACTTTTTGAGCTCGAAATATAAACGAGCCGAACACGAGCTGAACTCGCTCCTGTTCGGCTCGTTCACACCCCTAATTATAAAGAGCAGCTCTTGATGGTAATGAAAGCAGCTTAGAAGTATGGAAAATTCAGATTAAAGTTTTACTAAGTCTGTCCCAACCTCTCTTTCTCTTTCATTGTCTGCCAACACAATGAAGAAGCATGTCGTCCCTCTCCTCCTTCTCCCACTCTATTTTTCTACTAGAACCAAGAAATAACAAGGTTAACGAAGCAAAGAAGCTTCCAAGTAAACCAGATTTCACTTTATGGACGCTTGCTTAGTGAAATTTGTTTAATAACTAATTGCCTTTGAGATAGCAAAAACACAAATATTGGGAGGAACTTTTATTAATTGAGTGGAAGGAACAAGAACAAATCTCATTGGCCTCTCCGCTACACTCTGACTTCCCTGCATTGGGATTGTTTGATTTATTTCCATCCAACGAGTATAGTGACTAACTATACTTTTTTTTCTTTAATTTTTTTTTTAGGCGTGCGGTGCCCAGGACCAAATTCATTGCTAACATGAAAATAACTGGAAAATGTGATTGGGTTATTCCAATCTCTAATCAAGCAGGATCATCAATAGTAACAATGGATTTTGAAGGTGTTGAGAACACTCTAGAGGATTTGGAAGGGATGTTTCTTAAGTTTATGATCACAACTAGGAGGAACCATGACGAAACATGATATTTTTGGTGTAAGTCGCCAATCCCGATGAAGGAAATTTTGAAGATGACAAGGGTATGGAGGATGATGAAGCTTATATGCCAACATTTTCATGATAAATTCAACCACCGTTTAAAGTTAACAAGTAGCTCAAGTTGCCAATTTTTGACGAGATAATCTACATACCTTGATGCCTGATGGTTCATTCAAGTATATCGAAACATGGCTTTATATTTTCAAGTGCAAGCATGCCCAGATAGATTTCACATGATTGAAGCTATCTACCCATACACTCATATGGTAGAATGCGAAAGCGAGGAGCAACAATTTGATAATGTTGACTTTGTGCCAGTTCGAGGCCACCTTGAAGAAGTTTTATCCCATTGGCCGTTCGTGAGAGAGGTAGATTTTATTATAGTGATTGAGATAGTGAAATTCAAGCAGTTTGTACAAGATTATGTCATAGATTTCCTGAAGTACATAGTCTATAAATATGGTTCTAAAAGAATCTTCAACCTTGATGAAGGTCATCATGTGATTGCATGATAAATTTCATAGAAAACCATAGTTCTTAATTGATGAAGTCGTGCCAAGGTGATGGCTTCAGAAGCCTAAAGTTAGCAAAAGTATGGCGATAATTAGGAAGATAATTATAAAAGAGAGGAGGGTGAATACAAGTTGGAAGAAATTGGAAAAGGCAATCAAGCCCCACAAAGGATCATAGTGCATTTTTGCACAAAATGCTTACTTTGTGGCCATGCTGGCACCTTGTCTTGGAAGTTTCATATATAATTGAGACCACAAAAAGGTTGAAGTGCGAAACAAGTTAGTGTAGCATGTATGGATGGAGCAAAATTTTGTGGGGTACAATAGGTAACCTCACACATTGATAGCTTACCAAAACTAATCTGGAAGGAAAAATACAAGAAGTTTTTGTAAACGAAATGGTTAGATATCTATGACACCAACCCCTTGCATCTCACCAAATCATTACTACAATCCAAATCATGGAACGCTGGAATAATACTTCGCTAGGCAAAAATACTAAACAAAATTTAATAAATTGTCTTTGCAGCACACTAAACAATAAAATTATTAAAAAAGCTTTCACTAATATAGCTTGCATACAAGTTTATCCCTGAAAGTAGTCACTAAAAAGGGGACAACAAAGTTTGCTTTTGTATCCTATGACCAACAATAGTACAAAGATAAGGAAGAGTTTTATGCAGAACTTGTAGGTAAATATGATCATAATTTCCTTTATTCTTGGTACTTGAATGTCATAAGTATTTAATTTAGGAGGATTTGGGCAACTGGCTGAAGTGGTGGACAAATTCTTATTTGTTTGGGTGGTCCAAGAAGGAAATGCAGTATAATGTGGATTGATAATTCACCTTCAGGTTTATAATCATGGACCAATACATCTATGATGTCATTTGCCAATTCTATCTTGATGTGGGCTATGTGATCTTTGACAATCCATATCTATAGGAGCATAGCATCATAGGAAAACTATGAAATTTTGTCACTATTTTTTAGAATCCCCTTTTATCTTGATTATGTATCCTTTAATCAAGCAACGGATATGATTAGTGCTAATCTTGAGTTCTAGTATTACTATTGTGTGGGTTGCCAATAGAATCATATAAACTCGCTTTTGTTTCATCTGTTCTTGACCTTTGTTATGGTAAGTAGGTTAACCATCTTTTGTGGGAGTTTCTTACACTTTTTCTGGAGGTGAAGGTTAGCTATAGAGCATGAATTGATTTCGAGAGCTCTATTATCATTTCAATTCATGTATTATCATTCTTCGTTAGAGTGTAAGGAGTTTCGATGGCTGGCCTTGATCTGGCAGAGTAGGGAGCAATCTTTATATGCATTTCACCATGCGACTCATTCTTAGTACTAGTGCAGAAGAAGAATGCTTGATGTGCATTAACAATAGAATACTAAATAAGATCAACAAGAATTGCCATCTAATGTTATGGATCAAGTAGTTAATTGACCAATTGCAATTGGCCAAATATTATTTTTAAGCCGAACTTAAAATTTAACTATCACCAAATTTGTGGTAGAGAGAAAGATACCTTTACCTTTAAACTAAGGAAATGTTGTTCGTATGATGGGCAAGGCTGTGAAAGATCCTATTTGGAGCCGATCCAATTGTGTCTCAAAATTAGATAAAAATTGTTAGTTGGATCAAATAATTCAATTTCTGATCCTGCCCGGATTGAAATCGATCGATTAATGAGCCGACTCTAATTATAAACAGGCCGACTCTAATGTCATTCTTGGTTCGTGAGCAAAACAACACTATTGTAGGGCCAACAACCCAAACATAGAAAACTTGATAAGTACCAATCTGCAGAAATACTGATATCTCAAAATTTGAGCTACAGACTGTTATTTTGCTATGAAACAACAAAATAATTATATGGGTCTCAAAATTTATCCCACTGCTTAGCAAAACAACACCATTATAGTCTGTAGGGCTGAGAATTTACAACACTACTTAGCAAAACAACACTCGTCGGGACAACAACTAACACATTGAAAAGCTGATGGCTATCAACCTGGCGAAATGCTGACATCTCAAATTTTATTTCAAACTGAAATAAAAAAAATAGCCCTAGATTGACATTACTGAATTTTCTAAAATCAAACATGTTAAATAAAAAAACACAAAATTTCTCTTTTTAAATGTTCAACAAACTTAACACCATAAGCAAATAGTGAATATACTAACTATTTTAGTGATAATAAATCTAAGTGCTTCAACAACAACAAAAAGAGAAAAGCCCTTGCTACAAATCCGTGAAAGCGTATAAAGATTCACCATAATAAATTATAGATCCAACCAATTAGGCAATCAAATGAAAAATGTGAGATTGAAGGAATGAAGTAAGAAACTTATTACTAATTAAAGGAAAAAGAGAAGGTGAAGTCGGAATCAGAGAAGAGGAGATTAGGCAATAAGCCAATGACTAACATAACTAGTCTCGCCAGTCACTACCGATTGCATCACCGCGTGAGGCAATCAAATGCTTGATCTATCACATAGGGCTAGGGTTGGTGATTTCAAAATGAATGGAATGGGTTGGGGTCATGGCTGGGATTGAGCACTTCTGATATTGTATTTCAAATCTAGCGTAGGGTTAACCACAATCGTCAATCATTAATGGTTTGTGTATCCACCGTCTGATTATATGATATGGGTAATTATTATTTCAAATTTTGATTTGCTTGTGAGCCACTCGATCCAATCCGACGCGGGCTCGAAATCGGATTGAAAATAAGTCCAATTTGAGGCTTTGGCTCATGGCTTGGCTCATGTTTTTCAATCTGATCTTGATCCGATATCAAATTCGAATCATGTTTTGAGCGATTAACGATCTCCGAACTAAATTTTTTGCTCTAATGATTGGTGATGTTATTTTAATTATGCAATATGCTAGCAATTATGAGTAGATAAATTAGGTATTTTACCTTGTTTTCTAAATTAATTTGTAATTGTTTATTAAGAAGATTATTTGGTATTAATTGTTGGAAGGAGCACTTGCAACACCTCGAGTAGGTTTTTAAGGTTCTATGAGAACCTGAACTTTTATTCAATCTCAAAGTTTGTGTTTGGAAGCCTTAAACATATCTTCCTTGGCTTCATTATTGGTGGGAGAGGGCTACCAATGGATTAAGATAATGTACTGATAATATAAAACTATTCAGATCCATACACCATTTTAGAAATGAGGAGCTTTATGATTGTTTGTCATTATGCAAAGATCCACTATTTATCGATGTCGACCAACCATTCATTCTCATTCGAGGTTGTTGCCCTTGCAATGGGATCTTGATTGGATCTTTTTATTTGCCACCCCTCCCCACACACACACTATAAACTGGTGGTGAACTTTATATCTGACCAAATCTACTAGTACTATGAGCTACTCAACTAACATCTAATGACTAGCCTTAATTAAATAATTCTTTCTCGTTATTAAAAGGGTATCTAACTATATGGCCCCACACATATGAAAAATCTAGAAACAAGTCCTTGCTAAATGACTGCAAAAGTTCTATGTACTATTTTGTCTAAAATCTAATCAGCTTTATAAAAATCTGACCTGAAACTACACATTCTTTCTCAAAAGAGTAGGCTATGTAATTTTGGATCTCACATGTTTGTCGTTGGAATTGTTCAAGACGTGTCTATTAATTTTTTTTTCTTTTCTTCTCCACTTTTTCTTTTTAATTTTAAAATATGATGGAGGTCATCAACTCCCCTATGCTTATATGTTCTTCTATAACTAGTTGTTAGTATGATAGACTTACATTTCCTCATTTTTTTTGAGATGGATGGAGTACTTGCTATAAAAGTGGCAAAACAACCTTTTGAAGAAATGATTTCACTTTGTCTGTAAATTTGAAATAATTTCACTTTGTTTGTAAATTTAATGATTTGTATGAAACTTTTTAGAAGCTTGAGGATCTATGGGGAAGTTTCAATAATAGATGAACTCTATTTTTAGAGAGGATTCTAGATGAATTTATTCTTAATAATAAATTTTTGTCTCTTGGTAGAGTACTTCATTACATTGTATGGATTTCTTTTTGCTTTTTGTTATTACTAGATTCTTTTACATTTACTGTTGTTTCAGTGAAGTGCTTACTAGGTTACTTTAAGAATATGTTTTCCTTGCTTTTCTTTTTTATGCTCTTTATGTTATTTTTAAGTTGGATAAGTTTTGCATATCAATTTTCTAAAAAAAAATATAAAAATTGCAAATTATTTTTAGATATCGAGCCCTTGATTTACGAAGACCACAGATGCAATTCAACTTACGGCTGCGATATAATGTGATTGAGAGCATTCGGGCTTTTCTAAAGAAGCAAAATTTTGTCGAGGTATCATTTCCAGGTATCATTTCCAAGTTCAGAGTTTTTTTTTTTTTTTAAATAAAATAGAATGACTTTTACTTGAAATATGGATTAGTTGCATTATACATTTCGTGGTAGTTAATGAGTGGGCAATTCCATGAATCTTCAGTTTTTGAATGGATAGCAAGCTTGATGGGTGAAAGACATATAGGTTATCATTAATGATTAAATAATCGAAATGAATTATTTTAAGTTCTTATGAAGTAGAAATTGCTATCATTAATAATGTTGCACTCAATAAATCTATCACTGATGCTAATTTATTTTGATTAATGTTTAAGCTTTATACATTGATTTATTTTTTGGTAGAAAATGAATTTGAAGAAGTGTATGATTTTTTCTTTTCAAATGTTGGATGAAGATTTCCCTTGAATGTGGTGTAGGGTGATCAGGTTTCTTCTGCATTGGCCTGTTGGATCAAGGTGAGAAGCTAGGATTGAGAGCCTTTTTTTTTTTTAAGTGATGGACGAGGCTTTGCATTTTGAGAACTTCTGAAGAATAAATAACAATCTAATGTTCATATTGAAATATGGCCTTAAAAGTACACTTGAATCAAAAGGGAGAAGAAAAGGAAAAAGACTTTTCTGCATAAAATAGAGCATTCCTCAATTTTACCATGTATCAATTGTAGTGAAAAACTATGAAATTGCTTTTGATAATCAAATTATCATACCCTAGGGTTCAATGCATGGAGTCTAATGGAAGAAAATAACTTATAACTATGGATCAAATTGCTCTAATCATTATCACATTCTAAATAATACATTAGAAATTCGGAAAGCAAATTTAAGGGCGTCCACTACATGGTCTTGTTAAGCTCTTGTTCATGATTATTGTTTTCAAAATTGTCTCTTTATGATTTTTTCTGTGAGAATTGGCTTAAGCTGAGCTAACTAGTTGGTCCTTATGGATAGCACTTTATTGCTTTGAGACAAGATGGATTCCATCTAATTAATTCCTAATCGCACCTTGGTCCATTTTTTTTTTGTTTGTTTCTTTAACATTTTTACACAGACTATCTTAAATGTGATTTCCTGATAGCTTGAGACTCCAATCTTGTCTAAATCTACACCTGAAGGTGCTCGAGATTACCTTGTGCCATCTCGTGTTCAGGTATGGATCTACTACCTTCGTTGGTATGCTAATTTGTCAATCATTTTCTTATTGTTATTTCTTTTAATCCCTTGTATCAAAAAGTGTCTATTTATCCTAGCAACAACCACATGCTGATGGTAGAATGTAAATACTTTTAAAAAATTAAATGAATGTTGTACTCTATTCGAGATCTGCAGTTTTGTTTAAGGTAGTTGAGAAAAACCTATTCCACCAATATAGGCTATTTCTATAGTATTTAAGGGAAGAATTTAATTTTATCTTGGTGTTTTCTTCATGTTTTTGTTGATATCTTAGATCTTATCCCACCAAGTAAATATTTCAGAATTTAAAATAACTATGTTAAATACTTTCTTACAAGTTTTAAACATTGCTTTCTTTTGTTCTCTTAGTGGGTTTTTTCTATCATTGTCCTTAAAGCCAGGAACTTTTTATGCATTACCTCAAAGTCCACAATTGTTTAAACAAATGTGCATGATCGGAGGATTCAGGAGATATTTTCAGATAGCGAGGTATTTGTATCTTACATTTGCTTGCGCAACCTCCATTTTAATGTTTCATCAAAATAATAAGGAAATAGATGATATGCAAAATCTTGTTTGCTTAAGGTTTGTTTGGCATTAAAGTTTTGCATTTCTTTTTCCTTAAACTTTATTTTATTTTTGTTTCCTATTCTAACTTTAAAGAAAAATTTGTTTGTTTTGTTTATTCATTATTTTAAAAACATGTTTTCACTGTCTATTGGATATGAGCTCTCAAGATTTTAAAGGAGCATTGAGTCAGACCTTGAGCTCTGTTGAGGTTGAGAAATTTTCATTGGAATATTCCGGCAAAAAAATGTCATCTTTAGCTTCCGGTGCCGCTTAACACTATTGTCACAACCAAGGACCCCTTGGTTGCTGCTTCAAATGGAAAGGCATGTAATGCAGGAGAGTCTCTAAGAATTAGATTGGGTAGGTATTGAAGAGGAGCTTGGCGAAGCCGATAATCTAGTTCATTTTCTTATCTCTGTTCCTTTGTCCTAGGGCATCATTTTAGCTGCCATCGTCTTGTCTCCCCTTTTGTATCCTTAGATTTTTGAACCTGATTATCTAGTATTTGTGATCATGACGAAAAATGAAGGCTAAATAGCTTCTGCGTCATCCATAACATGGAGCTAGGTTGGAAAGTAGACTTGAGTTTTGGGGTAAGGAAAAATCTTTTTTATAAAGAACCCAAAAGTATCTTATATTCTTAAAATAAAAACAAAATATATAAATAATACGTGATGAAAAAAATTGATGTTAATGATGCTATCTTGCCCAATTTTTCAAAATAGTATGTGTATTTGAGGAAGCATTTGAAGTAGAATTTTTGAAGGCTACTTGTTTATGTATACTAATTTCATATTTGCGAAGAGGGATTGTGAAAGATACGTATGCTAGTGCTTAGCCTAAGAGAAATTTTTTCTTTTGTGCACCTAAGGGCAATTAAGTTTTTTTGATATTTATTACGATTTAGTATAAATATGACTAATATGTTTAGAGTTAGGGTTGGGTGAGATTTTTTACCTCTCAATTTATAAGTGTTTATCCTCTATTATTAGCTTTGGAGAAATAAAATATTTGTTTTTCATTAATTTCTACGGAGGATCCTATCAAGTCGTATCAGATCATTCTATTTTGGGAAGCCAACATCCAGATTACGGCGTACAGGCTGTGACCGAATTTAGTGACCAAATCTCCCGATACAGTCACCAATCTTGGGAAAACAACGACGTGATCTTGGCAAAAGGATACATTTGACTTATCACTACAACAGTGAAACTACAGTCACGATCGAGCCTACATAAATGACGACGGGGTCGTAGGTAAGAGCTAGCGAAGAAGGTCACCTCAGATCGCAGCTTTTAGTGACGATCAATCTCGATTTGGCTTGCTGGACAACAAATCGAGATCTCATAATACATTCATGTTTTTTTTCTAGCTGCGAAGCCAACAATAGGATCGACGTGCATATAGGAAGCAATGGATTGACATGCGTACAAGAAGGCATGTCTGAGATGTTGTGGTCGGGATCAACGTATACAAACATGAAACTCTTATCTTTCGCGAGGTGCAGACGGAAACGGATTACAGTGTACAGGAGCTTTGCGCCATTCTTGATCAAAATATGTGATAAAGATTGCAGCGTAAAAGAGATCCGCACTGCTTGTGACAGAAACTCACCATCAGGATTTGTGACCGATTGGAATCCGGATAGCGAGAGCCCAACAACAGGATTTCTAGTGTTGAACTTGCATACATGAATTCAGATCGTTGCTTTCGGAGTTTTGCACGGCTTCCAATAGTTTTGCGCCAAACCACATACTAGAATTCAGGGATCACGACGCTAGAGTTTCGTGCATGCCAAAATCATGTAAAATTTTTTTGAATATATCAATTCCAGCATAGAGGAGTTTTGAAATAATGACGGCCAGGAAAATAGATTATTTGGAGAAAAAAATAGAGGAAGAGGTGACTCATCATATATGAAATGGAGGAGCATTTTTTAGCCATGAAGGGGAGTTTCATAGTCTTAGAAGAAATGATAAAGAAGATTGTGGAGTCCCACACAAACCTGCCACAACCTATTGGGGGATCCAGCGAAGGATTTAGAAACTGACTTAAGAGACAACACTTGGAAGGAATAACGTGTCATTCAAACAGTGGGAACGAGCATCAATAAGCAAAATGGGATGGCATGCAATTCAGGTTTGGAGGAGATCAATTTGAAACATTTTGGCCTAGAACGGGGAACTTTGGTAGGTGGAACCCCGATCGAGGGTTGTATCCGACAGCGCCAGTGCCTTTTGTTACAATAATTTTCGGGTGGAAGGAAATTCAGGAGCATATGAAGACAGGCGAGCTGATTATGATGCGAGCTAGACTTTTGGAAGAATAGAAATCAATATAGCAAGTGAATTCAACCCCCACTTTATGAGTGAAATGAACTTTGGTCCAACAAATTGGTGAGGAGGGTCAACCATAAGGAAGCTTAAGGGTCCGTTTAGGGCAGCTTATATGGTGCGGTGACGCACTGAAAACACACCTGATCTGTTTGAGTAAACTGTGTTTTGGCAGTTTATGCGTTTTCAAAAAGCCGAAAACATCGTTTCACATCGCACCTATCTAGGTGCGGTGGGAACTTTCTGGCTATGTTCTGGCTTTTCCAAAAAAATAAAAATTTGTAATAGTCATCACACCTAGCTTATCAACAGATTATTATTTAATCAGCGTATCAGCAGATTATTCAATAAGCTGCAGCTGCCCCAAACAAACTCTAAGATGCTGATCTTTCGACGAGAGGATGCTCATAGTTGTATTTATCATGTGGAGAGATGTTTTAATATTAATGGGCTGATTGAGGAAGGAAAATTTATGGCACCGGCTTTGTTTTTGAAACGAAAGGCTCTAGTGGTATCAATGGAGAGAACAACATCAACCAATTTGAACATGGGAAGAATTCAATGATTGATTGGTGTAAAACTTAATAACCACATGGGAAGAGGATTTACATGAGCAAATTTTTACTTTGGGTCAGAAATGATTTGTCATGGAGCATAGAGAGAAATTTAAGATGCCATCTTACTGTTTGATAGTGTTATTAGAAGAAGTGTTGGAAGGCAACTCCATGAAAATGTTGAAGCTAAAAACTCTAGCATCATTTCACCTGCTGACATTGCGAGGATTGGGGGAAAGTACAAAATTAGCATAGTTGATTGAAGATAAAAACACAATGAAACAGGATAATAAGAACAACATAGGTGGAGCACCATATCAAACTGCTACAACCACAACAATACCAAAAACTCAAGTGGTGGAAGTCCAGGGAGAATTTTCATAGGACAAAATTTATTGGTGACGATCCTCAAGCACCTTATAGAGACAGGTTTAGGAGAAGTGAGCAAATGGGTTATGTTTTCGCTATGATGAGAAGTTTTTCCTAGGACACTTGCAAAGTTTGAACATTGTAGATTTTCACAATGTGTGACGAGGAGACAGAGGATGAAAAAACAGATGCAGTAGGGACACTCTCCCTTTTTCCCAACTTGAAGACAATTTGTCTTTTGGGAAATGAGTATTGTTACATCGGTGCCTAGCCTAAGGGTAATTTTAAATTTTGTGCATCTGAGAGCAATTTAATCTTTTGTCATGTATTATTGTTTAGTGTAAATGCGGTTAATATGTTTAGGGTTAGGGTTTGGGAGAGATTTCCTACATGTAGAATTGAGAGAGATTGCCTACTTCTTGAATTGTAGGTGTTTATCTTTTATTTTATATGTTTGTGATTGTATTACTGGCTTTGGAGAAATAAAATATTTGTTTTGTCCTAATATCTATGGAGAATCTTATAATCCTATCAGATATCTTCTCCTTTTCTTCTTAGATGGCTATTGGAGCTTTGCTGCTACTCATTCGATGACTTAGTAGTAGAGAGCTCCATTCCTCACAAAAGGCCACATTTTTTAGGTTAGGGCATATAGGTGTGTGCTTACTTAGCAATTCAATGCTCAAAATTTCTAGAAAAAAGAGTGGAGATAAGGTAACAAAGTTGAGGATATTAAATTTGTGTTGAAAATTTGGAAGTTCATTGAAAGTGCATGATTTGAGCGTTAGGACAAACCCAATAATAGTTTTTGCTTTGATGCCAATTTGGTTCTTTTTTATTTTCTTGTTTATTTGATTATATGTCTATGATGATGATGATGATGCTTATGATAACAACTTATGAATTGTTCTTTCTAATATTTTCATTTATTGGTACATCTTAGTTTGAGGCTTAGATTCTAAGCTAGTTCAATTTATCTCTTATTGGATTCCCAAGGCCACCTGTGTTTGAATCATTGTCACAATACATGGTTTGTTCCTCATTTTTTTTCCAATTCAACAACAAATGATTATTATTACTAATCACTATTGATTTGGTGTGACTGCTTGAATTGAAAGAGGAAGGTTCAATTAAAGGGATGGGGAGTAATCAGTGGGACTAAGTTCCAAGTAAGCAGTGACTTTTGATTGGTTTTTGGGATGACTAGATTCTATCAAAAAATGAGGGCACAAATTAATCAAATCCATATAAAAATTGGTGGTCGGGTAATTGGACTATGTAAATAAATAATTAGACCTAATATGGGTGGAACTTTTTGTTTTACCAGGTTTAGTTTCAATGAAAACTTAATAGTTGTGTGTGTGACGCAAAGCTCACTTAGTGGTTGAATCGGTTCAACAGGGTAACCACAAGGGGCAGCCGCCCTTGGCTTGATTCGAGGATGTTTAGGGTTTAGGGTTGCCACCCAAGTGAGGGGGGTCCCCTTTAGTTATCTACTAGTATTTATATGTATTTTATTGTATTAGGGTTCAGTTTTTGCTGTGGTTTCTATTTGGACAGCCGCTGACATCATCATTTTCCCTTCTAGGCCTGTATTCGAGGATGAGTGGTGCTCCAATTATATCTCGCTCCAAATTGATGATTATCCACGACTTTCTTCTCCCCCACATCCTTTTCCCCGCTGCCGCCTTCGCTGTTTTTGTTGCAACCGCCCAAGGACGGTAGACATGTTGTTTATGTAGCCCCAAATCCCCCCTCTTCCCTATTTTCCAGTCCACATTCCCAATCTCCTTCCCAGCCGTAAACCCTCTGCCACTCCAACTATTGCTTCGCAGTCTCAACCAACCTAATGATTGTTGCAAAACCACTCTTTATCTAGTTCATGTTCTCAATCCCTTTCCGCCCGTAAACTCTCTGTCCTTTCGCCCCCCAATTGCTGTCGTAGCCTACTCCACCATACAACTGCTGCCGTTAAGCCATATCTTGCCCCCACCTTCTTCCTTAACCCCCCCACCCGCTGCCTTAGCTCACCACTACACCATTCAACCTGCTGTAAACGACCACCAGCCTGTCCCTAGCTACCCTTCCTGTGACTGACGCTACTGTCCAATCCACCACACACCTAATGTCCAACTAGTGTTTACCGCCTTCGCTCTCATCCTAGGGTATCTTTTGTGTTTGTTGTCATCTATTTCCTGTTTTGGAGAGTCATCTTAACCTATTTGAAGTTTAACAATAATATTTCCGTTTTGAATGTGTTTTGGGTTAACTCGGTATCATTTGGTATCAGAACTTGCTTAGCCATAGTCCTATCCTAGGGTTTTCTAGCATCCAACCTTGCCCAAGTTGCCTCCAAAAAAAGTTTTTCTTTCCTATTTCCAAACCATAACTAAACTTTGACCCAACCCTAATTTATCCCTGCTGATTTTCAAAAATCAGCAACTCAAAATTAATTTTCCTACACCATCAATTAGTCGCATACACTCTCTTTCACTTCTAGAGTTGGAGACACCAGCAGGAGTACACTTTAGGAAGTTGAGCAAACTGGTTTGGATAAGGATAGAGCCACCCCAAGTGAGAAGAAACCTGAGAAGAGTAGCACGCCTACTACAACCCCTGCCAGAAAATGCTTCAGATGTCACTGACTTAGGCACCTTGCCCTAGCTGTTTGATGAGCCGACTTGGGTCTCTTATCGAGCAGGGCACAATGGAGGAGGTTAGCGACGATGAGAAAGCTGAGGAACAGGTGAGGTATATTATCTTCCACCAGATGAAGCAGAGGCGCTCGTGGTTCAATTGGTCCTACAGACCAAGCTATGAGGGATTCACAGTGGCTTTGTCACGATATATTCTACACCCGTTGCCCCATGGACAGAAAGGTATGTAGTCTCATCATCGATGAAGGGAGCAGTTAGAATATAGCCTTTACACATATGGTGGAGAAATTTTGCCTCTACACAAAGATGTAGCTCTTGCTGCCATGGGACACTACATCTAGCATTGGGATACTGCCCAAGTGGAGCTCCAGGTTATCAAATCTTTCCAAGACATATGTCAGCCATGGATGCTTGAGTGTAAGGATATTATTATTGAATGCTAATGCTAATATCATCCTACGGACCACCATGAAGATGGAGGCTTGGAACCACTTACCACATGAAGCCCCGAATTTTGCTTTCTTTTGAACTTCAAGCAAGTTTTATTTTTCCTTATGCCCCCCGATTGTGATAGGGTTGCTCTTTCTTGTGCAAAGCGTGCCCTTAATCTATTTGTTTTGCTGCATGTAGATGATAATAGAAAACTTTTTACTATACTTGTAGATGATAAGTCTCTTTTTTGCACTCCATCGATGCATACGTGCATAGCTTTTTGTACTTATTGATATATTAATGCAAATGCATTTTACGGAGAACTTGGGTTTCATGACTCAAAGGTCCTCCCAACCATATTCTCTGACATTGCCGAGGAAGAAAAACAAGGCCAATATTGATCGTAGGTGCCTAGTGGGGTTTTCATTTGGGGGCTAGCTAGAAGAGTAGATGTTGTACAACGTAGTCTCAATGGATGCCTACCACCTTTATTGGGGAGACCGTGTCAATTTGACCTCAGGACTTAACACAACGGATTCAGAAACACCTATTCCTTCACCAAAGATGGGAAACACATAGTTCTCTCTTTGGTGGAGCACGAGATCACATGCACTATTTCAACATAGCAACATCAGTGGGATGAGTTTTGGTGGAAACAGTGGATGATAGGATTGAGACACCGACTCCAGGCACGGTACAGTCAAGATAGCATTACAGGGCATCACGGTCGATACCTTACCACCATGGCCACCACCTCTCGGAGAGGTTCAGGTTCCATCACTTCAGATCAGGTTGAGCCAACCTTGGACTACTTTGGAAGGATTCAACAGTATATGCGAGACACGCAGTCCTAGAAGATCAGACCAAGATGGACAGTGGCTTTGGGGGACGACATAGTCATCAGTGGGATCTAGGTGCCACTAGGGCCGCAGTCAAAGATCCTTCAATCCAGGGAGATTAAAGAAACTTTGTCACCATCAACATGTCGATGGAAGATTCGACTAATGTGTTTAAAGGCCCCTCAACCCTGGGAGACTGACGCGGGGCTCACCTTGGGGCTAAACCGGATCAGCACAGGGTAACCACAAGTAGCCTACCAACCCTTGGCTTGAGGTTAAGATTGCATCTCAAGTGAGTGGGGCCCCCCTTAGTTATCTATTAATGTTTATATGTATTTTCTTATGCTAGGGTTCAATTTTTGTTGAGGTTTCTGTTTGGATAGCCACTGACATCCTTTTCCTTCTAGAGCTATATTTAAGGACGAGTGGTGCTCCGGTTGTATCTCGCTTTGCTGTCGCTGTATTTGCTGTAGCCGCCCAAGGTCGACAGACCTGTTGTCTCTGCAGCCCCAAATCCCCTCTCTTCCCTGTTTTCCAGTCCACGTCCTCAATCCCCTTTCTAGCCGTAAACACTCTGCCACTCCATCCGCTGCTTCCCCGTTTCAACCAACCTACCATACGGCTGCAAAACCATTCCTTTACCTCATTGTTGTGCCGTAACCCTATGCCCTTCCCGCCCTCAATTGTTGCCATACCCTACTCCACCATACAACTACTGCCACGAAACCATATCCTGCCCCCTCCTGCTGCCTTAACACCCTACCCCTGTCTCTAGCCACCTTTCTGCGATTGCCGCAACTGTCCAATTCACCACCTACCTGCTGTCTAGCCGGTTTTTACCGCTTTCCCCCTCGTTCTAGGTTATCTTTTTTGTTGGTTGTCTTCTATTTTTTATTTTAGAGAGTCATTACTATAACCAATTTGAATGTTAACAATAATATTTTCGTTTTGATTGTGATTTGGGTTAACTTTGGTATCAATGTGCTCATATGGGACATTTTTTAGATGGTTTATCACTAGAGTGTTACACTAAGATGGGTAAGTTGTGTGTTTTGTTCAGTATAGGTTGTTTTGGGCTAAATACCTCATATTGTGTTGTCTGAACCATTACATCTTTTTATTAAAAATAGGGTTGGCCTTGCAAGCCAACCCATGAAATTTTCTAAATTATGGCAGCCATATCTCTAGATAGCCATACAACACACATCAAACATGTAATGAGCATGAAATATATAACCACTTGGCCCTTTTTAGTAGAGCCATTACATTTGGTATATTGTAATATTGCTAAAGTTGGTTTCCCGCTTTATCCAACCATTAATTCATTCGTTGGTGAGATTGGTGTTTTATACTTGGGCATAGGCTTATAGTTTTGGGCTGTTTTCTAGATTAGGTTCTTGTATGGCTAATGTGGGGCTCTTAAACACGGAAAAATGGCGGATGCGAGTCTCTTAGATGCAGAATTCCAAGGGGGGCTGAATGTGCGATTCAACAGAGAGCCGGTCCAATTGGATCGACCAACCAATCCTTAATCAAAACCCTATTTTTTTTGTTTGTCGCTCAAAGGGGAAGGCCTCCCCTTCCTATCCTTAGCTTATCTTTGTGTTTTTTTGCTTGCTTACGGTTAGATTTTGATTATTCCAAATTTCAATTTGCTGTCTGTGAGGCATTTCTCCCTTTCGAGGGATGTATCTGACGACGAAGTGGTGATCCGGCTGTAACTCGTTCAAGGTGGTGACTGTCTCCCAGGGCTCAGGTGGTTCTTCGGCTGTAACTCAATCCCACCGAGATTTTTATACTTTAAACTCCCTTCCCCTATTTTCCTACTGCCTGCCTAAGCCCCCCAGTCCATGCTGTCGCCGCAACCCAAACAACAACCCCATCTGCTGCTGTAACACCTCTCCAGCTTCTTAGCCTGCTATGCTTGACCTTTAGCCTTCCCCTTCCACTCAACTGCCACCACCATTCCCCCTGCCTTCCCGCTACCGTCGGCTCTTGGGTTGCCGACAAGCTCTTTCATCCCTCTACTGTACCCACAACATCCAACCAGTCCCTCCACCTACTATCCAGCCACCACTCAACACCACCATCCTCCGCCAAGGTGTTGTTTGTCATTTATTTATGTTTTGAAGAGTTTTGTTGTAACTGTTTGAATTTTAAGCAATAATATTCTCATTTCTATCGTGGTTTGGGCTAACTCCGATATTATTTTGTATCAGAGCTAGCCTAATCATAGTTTTATTTTACGTTTCTTAGCATTTACCATAAATAAAAAGTTTTCTTTCCTACCACCAAATACCCTTTTCACTTCCACAAATCCCAAAACCTAATCATGTCATCTTGGAGACACATGCCCAAGCCTACCTGAGAAGAGATACAACGAGAAAACCGCTGACTTAAGTGGAGATTGACGGACATTGAGGATGACACCTCGGAGGATTTACCTCGATGGTGATAGGGAAAGCTGAAAAGGATAAGGGATGAAAATTTCAACGCCTTCCTAAGGGAGGATGTCAACAATGAAGCTAAAAGGCCACGACGTTTCAAAATTCAGTATCAGAGGAGGCTTAGAGAGGAGGCGTCAGTTGGAGGACATTAAAATTACGGAATCAAGGTGTACTACCAAAATTTGAGGGAGGTATAGATCTAGAAGAAGTTATTGATTGGCTACATACTGTAGAACAAATTTTCGATTATAAAGATGTGCTAGATGATAAGAGGGTCAAATTAGTTTCCATCAAGTTGAAGAAAACTACTTTCTTGTGGTGGAAGAACTTACAGAGACAAAGGAAAAGAGAAGACAAATGTAAGATTGACAAGTGGGAGAAGATGAAGAAAACCATGCGGAAGAAATATCTTCCACCTCATTATCACCAGGACATGTTTCTGAAGCTACATAATCTACAACAACTAGATCTTTTCGTGGAAGAGTTCATAGCTCAGTTCGACCATTTACAGGTGAAATGCAAGCTGATTGAGGTAGATGAGCCCATTGTAGCCTGGTACCTTGGGGGCCTAGAGCCCGCTATTAACAATATGGTGCAATTGCAACCATATTAGTCATTTGGGGATGTCCAGACGTTAGCACTGACAGCGCAAAGACAACAAAAATAAAGTAGACAACCACCATCAGTTAGGAAGCCACCCACAGTCGGAGATGACAGTTGGAGCACACCTTAGGGAGTTGAGAAAGTTGGTTGGGATAATGATAGAGCCACTCCTAGTGAGAAGAAGCCTTAAAAGAGTAGCATGCCTGCTACAGTCTCTGCCAGAAAATATTTCAAATGTCATAGATGTGGGCATATTGACTCTAGATGTTGATGAGTTGTGTCTTTTACAGAGCAGGCCACTGGGGAGGTGGTTAGCGATGAGGAGAAAGCTGTGGAATAGGGTGAGATGTACCATCTGCCACCAAGTGAAGGAGAGACACTTGTGGTTTGACAGATTCTATTATTTGATATAAAGGGTCCGTAGTGGCTTTGCCACAATATATTCTCCATTCACTGCGTGGTAAATGAGAATATATGCAGTTTCATCATCGATGGAGGGAGCAGTAAGAATGCGACATCTACGCAAATGCAGAGAAGTTGAGTCTTATGACTCAGAGACACTCCGAACCATATTCTCTGACGTGGCTAACGAAGGAGAACAGGGTTAGCATTGACCGGAGGTGCCTAGTGGAGTATTCGATCGGGAGGCAACTACAAAATCACGTGTGGTGTGATGTGGTCTCTGTGGATGCTTGCCACCTTTTGTTGGGGAGACTGTGACAGTTTGACCGGAGAACTCAGCACGACGAATTTAGAAAGACATATTTCATTTCAAGGATGGGAAGCAAATCATCCTACTTCCTTCGGCGGAGTTCGAGATCACAAGAACCCTTACTAGTAGATCCGCATTAGTGGGACCAGTTTTGGTGACGATAACAGATGATGGGATTGGCACTAGCTCTAGAAACGAAACATATACGACAGAGGGCATTTTAGGATATCAGGGTTGTAAATTTACCAACAACGCCACCACAATGCAGGAAGGTTCAGGTTACCCCCAATTCAGATCTGATTAAGCCGACTGTGGTTGACCGTGAGGTAGGACATGCAGTTCAACTCAGTAGTAGACTCCCAGATGATTCGATCAATGCAGATGTTTTCTTGCGAGTTCGGAAAGATCCTTAGGTGTTTTGGAAGACAGTGTATTCCCCAGCAGGATCTTGGAGATTTGCAGACTGCAGTCATAGAGTCCTCAACACCGGGAAGTACGACAACTCCATCACCAGAAACAAACAGGCAGAAGCTTCGACGAATGAGGTTGAAGGTCTCCTAACCCCTTGAGACTGACGCGGAAAAAGGGCAGATGTGAGGCTCTCAGACATGTGATCGTCTCAAAGGGTCCGGGTGGTTCTTTGGCTGTAGCTCGACCCTGTCGAGATATTTATTCTTCCAAATCTCGTCCCCTTTTTTTCTGTTTCCAGCCTAAGCCCCTTTCCATGTTGCTGTCACAATAAAAAAAACAACCCTACCTGCTGCTATAACACCTCTCTGCCTTCCCATCCTGCTGCCACCTGACCTCCAACCTTCTAGTCAGCTGCTGCTGCCCTTCCCCTTGCTTTCCTGCTACCGCCGGCTCTCAGTTCTGCCTTCCAGGACTATTAGCTAGCCCTTCGAACTGTCCACTGTTCCCGCAACATCCAATCTATCCCTCCACCTACCATCTAACAACCACCCAACACCGCCGTCTTCCCTTGGTGTTATTAATGTTTTTTGTCATTTATTTATTGTTTTGAAGAGTCTTATTGGGATCACTTTCTGTTTTTTATTTTTGAAAATTAAAAATAGAACAAACCCAAAAATAACATTTCTTTATTCATTTTTTTGTTTTATATTTTAAATTTTTTTTTAAACACATGAGGTTTGTTTTTAAAACATAAAAAAACATAGTTGTTTTAAAAATATTTTTGAAGCATTACCTGTGCGAGGCTCCGCCACCGGCCGCTGCCCGTCTATGCACGCCACACGCCACATGCTAGCTGCTGATCTCCGACCTCTATTAGTCGTCGTTGCCGCCGTCGACCCCTACCAGTCGTCGCTAACGCCGTTGTTACCCGTCGCAGTCGCAACTTGGAGCTCGGCCTCTTCCCCCCCGCCGATGGCCCTCACTAGCCGCTGCCATAGGTCATCAGTCACCACCAGCGGCCACTGCTCATTGCCATTGGCCCCCGCCAGCCGTCACTCGCCCACAGGTAATACTTCATGCTGGGTGAAGCAAAGAAGACATTGTACATGTCATGAGCGGTAGAGCTTAATACTAGAGCGCACCTTGACCTAACTGTTTTATAAAAAGTTTAGTTTTTCTTAAAAAAATAAAAAAATACCCAACCAAGCATATTCTATATTTTTTATTTTTAAAATAACATAAATCATATCAGTATCAAACATGTTTTCTAAAAACAGAAAATAAAAAATAAAACAAAAATAAAAAATAGAAAACAGAAAATGATCCTAAATAGACCTTAAGTTTTTAAGAGATTCAAGTCCTAGAGCTCTTTATGTTTCCCACAAGAGTGGCCTAAATTCGGATCTGCATTTTTTATTTTTGAGGTTTTCATTATTTGGCTGGCCCATAACTTGGGTCTTCTAGAAGATCTATCCGACCAAACCCAAACCCAAACCCAAACCCAAACCCTGGCCTCCCACACCTTTTTACACTATTTGGAGCTTCTTAAACCAAAAATACTCGATCAATCCAAAAAGAGGTTGCCCGCCGCATCTAACCCTTCAATTTCTTGGATAAGTTTGCCAAAGATGATATTGATGATATCTTTTGTAGTTTGGTCATTTTGACTTCCCATGCCTGTGATGTCCATTCTGGCACAATGTGTCAAGGTTTCAGCCATAAAGTGTCACTTGAACTCTTGGCCATGGCTCTCTTCATTATTGTTGGTTTCTGACATAAGTGGTGCAAAATGCAGTCAAATGGTGAACTATTTTGTAAATGAATCACCTACAAAGAGAAGCTCATAATGTCTCTTCCTTTAATCGAATGAATCTAAAATTTTATTAACAAATCAGTTTATGAGCGACCAAGCTTGCGATAGAGCTAATCTACATCCTACAAATCAGAATTCGGTTTTTGATTCTTGACTTGTCTTTGCAATTAGTATTACTTGACATCATTAGCCTTATCTGAACCATTTGGGATGGGCAGGCATGATTTTAAATTTTAAAGAAAAATATGAGGTAGAGATTTGAACTGTAATCTTGCATGGGAAAAGCTTAGGCCAATCTAACTTTCTTATTTTTTTTGTGGAGAGTCGTTTTCACCGAGATTGTTGTAACAGCAAAAGAAGGAGGTCTGCTTATGTAAATTTCCTTTTCTATGCAGATGTTTTCGAGATGAAGATCTTAGAGCTGATAGGCAGCCCGAGTTTACACAACTTGACATGGAGTTCTCATTCACAACATTAGAAGACATCTTAAAACTTAATGAAGACCTGATAAGACATGTTTGCTCTTGTCATAGAGTTTTTTCTCTACTTTTCTTATTTATTCTCGCCTCTAAAATAATTTTTAGTTAAAATCCTTGTTTTGGCAGGTTTTTCATGAGATGATCGGAATAGAACTTCCAAACCCTTTCCCAAAGTTAACTTATGTGGAAGCTATGAGTCGGTATGGGTCTGATCGGCCAGACCTCCGGTTTAACCTTGATTTAAAAACTGTGAGTTCCAACATGTGCTTTGGACCTTTTCTTATGGACGCTTCCTTATGAATATTTATGGTAATGGCTTGTAGTTTGTTTTGGTAGGGCAAATTATGTTCTCGGGATTGAATTTTCTATTACCGAATGTGATATGCCGTCGTACAGGCATAGGAAGGCTTGGAAGGTACCATACTTGCTTAGGTTAGAAATAGCAGTAGAGAGTGTGTTTGGATGCATGTCTAAAGAAAGGGGGATGATAGAGGTGGAGGTGGTGGAGGTAGCGGAATGCAAAGGGTGTAAGGCAGATATTAGCCATCTCACATAGCCTTATGAAGCATAATTTCAAAAGGAAGAATACTGGCAGAAAATTCCAAGCAGCGGAAGGATACTGATCCATTCACTATCCTTAAAGAATAGCCTCTATATTCTTGAATAGAAAGGTCCCCTATGATAAAGTACAAAAATGTTTCTAATACGCAAATAAATAATAAATAGCAGTGAAATGATACTCGACTCCTTAATAACAAATCAAATGACATCCAATACCTTGAAATTCAAATTCATGAAATAACTTCTAAAGCAACACATAAATAACTAGTTTCATGGTGAGCCAAATCCGAAGGATGTTCTGGATGACCACTGCATTGAGTAGGTGGCTTTGCAGTTGTCTCAGTCACATAAGTTGAAAACAGTTTATAAGTGCTATAAAACAGACGTGTTTCTTTGAATTCAGACTAGTTTGCTAGCACCTGCTTCTAGATTAATCCATGTGACTAGTTTGCATTGTGTTTAACATAAACCATATGTAGCATTTACTAACAGGCTCATTAATTGGGTAAAAAAAATTAAGTTGCATATTTCATTTAAACTGTTGCCGTGAGATGGAAACATAGGTGACAATGCCCAAGCTTTGTCAACTTGGTCCAACCCATTTATTCAGCAGTTGCTTTTTCATGCTCGCTAATTGTATTAACCTAACATGACAACCCATTGTTTTTCTCACCCATGGATGCCAATTTATTACTCTTGTTTATTAATTTTCATACACGGGAGAGTGATTCTATTCAAGTTACATTGTAAAGATAAAAATATATATTTTTAATTATTTGCTACTCAAGGAGGTTGCCGCTGTTACCTTGTGAGCTAGAACATGCTGATTGAATTTATTTTGGATATGCATATTACTTTTGGTGACATGATGGATCATCCTTTTATTGTGGGCTCAAGTTGCATGACATCATTACATCATTTCAGCTTGGATTGTTTGGTGATGTAAACTGAAATTCGTTAGTAAAGTCAAACTTGATGTCGAATAAGATGGCTAGTTTTTTATGAGTATTATTGTAGAAAATTGAAGATAGTTCAGAAAGAGATTATACAATAATAAGTTGATTTGGTGAATTGAGAAGGTATACTAAATTATTAAGAAAATTATATGCATTTTTAAAATGTGATAAAAATTGAATATTATAATAAAATAGAAGTATTGTAAAGGAGTAGTGAATAATGGAAAAGTTGGTCTTGATGATCTATATAATAACCTGACACTAAAGAAGTATAATGGAGATATTTGGAATAAATACAACAAGCAATAAGGAATCTAAGAGTTTTGATCAAGTTAGATGCATTAAAAATAAAATAGGATTTTATATGAAGTGAATACATCAATGACTGATAGAAATTATTATTTTGAGGGATTAGTAAATGAGCGACTTAAGAAAGAAATTATTTTGGAATATTATAATGAACAATGTAATGAAAATATATTTGATTGATCCAAGAAAGCGAAGCTGAACTATCTCTAAAAAATATATAAAAATAAGGCTTCAAGTCCAAATAAGATGCCTTTTGAAATTTGATGAGTTATGTGAAATATATTGCATTAAAAAATGGTTAGTAAAATTTTTCTGTTGAATTTTGAAAACTAAAATGATAGCAATTTATAGAAAAAAGTTTTTTGATATCAATATATAAGAATAGAGATAATGCTCAAGATTGTGTAACTATAGAGGAATTAAACATATGATTTATATAATGAAGCTATGTAAGAGTGTCGCTGAATATGGGCTTAAAAATTACTGAAATTTTGGATAATGAATATTATTTCTTGCCAAAAAGTTTATTATTTAAGCAATGTTTATTAAGATAAATATTATGTAAATATATAAAACTAAGAAGTGATTTTCATATGATTTTTATTGATTATGAGAAGCACATGATCAAATACCATAATAATTAATATGGTGCACGCATAAATTAAAAATGTATGTCAAATGTATATTGACATTATTAAAAAAATATATGACGAAGCATTGGTTATTATTTGAAGTAGTTTTTGTGTGACCCAAGAGTTTCTAATCAAGGATCACATTGAATCTATATCATTTTATATAAGTTATGGTGCTTAAAGTGTGGTGCTTTTATGTATGCTTTTTTAAATTTTATAGTTTTCATTGGTGAAATATCCATTAAAATATTTTAAAAATTAAAATAATGGAGGAAATATTTAGAAAATTGAGGTTTTTGAGTTAGTAAAAAATATTTTGAGTGCATGTTATTATTTTAATGGGTATTGTATTAATAATAATTATTTAATAATATTATTAGAAGATATGATGATACCTATATTTGATAGATTTAACTATCTTAGATCTATTTTTTAAAAATGAAGATATCAATGAGGATAAAACTTCTAGTGTTAAGGCTGTTTTCTTAAATAGAGAAATTCTCAGGAGTTTTGTATGATAAAATAATGTCATAGGAGCTTAAAGACAAATTTAATATAACTGCAATTAGACTAACGATGTTCCAAAGATCTGAATTTCATGTTGTAAGAACATTCGAATATATAAATTGAGTGTGAGAAAAACAAATATATTAAAATTGTTGTGTCAAAACTAGGAAGTATAAATTCATGAATTGCTTTATTAGAAGAAATCCGAGAGGGCGACTGAAAATGAATATTGGTGGGTTGGCTATTTTCTTTTGAAAAAATAGAATTGAGATTTTTGCCATTTTTATAGGGTATAGCATTAATTTTATTTAAGAAATAATCTATTAATTAGATTTTTTTTGTGGGAAATGCAGGTCACGGACATTTTCTTAGGGTGTAATTTTCAAGTTTTTGCAGAATCCATAACGAACGGTGAGATTATCAAAGCATTATGTGTGCCTTTGGGTGCGGAAAAATTATCAAACACAGCCCTCAAAAAGGGTAATATATATAATGAGGCAACAAAGGCTGGAGCTAAAGGTTTACCTTTCCTCAAGGTCCTGGATGATGGTATCCTTCTGCCATTTGATTTCACTTTAGTACTACAATTGACCTTCAAATTTTTTCTTGCTTCCAAAGTATATTGTTGGTTATTCTTTTGTGCTAAAATTTTATAGGAGAGCTTGATGGCTTTCCTGCTTTAGTTGCAAGCTTAGATCCGGTAAAAAAGGAGCAATTGATGAGACTTGTTTCAGCTAAGTCTGGAGATCTAATTTTGTTTGCGGTGGGCCATCAAGCTACTGTGAACAAGATCCTTGACAGGCTCAGATTGTTCATAGCCAATGAATTGGGTTTGATTGATACTGTAGGTCTTTAACTATGAAAATTCAAATCACAATGTTGTTAATTTGTTGACTAAAATGCTTGACTTTCACTTACATATCTTTTTGTTTATGATACTTTTTAAAATATTTTAGTAACAATAAATAAATTAATGTCAGTTAAATAAGACTGAAAATGTTTCTTTTGTTTGATGTTATGATATTTGCTAAGGGTTATTTACAAATAAGGCAATGTTAAAAATGTAGTCAAGCTTTATTTATGTATTATATTCGTTAAGGGTTGGATGAAGGAGGAACTTATATCTAGAATTCTCATTTGATATTTTTCTTTTTCCACAACTCTTCTGTTTATTGATTCTTTTTTTTGCCAGTTCTCCCATTCAATTCTTTGGGTAGTGGACTTTCCAATGTTTGAGTGGAACTCTGAGGAACAAAGACTTGAGGTCAATTATTCATCTTTATTGTATATTTTTATTTTGGATAAATGTAAATCCTTTATCTGTTGATAAACGCAGTGGACCATCCATGAGCTTTCTAAAATTAGTAAGGTGTACTGCCTGTTTATCGACAGAAGAGTTGTTGGTTACCTTAAGGATGTTATTCCCTTAATGAATCATTAGCATTTTTTGTTGGTTACTTCTGCCTGTTTATGTCATGTAAGACATATATTTCCTGAAGCAATATCTTTTCTACTTTTAGTAAAATTGATTGGTTATTCCTACTACTGATAATTCATGCATCCAGGAATTTTCAGTTGAAATTAAATAACTTTATACTTCGTTATGCATGCATGAAATATTTTTAAAAGACCATTCTGGTTTCCATTATTTCAATTTTAGTAATGATGAATGATAAAATAATTGGAAGTTAGAGCTATTATTTATTTGATTTATTCCCTAGAATGTATTAATTGGATGAATATTATATAATCATCATCAAGCAAGCAACAACTATTCTAGCCCAATTCACCAAGTCTGAATTGAGACGCAGTGGCAGTGTTGTAGTTTCAAAGAACCATACGGAATTTTGTGACTGAATAGGATAGTTTTAAAACGTGAAAAGTAATGTCAACAAAAATTTCCTTTTATTTATCTACTCCATTTCCTTCCTATTTCTATCACATTATATCTTCTAAGTTGTACACGCCAGTATATCTTAATTCTATTTTTTAACTACCTCGTCTTCAGAAAGTACTACTCTCAATATCTCCCAAATACAAGTATTTCTATTATTTTCAGTTTTACCAAACATTCATCTATGAATATCCTTTCTCTGACACTCATTTTGGTTTCAAATTTTTCTTCAAAATAATTGGACTTAATATAGTTTTAGTAAATTTATCGCTAAGTGTAAGGTCTCTTACTATATTCATGCCCATGTAACCAAAATGAGTGTCAGAGAAAGGATATAGTAAAACTGAAAATAATAGACATGGGCATGAATATAATAAGAGACCAAAATAACATGGCCATGAATATAGTAAGAGACCTTACACTTAGCGATAAATTTACTAAAACTATATTAAGTCCAATTATTTTGAAGAAAAATTTGAAACCAAAATGAGTGTCAGAGAAAGGATATTCATAGATGAATGTTTGGTAAAACTGAAAATAATAGAAATACTTGTATTTGGGAGATATTGAGAGTAGTACTTTCTGAAGACGAGGTAGTTAAAAAATAGAATTAAGATATACTGGCGTGTACAACTTAGAAGATATAATGTGATAGAAATAGGAAGGAAATGGAGTAGATAAATAAAAGGAAATTTTTGTTGACATTACTTTTCACGTTTTAAAACTATCCTATTCAGTCACAAAATTCCGTATGGTTCTTTGAAACTACAACACTGCCACTGCGTCTCAATTCAGACTTGGTGAATTGGGCTAGAATAGTTGTTGCTTGCTTGATGATGATTATATAATATTCATCCAATTAACACATTCATTTATTTTTGGAATTCAATCATTTGTTTGGTTCAAATTAAAGTCCAACACAGCCTTTAGTTTCTCCATTTTAATAATCAAACAATCCCTGAAGTGCGCTTGGACCAATTCATTTTGAATTGTGTACATTAAGCTTGATTGGATTGGTTTCTTGCGGCCTTAAACTTCAATTCTTAAATATATGTCACCTTATTTATGCATGAAAAGATGTATTTCCCTTTTTAGAAGTTAAAATTAGTGGTATTTTTGATGTGATGTGAATGATTTTTCTGGTATAAATGTCAAATGTAAAGTATAGGTTTTAGATATGACTGATATGCAAATCCGTCTTTCTAATTTTATGATTGATACTTCTTTGAGATACAGGCTCTTCACCATCCATTTACCGCCCCGAATCCTGAAGACATGGATGACCTTCCTTCAGCTCGTGCTTTAGCCTATGACATGGTCTACAATGGAATTGAGGTATCCCTTATGTGCTTTTTTGGTCTCCGAGCTATGAAATTATCACACCTAGTTCATTACATCAAAGGACATTAACATCTTTTTTTAAATTCCTGAGAATTTGATGCGACTGTTTCCTGTTTCGAAAGGTTGCTTTCTTGAGTTTCTCTTAATCATTTTATGAAATATTTTCTGAACTAAATTTGAGGCAATTCTTTACCCTAATGTCTAATGATAAAAGATTATGTTTCTTGCAATGTACTGTGAATCTTTGATCAGTAATCAAGTGGATGAAAATTTTTTTGGGGCATTTATTTACATAGCACACAATTCTTATGTATTGCATTTCTCACACCTAAACTTACATATTTACAAACATAGCACTCAAATTCTTTAATATCACATAAAAATAACACTATTACCACATTTTAGAAGTGAAATTTATATTTTTCATGACTGTATTTAAAGCACCAAAGTTCTTTGTAAATATGAAAGTTTAGGTGTGAGATATGTAAATACATAAAAATTTTGCGCTACAAGGTAAATTTCCCAATTTTTTTTATTTAAATTTATTGAAGGTATTGAAATATATATATTGCTTGACCTCATTTTCAAAATTTAACAATAGATTCGATTATGTTTTCTTATTTATTTAGTGAGTTAATTAGTCAATTTTAGGTTATGTTAGCCTTCTCCATATGTCTACTCCCTTTTTTACCTTTTGACATTTATGCAAATTTGTGTGACTTCACTTGGACAAAAATCAATTTGCGCATGAATGCCCTTTTTTGGTGGTTTATTTTTCCTACTGCAATTTCTGGAGCCCTTGTCAATTTTAAGATGGTGAAATGGGCGCGCAAGGAAGCCGGGGAGCCATGTGAAGGGAGCCGCTGGATAGACTTCTGCGACTAGCCCTTCCACGTGGGTTTGGCCCCTCCTTCCCATAGGGAGATCCAATCCTATTTTTCTGGGGCTTATATATGTGATTCCCGTGTTTTAGTTTTTTAATTTTGTGTGTTTTGTATCGGGATAACTACCAACTTCTCTTCTTCCCTTCAAAAGCGGTATCTTAAGGTTTCAGTGGTACTTCGGCTGTATCTTGGTCTCCAGGTGGTGTGTATCCTCCCTATATCCTTCCATGTCCCTCCTGCTTCGTTGCCACGCCTCTCTCCTCGCTTCTGGCCGCCCGGACAATAGCCCGTTTGCTGTTTTTCTGCAGATTTCCTATGGTCCAGCCTTTTCTCCTCCCTGCCATTGCTGTTCCAGCCAACTACCTTTGCTGCCGCTGATGTACAGCCCTTCCTCTTTGCTGCCTTCACCATTTCAGCCCTCCATCCTTGCTGCCATCACCTCGAAAAATCCTCTCACATCTCTCACTGCTGTTTGTTTCCTGTTTGACACTGGGGAAGCAACCGCCTTGTTGTTTTTTGCTTGCCAAACACTTTTTCCACCGTTGCGCCACCTTCCAAACCCTCGTCGACCACCACCCCTGAATCTACCCCTAGTTGAGTTTGTGTTGTTGTTTGTTGCAATTTCATATTTCAATGCCTTTGATTGTAATTTTTTTATCGGATTTCAGGAATAATATTTATATTTGCTGCTCTTATATTTTATCTCCGTTATCAGATGGAATCATATTAATATAAGTCTTTTCATATGTTTATGCAATAGATTGGTGGGGGCAGTTTGAGAATTCATAAGCGTAAGGTTCAAGAGAAAGTCTTTGAAACTATAGGCATTCCACCTAGGCAGGTACAATTTCCACCTCAACAAAGTACTAGAGGTTATCTTAAGGAATGCCTTGTTTTTTACAGTTCTGTTGTTTTTTTTTCAAACAAGTTCAACATCTTTTGCTAATTCATGTTTATATATCTACTTGCATTTTTTATACTATTTTATTTGAGTAAGATACCGAAATAGTCTCTTAATTATTTATATGGGACTATTTGTCCTAGGTTCTATAAAAATGTTAAATTAGCCCTCATACGCCTTTACTATGGGGTGAAATAATCCTAGGAAGGATTATTTTAGCCTCCATTAAAAGTGTTTGGGAACTAAATCAACACTTATATAGAATCTGGGACTAAAATGATCCATGCAAAATGTCAGGAGGCTATTTTGACACTTTTCTCTATTTATTTGCGCTGGTTTGTCAAAATTGCTAGTTATTTGATTCCATTGCCATGCGTTGAGAAGGTGATGTGGTACACATGCTTTTATATTTGACTCTAAATACCTTCCAATTCATTTTGCTTGACTCATTACCTTTTTGCGGGGATCTATAACATTGCTTCCTTGATTCCATTAGCTAATCATTTTGTTTGTGATTATTATCTTTCTTTAACATACATACCATTGTAACCCTTTGATAAGAAGTTGATCATGTATTCTACAAATTAAAAGAAAGAAAATTGGAAGGGATACTTGCTCATATTAATGAATGTTTACACCATTTATGTGATATGAAACATATATATTTTTTAGTATGCCTATTATGTTGACTGAAAACTATGAGTTTGATCGCTGCTCTATCTAAACTTGTTCTTTTATTCTTAAGCAATAGAAAAGAGGAACATTGTTATGTTTCTACCATTCTTAAGACTAGCATTATTTTGACATTTCATTGATTATTATTTTAGATTACCTGGGGTTGCAAGTTCTTCTTGATAGTTCTGCTTTCTAAAATTTCTTGTTTTCATTTCTTATTTATTTTTTATATGTGGTGCACAATTAAGGTTGATATATTGTATGCATGATTTAAAGAACTTTTATGATTGTTTGATCTTTAATAATTTTTATCAGATTTTTTTCTTAATGTTTGCTTTGATTGAGTAAGAGCATAGTTGCACTTTTAAAGTATATGAGCTTTCAAATGGTTCAAAATTAAATAAATAGATTGTGGACATATTTGGTGATATGATTAGTGAAATGCAGGATAAAATTGAACTTTTAATAGTGTTTTCATGTCTTTTGATCATTTCTATTTTCTTCACAACGGTGATAAACATTTAAATTTAATGAGAGCTTATGAATGTTATTCCATAATTAATTTCTATGTTGTAGATAACAAATAATATTATTATCTGTCGGCGCTTAATAGGGGAAAAGAGTTTAATGTTTGGGGGTCGCCCGTAAGAAGCCGTCGGTCGCCGGAATCGAAATCCCGTCGCCCGCTTCGGAAGGACTTTTTAATTTACGTATATATATATAATTTTAGAAAAATATGAAATCAAACTGACCTCATATTTTCCATAGTTTAAATGAAAGAGCACTCAACCTCAAATCCTGTATCTACCCCAAGGGATAAACACAAGACTTGAGGGTGAGGCTCGATCAAATAAACTAAGAAAGATATGACATCCGTTTGGGTCTGCGAAACCGTTTTATTTGCCGACAAGTTCCCCTATTTAATACAAAAAATTAAATAGGATTTATTTTAAGCTGGGTTCGGAAAAACCCCCTATAAGGGCAAGCCCCTATAGTTAATTACATCTCAAATGACCGAAGTC
>NW_018164549.1:5585140-5585866 GCF_001263595.1 Phalaenopsis equestris | reverse complement strand
TGTAAAAAAGGGTAAACATGTTTAAAGTTATAAGATGTAAAGCGTGCAATACAAGAATGAACAGTAAGATTATCAGGATAAGCTGCTTATCAGCAGAAGCTGGATAAGCTGCAGCTGCTACATGAAAGACAGTAGCAGGTAGAAACAAGACAAGTGTAACATGCTATACAGGGAGAACAGTAGCAAGTGAACAGGTAGAAACAGGACAAGTGTAACATGCTGTACATGAAAGACAGTAACAGATTGAAACAGGAAAATTAAGTACTGTAAAATATAGAGCAAACCTGTATACCTGTGAAATCCGCTGTCCCTTAAGCATAGCAAACCTAAATGCATCTCAAAAAGTAAATCCCGAAAGAAACGTCGTCTAGGAAACCCGAAGAAAAGCAGAGGAACTCGAGAAAATCAACGAAAGAGACTCAAGTAAAAGAAAATCCTCAAAACTCCTGGGGAAATCCCGAAAGAAAAGAAAAGTAACACGAGTGCTCCGTACCAAAATTTCGATAAAACCAAAGAAAATTCCAAGTGAGGGGGACCGCAAGCACTCGTATGGGACTAGGCTCAGATATATTTATTCTCGAGGAATCCACGAAGGCTGCTCGGTCACCCGAACGTATAGAACCCGCCACTCGTCTAGAAGGGTGTCTTGAACCTCACTTAGGGGGCTATTTCCCAGCCTAAACAGGTATTCGTCAGGTGGACAATGTATTTTAAAAACATATTTTT
>NW_018164549.1:5574258-5582009 GCF_001263595.1 Phalaenopsis equestris | reverse complement strand
CACCCTAAGGCTCGGGAAGGTCCTATAGGAATCCATTTTGGGCTTCCTCATGTCGGTTTCATCCTTCTAAGTGTTAGAAGTCGATACCGCACACGCGAAACTCCAAAAGAGGACGGAAATAGGTCGAACTAAAACAAGGCGGGCACCACTTCTAAGGTTCTAAGATAGTCGCAGGAAGACCCCTAAGGCTAGATCCTAACTCCTACGAGGAATACTAGACCTCACGAAAATTGAGGTCAACATTATCTACCGACTATATTAAATGGTTCATGTAAAAATAAAATTAGGCAGAGAAAGAGAGTGTTGCGTATTCAGCCCAATCACATTTACAAAGCAAAATTATATTGCATTTTCTTCTTCTTTTAATTGGCCATCTTAGTGAAGTAGACCTCAATTTGATTTTTTTTGTAGGTTTTTTTGGGGAATGCTGTAGAACTTTTTCAGGATTCAAAAAGCCAACCTCAAATATTTCGAATAATACAAGTTTGTTATCATGTCCTGGCTCGGGAGCTAGACAATCGGACAATAGAATTATATTATTCTAACTTTTACAATAATCTATAACAATTATTAAAACAGTAAAGAGTCACCATAAGCCATAAGATTTATAAAACATAATCTAAATATATATGAAAATATACAATTGCAACAATAGCTTCTAGTAAAGAACACGAGATAAAATTTTTTTTCTAATACTTATTTTTATTAGTTCCTCTTCTGTAAACAAATTCTTTTTTGTCAGCCATTTAACTCAAATGAGCTTTTCCTGTAAACTAAATAAGTTAAATTACATAACTTAGTGAATACTCATAATTTTGTTTACTTTTTTTTATGTTTATGTTTTATCGTGCATGCCGTTTAAAAATGATTCTACATTAATATTTCATTTTATAAAATTTTTTTAAAATTAACATTTTTATTTTTTATGAAGTTATCTCAATGGCACTGTCTAAAATATTGCACCAATTAAGATAACTTATTTTT
Source organism: Phalaenopsis equestris (assembly GCF_001263595.1). Taxonomy (NCBI): domain Eukaryota; kingdom Viridiplantae; phylum Streptophyta; class Magnoliopsida; order Asparagales; family Orchidaceae; genus Phalaenopsis; species Phalaenopsis equestris. The sequence continues at coordinate 5,581,025 of NW_018164549.1, read as the reverse complement.
ATATCATTTTCTAAGCCATTTTTATTTTTATTTCTATTTTCATGCACATTTTTAATAGCATTCTCAACTAGTACCATGCTAGGGTTACTTCTTTGATTGACTTGTACAATTATTTCAATTGATTTTCATTCATTTTTTTCAATTATTTGCAATATGCATTAAACTTTCACTGCAGGTAAAATATATGAAATCTTTTCAAAACATGTTATAATGCTTACATGACTTCAATGAATCAAACGTTCAATTAATTGTTTCTATAACTATTAGGATCTAAACATTTTAAACATGAATGTATTTAAATTTTAAAGGAGCTGAAATTAGGATAGGTAAAAAGTTAATTACTCACCTTTGAATTTAAATGATTTGTTTTGTTGCTTAATTGTTTTTCTCTACTTCCTCGAATGCAGTACCTAATCACAAATCATTTTTTTCGATAAAAATATTCACAATGTGGTTTTATATTACATTCCTAACTAATTGGCTATATGTAATTTTCATAAAATTTAAGTTAAATTATATCATTTCTAATTTAATTGCATACCTCAACTAGTTATCTTTTTTTTTTGTAATTAGAAATTTAAATATTTCTTCACATTTTTAAACATAATTATATTGTACAAATGTTTATACAAATTTATCTAAAAAATCCGTTGTTACGACTTTCTAAAGGCCAATCATCAACCACTTCTACCAAAACATTATTGCATTCTAATGATATCCTAAATTGCTTGTTTAAATTTAAAGTTATTCTAAATCCAAATATTTATTCCAAATAAAAAGCTTTCAAGTAGAATTTTTTCTCACTTCTTCTCTTTTTTCTTTTACAAAATTGGTGATTCTTTCAAATTTTTTTTCATATATTCTTTCAATTTTAATCTCTTATATTAGTTAATAATTTGTAATATTAATAAGTAATGAAATTTTAATTTAAATAATTATTTCTAAAATAAATGGTAGAAGTGTAAAACTTAGCCTTTGTTTGTTGTTGCGACACTCGGCCTACTCCATTTGCTCGCACTTTCTGGTTGTCTTTTTGCTGCATAGAATCCTTTCGACCATTCATCACTCGCACGATAACACCATGCAGGTGACGTTGTCACCTGTGTGCAGTTCATCTCCTGTATTGCACACTATTCCATTTCTCGTATGTTGTGCTTAATGTCGATTGCATCGCTCAACCTTTAGCTTGATTGCTCGCATGTGCTTGTTATGCACATAAATTTTTCTATTCATCACTGATGCCTGCTTCACTTGTCTCTCTAATTGCAAGGCTTCTACTGTTTGAAATCCCACATGATGTTGGCCACCTTCTTTGATGTCGTCTCCATCTTCTATACATCGTTCTCATGACTTGGCTTGATTGCTCGCATGTGCTCGTTATGCACATAAATTTTTCTATTCATCACTGATGCCTGCTCACTTGTATCTCCTAATTGCAAGGCTTCTACTGTTTGAAATCCCACCTGATGTTGGCCACCTTCTTTCTCCATCTTCTATACTTTGTTCTCATGACTTGGTTTTGTGTTTCATGTAGTTATCCCCAAGTGTGGGCCGGAGTTAAATCAAATGTCATAATAAATATTAAATTATTTAAATTTGATTTAATTTATGCAATAATATAAATATGTTAACAAAAATAAATATAACTTGAACACAAGTAACATATTTAATAATTAGAAATTTGATACTTGATATAAAGCTTGTCAAGAAATAATTGCATATGTATTATAAATATATAAATATGCATTTATATATATTATTTATATTTGAAAAAGTAAGATAATGAACATAATATAGATATATAAAAAAAAAGGTAATTTATAGTAGGAATATAATTTATACTAGTATAATTTATAGTAATTAATAAGAATAGAAATTTATAATATTAATAGATTTAAAAAATGAAATTTTATTATTATATTCCTACATTATATAGCGAATTTAATATTTCTAGCGACTGGCCTAATTTTTTATTTTTGCAGTAGAACTGTTTATTATTATACCCACAATTTTTAGTCCCACAATATGAAAAAGACGTAGCGTTTTGCTATTTATATAGAAAAGAAAAATCATTTTTATAGCTTGAGCTCCTAAATCACATAGGACTAAATCACATAGGTGATGGGCATGTAATGAATTAGTATAATTAAACTCATGTTAATGATTAGATTTAATGTTTTTTAATTTTTAATTATATATTTGACTTAACATAGTATACAGAATTAAGTCTACATAATAGCAATTAACTATTTAATTGAGAATCAAAGGTAAATAAATAGGCAATTTGTACCATCTTGTTTCATAATAGTCACATCGGTTCACTAGTTCGCTGTTTCGACTGGTGGTTCAACTCAATTTTCGCCGATTTGATGAGAGAATGGATCTTGAGGCTACCTGGCTCGGTCATATGCCTTGTTCACGATTGAACCACTTGAACCTATGTGGTTCATTTAATTTGGGTACTCCTATGTTATAAATTTAATGAGAAAATAATTTTTCCTCCAGAACCATTCACACGCTAACATTTTGGGCTCATTGTATGATTAAATCGTTGTAAAGTCTTATGAATCTCCCTAATTTTTTGCATGCAGATTTAGAGGATAGGTTTTTATCTGTCATTTGATTATAGTAAGATAAAAGAATTGATCATGAAAAAAATTTATACCCACGCTGTAGAAATTCTAACTCTTTATAGAGTGCCTGAGATGACTAAAATTCTACGATCTATTTTTTATTAATAAATCTTATTTCTTTCATAATTTGTTTCCCTTCCAGTTTTATTCAGAGGGTATTAGGGTGTTGTGTGACCAATAGCAGAAGTGGACAATTCTTATGTGGCGTTAAATTCTGGGGCCTATTCTTTTACATTTTATTACCATTATGTGTTTAATTTTACATATGAATATAAGTATGCACATTGGAACGAATTTGCAAGTTCAGTTTTAACAATTCTTACCACTCAAGTAATTGATTCCTTTGATTTTTTTTTTTTTTGAGTTTTTTATTTGTTGACAATTATCAGTTTGACCTCGCTGGATAATGTGAATTGATAATTGCAGGCTGAAGAGAAATTTGGTTACTTCTTGCAAACTCTAGATCAGGGGGCACCTCCTCATGGTATGTGATTTCTGGTATGAGAATTAAACAACGTGATTTCCAGGAAAGCTCCGAATTGCACTTAGATGATGAAAAAAAGGGGAAAACCTAGTTGCCTTGAAAATTTTGAGAATAAAAAATGTTGGAAATTCGAAGAAACATGGCTTGATGATCTATAGCTGAATTTTGGAGAGTTAGAAAGTTGGAAAATTTACGTACATACCACTCAATTTTAATGTATTTACCTATCTAACACCTAAACTTCAATTTTACATATATGCCGCTTTACCTATGCATGCAAGGTGTATTTCACTTTTTAGAAGTTTTTTGATGTGATATGAGAGATTTGAGTGGTATACATGTAAAATCAAAATTTAAGGTGTTATATTTTAAATATATAAGAATTAAGTGGTATGTATGTAAATGCCCTAGAAAGTTTAGTTCATGAAACCTTCATCATTATTAATTTCCCTTTCAGTTGTCAGAGTTTATCACTGTTCTCCATTATAAAACTTAGTCATCAAATGGCAAGAGATGCGCATGTCACCTTTGATTTTGCACTGATTTTCCTTATCATTTTGACTGGGATCGCCCAAATGGTTGTTATGTAGTTGTCAAGCCCTGTTACTTTTTGTTTTATGTTCTTATTCATTTCTGAAAGTATGCTTCTTCATTTTTGAAAGTAACATATACTTGGGAAGTTTTCTTCCTTCTAATATTCAAGTTCCATTTATGATTTGAGTTGCCCAAAACAAATGACATAATTTCGTATCAGGCACTTGCATAGTATTATTTCTAGTTTTAACATTTGCTTTTCTTATATCGTTCGACAGGGGGGATTGCATATGGTTTGGACAGGCTTGTGATGCTTTTGGCTGGTGCAAGTTCAATTAGAGATGTAATAGCTTTTCCAAAGACCACAACCTCTCAATGTGCCTTGACGCATGCGCCATCAAAAGTAGACCCTCAACAATTGAAGGATCTATCATTCCGTCCATGATGACGTAATGGCCTTGTGGTAATCTTGGAATGAATATTTCTACATCCTTTTATCCATGCATTTGTGCTTACATAGATAATAAATAATTAATAAATGTGTATACTAAGGTAATTTGGTAGCTTGTTCATTTGAAGTGTCCTAAACATGTTAATGAAGTTTGTGTTGTTAAACTAATTTGAAGGTTTACATGTAAGGAAATGATTTGGAGAGAATAATAAAGGGAAAAACCAGTAAAAGGAGTTCATTTGTGCTCTTATTGTAGGAATAGAGGGGAGGAGGATGATGGCCAAAGATATATTTTGAAGGCATCTAATCAGGTTCTAAAAAAATCATTTGTTCACTAGTTCATGTATGTATTAAGTCCTTTACCCTAAATTTTTATCTTTCCATTGTGGTTGCAAGGTTAAAAAATTGTTGGAGTGCTTGAGAAATTTTTTGAAGAAAGAAAATTTGTTTCAAGGCGTGAAAAAAAAAATATTATTGCTTAGCTGAACAATGATGAATTTCTTAGATTTTGAAAATTTTTATTAATTTGAAAAGGATAGTTTCCATCTTTTAGTATGTGATTAATATGAAGTTAAGAAAGAGATTTAATTTGAAAAGAACATTAATGATTAGAGTCTAAATCTAGCCAAGGGCTATTTTTTATATATTAGGACTATGTCGCAATTTGATTTCCTGTTTTTCTTATCAAGCGAATGACTATGTTGCAATTTGATTTCATGTTTTTATTATCAAACGAGGGATGATTTTAGAAGATGAGATCATTACTTTGCAAACCTTTATTGTTAGGTTTACTTTAATTTGAAGATGGAAGAAACTGCTTCCTCTTACAAGCTCTCTTGATTTGTGTGATTTTGAAGTTGTGCATGAAAGTATTTATGATAATGATTGTTCTCATTTTTGTTGTGAGGTCTTCTTTTCTCCTCCTTAGAGCCTAGGATCTAGTTCTAGGAGTTCCTATTGACCGTCTTAGAAAACTAGAATTGAGACTCACCCTTTTAGAAAATTCTAGTCAATTCCTATTTTCCTTTGATGTCTAGCATCTTTGGCACAAGACCATTGTCTTATAGACGAGTGGTTATGGGTTATTTTGCGAAGACTCAAGGGAAAAGTTCCTAATAGGACTTCAAGCCTTAGGAAAACATCGTCACGACATTTTTTGTCATATACACACATCAATAACACAAAGTTCATGAAATTGCACGAAATCGGACTTCAATTAAGCCCAAAGGACGGGTGAAAATGCGAACTTCTCCGGATGACTTCTGACGTCAAATTGGACTGCTGCGTCCCGGATACCCATTTTGGTAGGAAAGGACACCCATATTGCTATATTTTCGACACGAGAAAATTGGCACGCAAATCGATGAATTCGTCAAAACGACTTCCGGTGGCGAAACAAACCTCACCAACGCGTCCAGAACATCAAAATTACCTAAAAATGACATCAATTTTGTTATGTTTCGATGCTTGGGTGAAACACAAATTAAAATTTTATTTTATTATTAATTTATTTATTTTTTTTTAAAATCTTAAATATTTACTTTTATATAACTATTCTTAAATTATACTCATATTTAACCTAAACCAGAGATTTTAGGTCCTCACCCGCGGCATTTCTTTTTCTCCCTCGACCAGGAGCCGCTCGGTGTCCCGTGCCCTAACTCCCGCAAGCATGGATCAATCGGGCGATGTCGCCGAGCCCGAGCGTCTTCCTCGCCTCCTCACACGCGGCATTTCGCCGCTGGTTGCGCACGCGACTCGTCTCCTCGAGCTCTGCTCGACCGAACGTTCCCCCAACCGCGATGTTCCACCTGGCCGACCCTTTCTCTGCCCTAGGTCGCATTTCCTCTTGCTTTAAATTTTTCTCCTCCTCTCCTCTCACACGATTTGCTTGCTAGGGTGGTTGGTAGGGGGCTTCTTCTTCCTCTTTTCTTTGCTTTAAAACACCACCTGGGGAGTATTTTTTGGGTTGGCCGAAATTTGGAGAGTGGGGAGGTGCTGCCAAAATCTTTTCTAACTTACATTTTCTGTGGCTTGGGAGTTGTTAAAATTTTTGAGGATGAAAGAAAGAGCTCTTGAAGGAGAAGAGGCTTTGCCAAAATCCTCTTTAAGCTAGAACTTTCGAGTGTTTGTGGCGCGGAGCATTTTTTTGGTTGCCGTTTCTGAAGATCTTGGGAGGGATATCTCGTTCGGAGTGGTTTTCTTGAATCATTCTTATAATTTTATTTTAAATCGGCATTAAGAGGTATTTATCTTCCTTCCTCTGATTTGCAATGTTTCCGATGGCATCTAAAAATACTTTTTTGCTCTTTTAAGACATGTGAAAGCTTCTTTGGGTTTAATGTGTTACACTTGGTGGATTTGAGAGTTTACATTTTTATGAGGTGCATGTGCACGGGTGTGGTATTTTCCTGTTTCCTAACTCCAAGGCATGATTTTATGCGTGTTAAAATATGATGTGTTGCTTGGATCGGGACATTAAGCTAGTTTATTTTGTTTTTTTTAAAAAAAATGAAAAAGAGGAAGGGAAGAAAGATGGGAGATGTTTCGTCTAGCCTCGGTATGGAGAGGTTTGCTAGAGTTTGTTCCTTTGCCTTCATTCAGTTAATTTCTTGGCTTTGAAGTTTGCTCTTTTAATCACTTCATATTCACAAATGGTAGCATG
>NW_018164549.1:5572287-5573793 GCF_001263595.1 Phalaenopsis equestris | reverse complement strand
GAAATTACATTTTTGGGGCTTTTATCTTGCTCCTCTTGTTGTCCCTTATTGAAATATATGCTGGAAGTTGTTTTAAATGCTAGAAATTACATTTTTGGGGCTTTTATCTTGCTCCTCTTGCTGCCCCTTATTGAAATATATGCTGGAAGATTGTTTTAAATGCTGGAAATTACATTTTGAGGTTTACATTTTGCTTCTCTTGCTGCCTCTTGTTGAAGTGTATGCTGGATTTGAGTTTTGCCTTTGAGTTGTTGCCTTACTCGCGAGCTTTTGATTAAAATTGAAGTTGAAGGGCTTTGATAATGGTGTGATTTTTAGAGGTATAGAAAGATGTTCCCTATGAATTGTTATTCTATATTTTATGAAATGAGGAAGACTTTTGAAGTTTCATTTTGGGTTTGATATAAATTGAAGTCATGTTGGGTTTGGAAATCCATAAAAGCGCTACTTGGAAATGATATCCTTTTCGGGATTGATCCGATCATTTTCTTTTTAACAAATTTAAATGTTTTAGACCGAAACATTTGTGAGTTTTATTGATTTAATTCGGTTTTAAAAATGAATCGGTCTCATTTTTGTTTGTTTTATTTTATTTTTAACGGTCGAGTTAAAAATGGAATTTCCGATTTAATTAATTAAATTCAGAAATGATTTATAATCTCAAAGGAAATAAGGGAGAAAGAGAAGATAAGAGAAAACTGAAATTGAAATTTGAATTTTTGGGATGATACAATCTAAAGAGGAGACAGGGTAACGAACAATCTACTTTTTCTTTTACATAAGAAAAAAATAAATTGCAAATTGGAAGACTAGTTGGAATCGGAAGAAATGAGAATTTAGATAACGATTGAGAGATTAGTGGACTTACACTTAGATCCCTTAAGAATTGAATCAATTTAAAATCCAATTCCTCTAACTAGGATTGAAGCACAACTCACAACTCTTTTGCCAAAACTATGAATTTACCCCTGGGTTTTAGGAGTCTGGTAGCGAGTTAAGTTGTATCTGTAGATGTTTGAGAGTTAGTGGAAAAACACTTAATTGAGATTAGACACCTTAGGACACTTCAAGTTAACCTAAAGTGCAGACATCCTAAATTTTAGAAGCACAACTTAAGAGATAATTTACCATCCTAATTTTCAAATGACCCTAAGAAATCCAAACATCTAACCTCAGTTTAGAAGATAAGTAGGACACTAGACACGAGGTTGCACTAGATTGTGACTCATCATTGATTTAATTAAATCAAATAATGAAATTCTTACCTTAACTTGACCAAAACTGAAACCCAATGCTCCGGGATTTGAATTTGTCATACATTCAAATCCTCCTGGCAATTGGGGACATTCCAATATCACATATAAATTTTCTATTCTTGGTTCTTTATATGTGGTATGGTATTTCATTTTATTTGTTTATTTTTTTCCTTGCGATTTACCTGTTTCTATTAAATCTTTTTCAGGTCGTACTTCCCTCTTTACACAGCCCTCTTTACACAGCATTAAA
>NW_018164549.1:5571705-5572244 GCF_001263595.1 Phalaenopsis equestris | reverse complement strand
CAATGAACCTCTCAGGTGTACAGGTTTAATTTACATTACAACATTTTATTTTAAAAGCATGTTATATTGTTTTCATAGTCTGTTATATTGCTTCTCTAGTACGTTATGTTCTTCTTTCAGCATGTTATATTATCCGTTCTCTTTACTATATAGTGCATTGTTTCTTTTTTTTCACACTGCATGCTTAGTTACTGCATGCTTAGTTACTTTTACTTTGATACACTATGTCTTAGATTAGGATAACCTAGTGGTTAAAAGCATGTTCAAAACTAAAACTAAACCAGGAGGTGCTACTACGAGTTTGGAGCGAACATCGTGGGCAGCGCGACGAGGAACAATTTCCAGCCGGATCTGCAGTAATGAAACATCTTCACATCACATGAACATTTTCACAACACTATACACTTTCCTTAGTTTAAATAGCAACCTATAGGATCACTCTTTAGGCTTTTTGTACAACTCTGTTGTACAATTATAAGTCCTAACGTTTTAGGATTCCGAGATTACCGTTCGGTACGGTGTAAATCCTCCTGTCTTTT
>NW_018164549.1:5527770-5571156 GCF_001263595.1 Phalaenopsis equestris | reverse complement strand
AAATATTTCGCAGACTAAAACGGATGTCACAAATTCTTTAGTCTAGGTGATTGAATCCCTATTACAAGTGATATATTTATTCTTGGGGATAAATGTATTAATTGTAGTATTGTATTCAATTATCTAAATTATTTGAAAATGTGAGACTCGTTTGATCTCACATTTTCAAATAATTTAGATAATTGAATACAATACTACAATTAATACATTTATCCCCAAGAATAAATATATCACTTGTAATAGGGATTCAATCACCTAGACTAAAGAATTTGTGACATCCGTTTTAGTCTGCGAAATATTTATATTTAAATTATTTTCAAAATCACAAAATCATCTTTTCAAACTACGAAAGTGAAGTTGAACAATAAAACGGCCGGCAATGATAAGTGAATGAAAATCCTTCATGTTGTAGACACGATTAGGTAAGATTTATAAACCATGATATCATGTGAATATTGTCAATCTCTCTGGACCGAATCGCCTGGATCGCAGGCGCGATCCTGTGTCTACTAGTAGACACCTGCTGTAGTTTCCCGGGGTTGGGAGAGCTTCGACTTCGCCCATCAAGCTTCTGTCTTGTCCTATTATGAAGTAAGGTCGGTCATGTTGAATGTGACGAGAATGTTGTGATCTCTCGAGGTTAGAGGGTCTTCGACGACGCCTCTAAAGCACTTAGATCTCACTGTTGGATGTATTGCCTCTCAAAACAGCTGAGATGGTTTCCAGAACTGCCAACAACTATCTCTAACATCCAATCAGTTATGGGTACCTAGTTGAACTAAATTGGAACTTCATGTCAGGTGTATTTTGTAGAGTCAACATGTAGCCCAAGATTGGCTCTGTCATGGCCCAACCTGGGAATTGGAATTAACCAAAGTGGGTACAGATGATCGGATAATGGGAATTAAATTTATATGTTTATTTATCATTTAAAAAATAAAAGAGTCACAAAATAAATTAAATTAAATCTATATATTTAAATTAATCTCGTTTCTAGTTGTCCAAGTTTTCTATAGGCATTTTCTCTTTTGTGCTCATCTTTTAATTATTTAATTGCACTAGAAAAGTTAATTTAAAATAACAGTGAGCTAAACAAACTAGTGAATCTAAACAAACTAGTAAATATTCATACTCCCAAACTACTGTGATACAATAGAAAAGAAAACAATATTCATGTCCGTTAAATCTTTCAATAAATCAATTTAAAATTTTAAGATGTTATTCAATTAATCTTACTATATCAATAATATGCCAATATTATATATATATATATACAACTGTCACAGACGCACTATCTAAAAATTATATCAATTAAGATACTTCAATATCAATATCCTTTTCTAATTACGTGTATGAGTACCTTAGCATTTCCTTGCTAGTATCTTAAAGAGGTGATCCATCATATTCAAACATGCACGTACAAACATACATTAAAAATATCACTTTTTAATAATGGATATTTCAGTCTCATTTGCATAATCGTCAATATTCTTTTACAAGTTTCAATATCTACCATAAAAAGAACTAAGCACATAGGTCATTCTTACAAAATGAACAAAATTTAATAAAACATAAATCATGGGTATGCAACACTATAACTGTAAATGCATTTGGTCGAGAAAAAATAAAATATTACTATAGCAAAATAATATCAGTTACAAAATAAATTTAAATATATTGTTTTAATTTAATTTAATTAGTAGCTCTTTCATTTGTTAAATAATAAATGAACATAGGAATTTAATCAACATGGTCCGACCGTCTATATCTGCCTTTGTGATAATGGAGTTAACCCAAACCACTACAAAACACATTATTTCTGAATTCCAAACATTTTACAAATACGATATGAAAAAATAGAAAATAGACGAGAAAGAAACATGACAGCACAAACAATAAAATGCATCCGTGGGGAACAACGAGGACAGAGACTGCTGAACGGCTGTTGGTGGTTGAGGAAAGAGCTCTGCGACTGTAGTGAGATGGCAGGAGGGATGGGCAGCCGTTGGAATAGCGAGACAACCTGGTGCGACAGTCCAAACATTAGTAGTTGATATTTGGGGTTGTTAGACAACAGAAAAACAACAAAGAGGAGGCGTTGCGTGCTAAGGAAGCGATGGTGGAGGGCTGGGACAATGAGGGCTGCGAGGATGAGGATAAAGCATTGGGGGCGGCTAGAATTGCAGAAAATGGTAGATCCTTGCTGTTTTCGACAGTGGCGTCAAGGGTGGAGGCTTGAAACTGTTGGAATACAACAATTTCTTGTTGTTTTGGACAACGGTATCAAGATAAGGCGATAAGAGCGAGGCGGGAATCACAGAGAATGGTAAATGAAGGATAGTCACCACATCAGGAGAGAGATACAGCCGGAGCACCACCCAATCCCTCAGATACAACCCTCGAAGGGAAAAATATCTATGATAAACCTGAATTTAGATATCAAAACAACACCCCTCTCTAAGCACATTATCCTCTATTTATAATGAGGTTAGGACTTTATTTTAGGTAATAATTAAAATAAGAAAGAAGAATCAAATCAGGATTTTAGATTTAGGAAAGAGGAATAAAATATTCAGAAAATCTGATTTGAATATTCAATTTAGAAAAGGGATTATAATAGAAATTCGGATTTAAGAAAGAGAAATAAAAATATTCAAAATTTCTGATTTTAAAAGACTTATATTAGGAATGTGCTAATAAGGAAAGAGGGGAATGAGAGAGAAGGGAAAGGGAGGAGTGGCAACCCCTCTCCCTTTGAGGATCATTTGGTCCTCCATAGCCCCCGTGTCACTTTGATATTCTTTTGCTATAGTAATATTTTATTCCTTCTCGATCATATGCATTTAATGTTATAACACGCATACATATAATTTTTAGTTCTATTGAACTTTGTTTGTATTATAAAAATGACCCGTGCGCTCAATTTTTTTTCGTAGATATTGAATCTTCTATAAGAATATTGACTGCTATACAAATGAGACAGAAATATTAATTATTAGAAAGTGTTATTTTTAATGTATGCTTGTATGTGCATGCTTAACTATGATGAAATCACATCTTTATGGTATTAATGAGAGAATATTAAGGTACTGATGCACGTAAATAGAAAAAAATATTGATATTGAAGTAACTTAAACGATACAACTTTTAGCTGGTTCTCCTGTGACGGCTGTACAGATATATAGTGATATTGATATGCTATTGCTAAAGTTTTTTTTAATATCATCAAAATGTTTATGTTGATTTATTAAAAGCTAACTGACATGCATATTATTTTGTTTTACTTATACTATTGTAGTTTAAGAGTACCAGTATTCACTAGCTTTGTTTAGTTTAATGTTGGTTTAAATTAACATTTTAAGTTTACTTAAGTTATTAAAATATGAGCAACGGAAGAGAAAATGTTTATAGAAGACACGGAGAACTAGTAATGAGATAAATAATATTGTTTTAATTTAATTTAATTAGTGGTTTTTTCATGTGTTAATAGATAATTATAGAAAATAAATAAGTATAAATTTAATTCTCACCGTCCGAGCATCTGTACCTTCCTTGTTTAATTCCAAGCTGTTGGTCGGGTCGTGACAAACTCAAGCTTATTTGAAGTAAGGACATATTGAACCTTAGTTGGTGCTCCAGATATGATTTTTTATGGTGTCGGCCATGGCGGTAAGCTTTTAGTCAAGTTGTCCTAAAAGCCTATAGTGGCTGTCATGTGTCGAATATCTGCTCTTCTATATTGCTACCCTTTGTCATTACCAAAATTGATCCCATTGGCGTCTGTCCGCTGGCACAATCGCCTCTGACTTCATTGAAGGTATGGAACTATGCGTTTTCCATCTTTGGTGAATGAATGTGTTCTTGAACCCGCCATGCTGAGTCCTGCAATCAAACTGCCAGTCTCCCCGATTGAATGCAACAAATATCCATGGACACCGCGTCACACAATACCAGACCTTGCAAGCTGGCTCCTGATAAAAATCCTCACGAGGGATTTCTTGTCAATGTTGACTCTGTTCTTCTTGCCTAGATTCATTCAATATCCATCATTATAACCAATGGAGATTGAATGAAACTTCTAAGTACTCGAAGCTTTTTCTACGTGATAAACAATTGAAGAGTTTATGCAAAAATGAATTACTACAGAAAACTTTGGATAAACCACTAGTATGGAAAAAAATGAAAATTGGGTAACAAAGGCCCATGCAGATGTACAAAGCCACCATGGTAGATCCAGTTGGGAATACAGTTGGAATGTGTTTGGGTTGTGAGGCTCAACTTTTTTACCATTTGTGTAGATGTCATGTTCTTACTATTGCCTCCATTGATGATAAGGTTGCATAGTTTTCTCTTCAAAGTGCAATGAGTATAAAAAATTTTGTGGCGAAGCCACTACTGCTCTCTCGTAACCTTTGTTTGAAGGACTCGTCAAACCACAAGCATCTCGTCCTCATATGCTGAAATTTGGTACTCACACTGCTCTTCAGCTGTCTCCTCCTCGCTTACCTCCTTTACACCACCCTTTTTAGTGGAAGAAATGACTCTACTCGTTGGGCAACTGGAGGCGAATTGTCCATATCCATGGCATATGAAGTATTTTTTTTTTGGCTTGAATTGTGCTGGGCGTGTTACTATTCTCAGACCTGTTCTCACTCTAAGTGGCTTAGCCATTCTTTAGACCTGTCTTCTTAACTCATCTAAGTGTGATTTAGATACTCTTAGTTGTGGTTCGCTCTTTGAGCGGAGGTGGGTGCGTGCTCTGCTTCTGTTGTCAATCTTCAATGCCAAGTTTTAACATCACCCAACTACTAATAGGGTTGTAGTTGGACCACATTGTCGATGGAAGGCTTCAGGCCTCCCACGTACCTGGCTATTGTGTGCTCCTCTTACTTTGTCAACTCACATTTCAGCTTAGGCTGCTCAAATTCCACTGTGTACGCTTCCACGAATAATTCCCTTTGATTTAAGTGATGTAGCTTCAAAAAAATATCTTGACGCTAGTCTAAGGGTGGATACTTCCCCCGCATCTTCTTATTCATCTTCACTCAAGTGGTGATCTTGCTCCGACGTTCTCTATTTCTCTCTTCAGATTCTCCTATTACAAAGAGACACCCTTCTTCAACTTGATTGCAACAAGCTTCACTCTTCCTTGAGCTGACACCTTGTTTTAAAAATATTCTATCAACAGTTTGCTGCTACTCAATGAAGTTATTCAGATTCATTATCCCCTCAAAATCTGGTAGGTCTACCTTCACTCAGTTATCTCTGTCCTCGATAAGTCACTTCATCCCTCAGCCTCCATTGATATTGAATCTTAAATCATCGTGATCTATCTTCCTCGTTACTAGAATCATCCCTACATAAGGGATTTAAGTGTTCTTCTCTCTCTCCTCTAATTTCTCTATCACAATCGATGATGACCCTCCATGGATCTTTTCCTTAATTTTTGAGAGTCTTTGTTGAAGGCAGAGCTGCTACTGCTACTCTTCCATGGTAAGTTTTATTCTGATACCAAATGATACCAGAGTTTACTAACAACAATGGGAAAAACAACAAGTATGGAGCACTTGGATAGCAGGTTGGTGGCAGGAAGGTGATTCCGGCAGCTAGAACAGAGTAGCAAGGCAGCAGGGTATGGTTGGTGGCTGCGGGAAACAACAAAGAAGACTTTTTTATAGGCTGATGCAACCGTGAAGGCAATGATGGCAATGAAGGGAGGGATGTTGAGGAAGGATAATGTGAAGATAATCACCACCGTGGGAGCAAAGTACAACCCTTGAAGGGAGAATTTGAGACGTAGGATGCTGTCCTGAATAGAAACACGAAGAAACTGACCCAAACATGTCAAAAACAACATAGATAGACTTAAGGTAACTAGGAGTAGACAACACTCTCACATAAGAAAGGGGACATGCTGGCCTTTAATCTTTCTAAACTTAACCGGTCCAGATATTAGGTGTGTTCCCGCATCTACTGGTAGACTCCCATGTCAATTATTGTACATTATAAGGGCATTGAAATCAATCCCTTTAAGCAGGCAAATATCTTAAGACAACTTCGCTCTCTATAGGAGCTTGTTAAGAAGTTTTTGACAACATAAATAAATATTGATTGTAATCTACTACTCTTGCAGCATTGATTCCAAGAAAGCTGCTTATTTTATATGTGACAGTCAATTGTGAGAATGTTTGAATATTTCCATTATTATGTCAAATTAATGAGAATGGTTGAATATGCCCATTATCATGTCAGTCAATTGCTAATAGGAGAGAAGTTAGACTACTCACATACCTAGAAACAATGTGATGGCAATCTTTACTTCACAAAATTTTCGTCATTGTATTTTAGTCCAAAAAATCTATGATCTCTTAAGTGGTTCATGTCAAATTTTAATGAGCAAAACACTCTAACCCGCAGTCTAGTAAGGTGGATGGTATATTTGTTTCAATTCAAGATCACATATGTCTTGTAAAAAGGCTGTGAAAAGTTAGGCTCTGGCTGATTACTTAATAGTACCTTTCATTTTTATGCGAGTTTAAGTGCTATTCAGCTCGACTCATCAAACCAATAAGTCAAAATTCGATATATTTTTTAAAATTTATTTATTTATTGAGCTGAATGCTAATTCACGAACATAAATTCTATTGAAAGTCATATCTATATTTGTAGAGTATACTTGTTATTTCATATATCTACATATATATCTGTATTAGTATACACGTGCAATTATAAGTGTACACAATGTACACAAATAATTGAGCTATAATTAAAAAGTTTAAGTTTATGTTTGCCTTGTTAGGTAGACAGACCCACAAAACTAGTGAGTTCGAGCTTATTGTCAAACCCTGTAAGTTTAAACATGAGCAATGAGCTTTTTTGTTGGCGCTTAATCATCATTTGGTGATTTTCCGCTTAATAATGAACTACAAGATGAGCGAACTTCAAAATGGAAGCTTTATTTCAATGGAGTATCATTAATGAAACCAACTAAACAACTAAGTATTGCAGAATGTGTGCTCCATTTTGATGAATTATTATCAGTGTGAACAACAAAATTACCAAGTTTTCTAATGATATAGATCTTGGTTGGTCTCAAATCATAATATTGCAAGCAGGTATCCTTTGATATTTATATGGCTGATCAGAATATTGCTCAAGTAATGAGATTGAATATGAAGCAACAATAGTAGGCCTTGAATTTGGAATCATATTTGAAATCAAGAAGCCCCATATATATAGGAACTTCCAACTCATAAACAGATAGCAAGTGCTTTTAAGATCACTGGACTTGAGTTAGTTCCTATTATAAATGTACTGAAGCTTCTATAAAATATCCCTAAGGTAATCTTCCCAGAAGTTAACCATTGTTAGAATCGTAAAGTCAATTCACTTGCTTGTGTAGCCAAGGAAAGGATAGATCTTTCAAAAGAATCCCATCATTATAAATTTTTTAAAGAACGCAAATATCAGCACCTACTATTTTGCATGCTATGCAAACTCGGGAAAGTCAAAAGACTATGGCTGTAATTGAAGAGGTTGATTAGAGGTAATTTTTCCTTTCCGACTTTCGTATGAAAATGAAGATCACAATCAAATGCATATGATATTACTTGGCCAATATGGTCAAAGAGTGCATTGATTTTGGGAAGATTTTTTTTCCATTGCCAAATTCATGGAGAAATCCTACATAACACCCCCAACCTTAGGGCATTAATTTATCCAAGTTACCGCTAAATTTTTCTCGAAGTAGATTAAAGCAATTTTTTACAAGTTAAAGCATGCAATGTGATGAAATTCTTTTTAGACTGCATCTATTATCAATTTGGAATCTCATTCTAAATCATCTCTTTTGGCGGAACTACCTTTAAATGCGCTGAAGATTTATTGGTATGTCAAATGATATGAGAGAGATTGACATTAATCTATAATACATAACTCAATAGCTATTTATTTGTCTACAGCATTCAAGAAAGCCTCAACAAAATTGTTGAAGAAATTTCTCTCCAAAATATAAGAGAGAATGGCATGGCAAATTAACAGAAGCTCTATAGGTTCATCACACCACAAAAAAATTGCTATGCATTTTACTCAGTATTCAATTATGTTTGGAATGGAGGTGATAACTCCATTTCGAGGTTAAACCACGATTGTTCCATATTTCCATCCAATATTTAGACTAGTCGGAGGAAATGTTCAACTATGCTTGAGGAGCTGGAAGAATGACCAGTGATCATGTGTAACATTTGGTTTCAATACTTGTAACACCAACTTTTCATAAGCTGGAAATGAAGCGGAAGAGATGAGACATATGAAATAAATGGAGATGAAATGAAATGGGGAAGAAAGAAAAAACGGAGAGAAGAGAGCAAGAAAGGTAGAGAAGGGAGAAAAAGTCTCATGCGTAACCCTAGTGATGAAACTGCATGCGTGAAGGAAGTTGAAAGGCAAAATTGAGAGACAGAAAGAGAGAGAGGGCCACAAGCAAAAAGAAGAAGAAGAAGAAGAAAGAGAAGGAAGAAGAATATTTACCTTCGTGAGGCGAGGGTGACAATGATTGCAATTGAAGCTGAAGGAACAGTGGTTGTCGAGCAGGCGAGGGCTACGACATGGGAAAGTTGAAACCGAGACCGACCCATGCAAGGTCGAAGCAGAGAAGTGGAGAAAGAAGGCATTGAGTCTGGGAGTGGGAAAACCGAACCGAACAGGCTTGGGCACAGGAGAAGGGCAGTCGAATGAGCTTGGTAAGTTAAGGTTTTGTTTAAGTTAATATGAATATTATTTAATGAATAGTTATGTATATATTTTGTGATATATGCAAGCGATATAGAAATATGAGAGAAATGATTTTCGATTATTCTAATTTTGAAAAAAAATTAAATGCTAATAAGAATAAAAATAATTAAATCATGACATAATACTTGATATTAAATTAATAGTAAATAAATAATGATACTATTTGAAGAAATAAATTTAAAGATTTAAATAAAATATTAAAGTAAAAATAATAGTCATAGATTTAATTCTTATAAACATTTTTTTAAGGGTGTCAAACTGAAGGAGGCGAAATCAGATTTAATGATTAGATGTACAATTAATTGAACGAGGTAAGTACTCTTAATTTTAAGTTTATTAGTTTTTCTTTCTTCTAAACCGAATTCATTGATTGTTACTAAACATAATTGCTTCATGTTACTGTGATTTATATGCTCTTTTAGATTTTGGTCATATTTGATGAATATATATTTTAGAAATACTAATGTTATGTATTATTTTAAAGTAGAATTAAATGAAAGGAACATATGACTGATATGAACCGCATAGATTGATTGTATGTTTATGTTTAACTATTATGAAGTTAATCTCTTTATGGTACTAGAGGGGGAATGCAAAAGTTCTTGTGTACGTAAATAGAAGATGATATTGATATTGATATATCTTCATTGTTACAATTTTTTTAATGATGCTCCTGTAGAAGTTGTACAAATATACAATGCTATAGATTTTATGATATAATAAACCATATTGAATGTTATGAACTATCGTGAACGATTATATCTAAAAAAAGTAAATTGTCTATTGTTTATATTAATTTATAGTGTTTTTGACTAGCATGCATATCATTCCTTTTTCATTATGTTAATGTAGCTTAGAAGTAGATGTGCTCACTGGTTTTTGTAGTTCAATATTATTTTAAATTAATATTTTTGGTTTAATCATTTTATTAAAAGATGAATAATAGAAGAAATATTTCTAGAAGATTCGGATAAGTAGAAAAAAGGTAAATTTAACTGCATGCTTTAATTTGGCTCTTTCATTTGGATGATTAAATTTTAGTTATAAAAATAAAATTAGAAAATTTTGATTAAAATAATTTGACCGTCTGTTCCGATCTTCGAAAATTTCAATCCCCAGACTGGGTCATGAGATCATGTAGTCCACCCTAGAAGCTTCAAGCTAGGCGAACCAGCGCATCAAAGACTTATAACTGTCCATGTCCTTTTGGGGGAGCATTGTGCATCAAATACTTTTAATTGTCCACCATCTTTTTGGTGGAACATTTGATTTAAATTGGTAAGAGCCTTCATTGTTGAATAATTTTGAAAGAGAAGCTTACCAAGCTTACCAGCTTATCAACATAGAAATTGTAAGGATTATACCTTTTATAAATGGCCGATACCTCAAGAAATATTATGTGTAGTTGGTTAGGCCATAGTGCAAACTCATCAAGCCCGAAGGTCAAGCTTCCTCGCCGGCTCAATATGCTCTCCTAAGCCAAGTCAAATCTTATATATGGCCCTACTTAATAAGTTTTAAGTACCGAGCCAGGATGCAATCAATTCAACAAATTCAAAAATAAAGCTATGTTTGTGTTTGATTCGTTAATAATTCACCCCTTGATATTATAGATTTTCTTATTAGTCCAGTATATACTTTATATGTAGGAGAGGGCTAGAGTTTTCACGAGGTATTTAAGATGTTATAACTAACTTTTTCCTTTCATAATGAGTTTTTGTTATTGTTGGTGGTTCTGAGATCAAAGTTTCATCAACCTATTCCCCTTATATTTTCACGCTTCAGTATGTATTTTGTTCATATTTATTTGCAGCAAATTTAATCTTAATTACACTTTTGTCCATCGTGTTAATTGCAGGATTCTTAAGAAACCTCGAGTGCTTCATGTCTTCTGTGCTCTACTCTTAAATGTAAAACTAAACCATAATTTACAAAACTAAATGGTTTGGAGATATCTCGCCAACGGCTTGTGCATATTTTGTGGTTTCATACTTCATTTATTATCCTTCAATGCGAGGAATTGACATTCACATTTCAATAGGAGCATGCTTGATTAATTTTTGCAAGGTTTGCTTATATACCACTCTATTCTTATGTATTCACATATCTGTTTTCTATTATTTAAATGTTAGTCATTGTATATTTCACATATTTATTAGATAGCAGAAATATATTCAATGTATTATATTGGATTTCTGACTTTCTGCAAGCAATATTCTGAAGTTATTTATGATCATTTGTTTGAATTCTTTTTGAAACGGTGAATTTGAAGTTAGTGCATTACAATTTTTATTTCAGAAACAGTTGCAGTATAGCAAACGGATATGAAGTGTTTTATTGAGTTTTTATAAATGCGCATTTACATACGTACTACATAATTCTCATGTTTTTATATATTTAACGCTTAAATATTCATATTTGCTTGCATATCACTCAAATCTTTAACATCTGAACAAAAATATCATCACTGACATTTTAAATGTCAAATATAAATATTCATGAATGGAATTATGATAACAAGATGTTATAAATATAAATATTAAATTTCGGGTGTTATATATTTAAATACATAAGAATTGTGCGATATGTATGTACATTTTCCTTTTATAAAACTAGTATTGAATGATAAATGAGTATATTCATTGATTTAAATGATGGTGCCCTAGTTTTTCATTTGTTTGGATAAATCCAGGTATTCATTTGAGTGCTCTCTTAGCATTATATTGTATTACGCTTCGAAGCTGCAAATCTCTTATTACATAGATAGCACTCAAAATATTATTTATAAATCTAACTTCATTTTTCAAATTTTTACTAAAACACAAATTTATGGTTTTTTTTTTTTCATTTTTCTTAAATTTTTAGTGATTTGATTATGATGTGTAAAAGCATTAATTTCATTTGTTCAAAAAAATCATATAGATATTAGTTTTATAGATATTAATATTTTGAATGACAAATGCAAATAAGAAAAAAAACTTTCAAATGGTTTGTAATGGAGGAAAAATTATTGCGTACGGACACCGTATGTATCTCTGCCTGTGGTGTCCGATCCTGACCGTTCATTTTTTTTAAAAAATTTTAGATGGGGCTCACTGAAATATATCGGGACCGTAGATCAGGTGAATTATGGTCCGGATCGGACACCGCATGCAATCTATATGACATAATTTTTCGCAATGGAGGGTGGAAAGAGAGTTTTTTTTTTTTTTACTTTTTAAATTTTTTATTTTTATTTTTATTATTTTTACATTCTGACGTCGACTTCAATAATGAGTTTTGAATTGGGTGACCAAAATATTGACAATGTTGAACTTTGATGGGCCGCTCCTCGCTTTCTTGTGACTTCAGCATTTGCATTTTTTACCAACCCTATGATGATTATTAATTGCCTCTTAATTATTTAAAATTAATTTTATGATTATTTATCTTTTTATCTACGCTGCAAAACTCATTAAAGAAAGAAGTTTTTTGCCCCCGTTTTAGGAGAAATATTTGCGTACGTAAGACGTACGCAGAGTTGCGTACATATTAGGTTATTAAGAGGGTATATGTAGGTTACACTTAGGTTATACCCCTTATAATTTTTCATGTAACATAAGTATAATATACCTGTACAATTCGTATAACCTAATATGTACGCAACTGTATGTACGTTTTACGTACGCAAATATTTCTGCCGCTTTAGGGTGGGGGTCAGGGTTGTTGGAATTAAGGTCGGAAGCTTTATTTTTCGTTCTGCTATGAACATTTTAAAATAAAGCCGTATGATAGTTAAAATTGAATTTATATTTTTAAATTAATTTATTTTTAATATTTATATAAAAATAAATATTTTTGTTTCTTAATTTGTATAAATAAAATGAAGAGCATAAATAAAAAAAAGTGTTCACATACATACCACTCAATTTTTATGTATTTACATATCAAAACCTAAATTTTATTTTTTACTTTTTTCTTTTTTAACTTTTAAAAAGTGAAATACATTTTTCTTATGCATATTTAAGATAATGTGTGTGTGTGTGTGTTGAAATTTAGGTGTTAGATTTGTAAATACATTGGAAATAATTAGTATGCATCTAAATTTTCAATAAAACAAAGAATCACTTTACCCATCTCCAAATCAAAGTTCAAATAAAATCTCTAGCCATATGTAGATCAAAGGAGGAGTAACTTAAGGAGAAGAACCCTATAACAAAGAGATCACAACATAGAGTGCACCAATGAATCCATGACCCAACAAATCCATGATTTGAAGGATCAGATGTTAGATGTCATTTGAGGTGTGCTGACCCGAGATGACCCGAGAAGGGATCAGTACCCTCGTGATTAAGAGCTAGCACCTAATTGCAAAAGAGTTCCCCCAACCTTAGAAATGGAAGGCAACTCACAACACCCTGATAGTGCTAGAAAGATACCATTCGAGCTGGATCGGTTCAGACGTATTGAGGTAGCCTGTTAGCCTAAGAACACATTATTGAGGTAAATTTCTAGGTTGAACCCCCATAACGATTCAAGATATTAGCACTGGAGTCCTACAAAAGGCAAATCGATCCAGCCGACCATATAGTCTCATTTGATTCAACAGTGTGTCTGCTGAGGATCAAGAATAAGCTAAAATGACATCTTATCTTTGTCATGATGAGAGAGTTAGCCCTCAAGTGGTTCATTGGATTACGACTTGGAGTAACTACATTATTCACCAATTTCAAGCAGATGTTTGTGGCATAATTTGTCAGTGGAAAGAAGTCTCAGAAGAGGCTGAAGAAATAACCTTTCTGATGAGTGTTAGGCCTGCAACGACAGAAGATGCTATCTGAGGTTTTGGAACTGACTGGACATCACATATCGAACAAAGAGTATAACTCCACCTTTGCCTCCTTCAGAGCAGAATCCACCACCTATCACTCATAAAATAGGATCACTCGAGGCGAAGTATGGAGGCCAAGACACAATCCACATTCGTTTGCACATCCTCGCTTTGAAGACGTCTGACCGCCTCAAGATCATAAGGTGATCGATAGAATACAATCAGAGAGAATCATGCCTGGTATTCTGACAAGTATTCAACTCAATATATGGAATTTCCATCACCAGACTAGGAGATCCCAAGATCAACTTCATTGAGGGTCTCAATGGTCGAGATAATAGAGACCATCTAGAATAATGATTATTTCAAGAAAACACCCCTAATGAAAGCCAAAGCATACCTTCAAGATCCAAAAATGTATTGTGCCTAACATTGTGACAACAACCACGACACGGAGGAGTATCGACACCTTTGATGCCTAATTAAATATCTTCTGAAGGTCAAAAAATTGATGGAGTTTATGGTACCTGGGCCAATGAACATATGGCAGGGGAAGGCCTCAATTTAGGGAATAACAGATGAGATAGTCTGAGCGCATGAAATCCATAACGCTAGCGTAGTTTTTACAATTTTTAGAGGAGGAGGTTCTTCCTGTCGAGCCTGCCTAAAAAGTTTTTGGTCGAGAGATTTACGCACAGCTACCCATTCCCAAATGAAACTCACATCCTCCCATAACCTTCACAAACTATGACATTCCCCTTAAAAATAATCCCTATAATTATGCTATCATTATGACCACAATGATAACCAATTATCGGATCGATAGTATCCTCAGTGACACAAGAAGCTTCGTGAATGTCGTCTTCATGGGATATGTTGTCAACCATGCAATGCCCAATCTTTATTATTCATTTTATTAGTGTGTTTGTTCATTTTGTTCAATGTTGATGTTTTCTCTTTCTTATGATTGTGGTTTATCTGGGCTCATCGTATATGCAATTTAGGCTCTTTAAGGATATAAAAATCCTTTTTATAAAATCTTAATAATAAATTTGATTTCAATCAAATTTTAGGAGTAAAGTTATGTCATTTTAAAATGAGCATTTACTTTTTGTTTTTACTTTCGGCATGGTCTTTGGGGCAGTTTTAAAAATGTTATGCATAACATTAAAATCTCCCAAGTCATTTTAGTAGGGCCTCCACATTTAAGAATCCTTGGTAGATAATGACATCATTTGCATGTCACAAGGAGGAGTGCTTGTGCCTCTCCAAACTAACTGACTAAACATAAGATTTCTATTTAAGTGATCGTCTAGAATGATTAAGGATGTTAGAGTCCCTGACCAAGCTGGGGTATAAGTTCTTTGTGGGTAGTTTCAGCCTTGTAGTCAAATCCCTTTTTTTTATTCCAGAAGTATCCTCCCTGCTTTCAGAGGTTATAAGTCATATTTTTTTGTGAATCTCACATGTATAGGGTCATAGGGTTATAGGAGTTTCCTTCCTTTTGATTTTAGGGCTATCAAGATTCTTTGGATGACACAACACATGGGTTGTTGACAAGGGGTCTCAGGTCGGGCTGGATTGACTACCTTCACAATCTTGTACACCTAAGCTCTTAATAGAGTGGGATGATAAATCCATGGAATCCTGGCCCAGCTATATCTACCTGATTAAGACTTCCTCGCCTTTTTGTTGATGGAACCCTTTTTGAGCTCAATCTTCTCTTTAACATTTCATTGATGTCATCCAATAGGTCCTAATTAAGGATATGTCAACCCTTATTTGGGATATAGTGATTCACCCTTTGCTCTTATTGCCCGGTAGGCTTTGAAGCATAGGGAAGCCATGTTTGAGACAGCCTGGTTATTTCCTCAGCCTCGTTTGTTGATAAGCAACCGTCTCTTTATAAGATTTGATAGATTCACCCTCTCTCATTTGGGTCAATATAAGCTTTAAAAGCATCGAGATGCTCCAAGTCGAGATAACCATTTCTTTGAAATATGTATTTCACTAATTATCACAAATTGTAAGCAGGTTCTCTATTATCGAGAACTTTTTTGGGTATCCCCCAAGATATAATTAACCAAAGGGATACATCTCTTTGGGAGTTACTCTTGACCCTAGAACAAAGTAAAATTTTCGTTCTCAGGTTATATGGGTTATGTAGAGGACTTCTTCGTGTCCATCAAGATATCATTTTGGTCATATACTCTTGACCTATTGCACGAAGATAGCCTTACATAAGTTCATATTTTTTTAACTTAATTTGTTTGTTTATTTCATTTTATTTTCTTTCTTTTGATCCTTCCTCTTCTCTGATTCATCTCGATGGTTAAAAAAGGGTTATTTGGAAAGAAGAACTATGAGCTCATAATTAGATAAGTTGACGAATCTGAGTTTAAAAAGAACCAAAACAAATATGGCGACTCTGTTGGGAATGAGAATCTCTCTCCATTTTAGGAATCCCTGGTTACATTTTTGTGATTTAGTTTCTTCTTTGAGTCACTCTTTGATACTCTTAAGACCATGGATTTCATTCCATGTGTTAGCTGCTACAGTTAGCAATGAATGTTATTATGTTTTTTATCCCACCCCCAAAATTCTAGTTTTTTTCTTTTTGCATTCACTGGTGTTGTACCCTCAGCATTTTGGTCACTATGCTTCATTATTAATTGGCACTTTTTAGCATTTCAGTTATCGTGTTTCGCACGCACTGGTGTTGTTGTATACTTTGATTTTTATTTTTATACTTCTTCTTGAGCTTGATCAATGTCTCTTTTGATTGATAGAAATGGACAGTCAGAGGTATAACATGATCAAGACCTCTAGGGGGAATGTAGTGTGCTTTTCAACCAATATTTTCTCTTCTCAGGAAGGCACCATCACCTTTGATTCTTTTGAGCATTTTGTTCAGATTTCTCTTGGTAATCGTACGCCTACTAAGGCATCTGCCATGTTCCCTCCTTAGAAGAAAGGGAGTTGAACACATGGAATTGCTCCTACTGCGATTGATGGCATCAGCACACCCTCTTTTGAGAGGAAGAGAACACATGGAATTTCTACACTGTGGTTGCTCACATCCGCGCTCTGTCTTTTGAGAGGAAGAGGTCGATGCTTGATGGTGATTCACCATAACACCTTTCTATTTTCTCTATGTTGTAGGTTGGTCCCTCCATGTTTTTTAAGATTTTTGTTCCCATGGTAGGTGAATTGTCTGGAAGCTCTAAAGCTATCATTGTTGGTTCATCTATTCCTGTATTCGTTTGTTATGGGTCTTTTTGAGGCTTCTCCTGCACCTAAATCGGGTAAGTGTGCCCAGAGGATTAGGAACAGGCTATTACGGTCTCAACAACAAGATCACCAATTGGTTTCTTTGCCTATGTCGGTTCCAATTTTGGAGGAGTCTTTGATTCCACTAGTTGGGAATCACTTTTATGTGTTGTCTGGCTGTGTGGACCATGTCCTGACACACCATAAAATTACATATTTTTATCTATCTATTTCATGTTTATTTTTAATGATATTGTGCTTTAATGTATGATATTTTGTGTGTTTTTTAATTCAAGTTCAAAAAATGGAGTTTAAGAGAAAACAAAGAAAAAAATGAGTAAAAATGGGTCAATTGAAGCCAACGACACAAAAGGTGACTTGGCGCCTAGGCGCTAGGATCTGGTGCCTGGGCGTCAGGACATTCTAGAAGGTCGGCACCTAGGAGCGACGGTTGGGCGCATAGGCACCAAAAATGGTTTCGTCAAGATCCAGTGAATTTGGATGAATTTCGAAAAGGTACCTTAAGTGACCTTTGGTTATTTTTAGAGCTCTATATATAGAAGACATTTCTACACATCTAAAGGGAGAAAAAAAGAGAAAACTTTATTTTTTTAGTAGTTTACGCCTCATTGTCACCCTTCCTTGGAAAGTTACATCCCTCTGCCTTTCTTCTATTATTTCTCTTATGATGAATTATCTCAGTAAAAGTTTCTTTGAATATGCCTCTCAGCTTCCCATTTTGAGAAGTCATCATTCACTATGACCTATCTTAAAATTTTATCTATTATTATTTTGGCTAAAAGCTAGATGAAATCCTGCTTAAGTCCTTATCAGTACTCATCCCAAATAATCCCCTTCTCAATGATTGTTCCTGAAAACTTGCCATTTAGTAGAACTTTGTTAGCATTTTATCATAATAGAGTTTTGATAAGTGGCTTATCTTTAACACTTGCCTTTTAAGAGTGTCTTTTAGCACATTATCCCTTAAAGCTCTTTTTTGTAACAAAATTAAACATAGGATGCCCTTGAAACTTTCTTTATATTCATTTTTTTTTTCAGAAAAACTTCTTTTTAAACCAATTATTTGAGAAGCTACCGTTTTAGCAACTTCTCTCTAGAAATTGCCTATTTTCCATTCCTTGTTGGTGCCCCATATAGAGAAGTCACTCTCTCTAGTGACTCATGGTTCCTTGTTGGCGATTTCTTCTGATTAACCTTTTATTAAACTAGAAATCATCTTGTGAAAGTCATCCTTTATGATGACTTTTTTGGATTGATCTTTGGTTAACATGCATGCCTCCACTTCTTCGCCACTTCTTGAAAATAGCTTTTGGCCAATATGTTATTCATCTTGTGAACTACCTTTTATCAATGGATTATATTTGTCTTTCTCGTCAACTCTTTCTAAATGAGTACTTGCTTGTGAAAATTAATTTTGGTGGAATGTGTTATCAACATTTGATAATAAAGTGCCTGCATGTTTCTGACACCCACCAATTATGTGTTACCACATGCCTAACACTCGACAATTAAGGGTTGCAAGCAACTTTCTAGAATAGCTTTAAACCTGTACAATTTATTTTACTATTTAGGTAGGATTTTCAATCAACACTAAAGAGGTAAGATTTCTTTCTGTATATTGTTTTGTATTCCAATATCCCATGGATGTCTTTAGACACCTAATAGAGGAATATGGACTGCTTTTCATTAGCTTAACGATTTCAAATAAAATCTTGCTTTTGCTCACATGTTAGATTACTCCATGACTAATGTTATCTAATATGTATGATTAAAACCAAATAACAAATCTTAATCTTACTTACTATTAGTAGTGGAACTAGAGGTCGTCGGGGAAGACACTCACCACCTCTAAATTTTTACTAAATTCTTAAATATCATATAATATAGTTACAATATTGCCCCGTAAACCTATATATTTAATAATAATTTAATGTTAACTATACTTTTAATTTAATAAAAATATTTATAATACTTTTTTCTAAGAGATGGAAGCCTTAAGCTTAGTTACTTGCCACCCCTTCCCATAAGTTCTTATTTTGCCACTATGACTTTCTCTGACTTAACCCGAACCTTCTATAGAATATAGGTTACATGGACAAGACCATAACAAAGGGCATATGCAAATGCTCAACAGAGTATTTTATTTTTAATGTGTTTTCATTTGTTGTAATCATTTGCATGTGCTATACATCATTTTCATTTTTTACATTATTTTCTCCAAAAAAAAATATTCTACAAAACAAATTTAGCCTATTTAGCCAAAGTTGATGGCTAGAGTAGATATTATCTAACAAACAAATGGATTTAATTGCAAATTAAATTTTTATAGAAAATATGAATTTAACTGAAGATTTTAAATATATTTAATTCAAGCTAGATAAGAGCCACAAATATTTAAAAGAGTTCAAATTATTCACGACTATGCACGAAGTCTTATACATTTGTTTTGGGTTATTTAAATAGACCAAGAACAAATTTTTTATTGAAACTCAAATGACTCAAATTGTATGATGTCATAAATAAATTTAAAAAAAAAAGACATTTTTATATACATAGCATATAATTTTTATGTATTTACATATCTCAAATCTTATATGTTGCTTTAATGCTAAGCATGAAAATGTGTATTTTGCTTAAAAAAGACGATAATTGTTTTATTTTAGACGTGCCGTTAAAGATTTGAGTGCTATAAATATGAAAGTTTATTTGTAAGATAAGTAAATATATAATTATTTCGTGAAACTATCAGTCACAAACCATATAACATTTTCTTAATTGGAATAAAATTTCATACGAAATTCTTAAAAAAAGAAAAGTAAATACATAATTATTGTGTGCTAAGAATGTAAATTTCTCAGATCCTAATTTACAAATTTACATACATGTCTATGTTGTTTAAATGCTAAGCATTAAAACGTGTATTTTGCTTAAAAAAGACGATAACTGTATTATTTTAGACGTGATGTTAAAGATTTGAGTGCTATAAATATGAAAGTTTATTTGTAAGATAAGTAAGTGCATAATTATTTCGTGAAACTGTCAGTCACAAAACATGTAACATTTTCTTTATTGAAATAAAATTTCCTACGGGATTCTTAAAAAAAAAAAAGAAGTTAATACATAATTATTGTGTGCTAAGAATCTAAATTTCTCATAATAAATTAATGCATGAGCTTTAATAATTTTGTGAATTTTTTTAAGATTAATGTAATATGATAGTTAATTGACTATCAATGTTTTATATTTTATTAAAAAAAATTGCTATTTTTATTATCAAGTTGAGTTTTGAGCAATTATCATATTATCTTAAAATAGTTTGCTAATTAACAGTTCATTTGATGAATAGACATTTGAGTTAATGTAGATAGATCTCATAAGAAATTAAAAAAATTACGAAAATTAATGGCAAAGTAAGTCTTATTTGAGATCACTTTTATTATATAACTATTTTAGAAATATATTTATTGAGTGTATTTTTCACCTTTTTTTATTTTTATTTTTAAAAACAAGTCAACGCATTTTTATAATAATTCAAAATAAATTTTAGATTTTTCAATTTATTAAAATAATTATATTTATTTTAATTTATCTAAAATATTTTATCTCGAATTAAATTATAAATAAAATAAAATAGAAATGAAAAATTAAAAATTAAAAATGATCTCGAGCCAAATAAAAAAGATTAACGTACACACCAGTTGATTCATCTTGAACAAATTTTTACATCTGACGCGAATCTCAAGATGATTTTTTTAATAACAAATGTTCAAACAAATTTTTTATGCAAACTCACATTCAAACTCATCGACTCGCCAAGACGGACCCAATGGTATCAAATGCGGTCCAATCTGAGTTAGATCAAGCTTTAATCATGCCATTAAATCATATTTGGGGCCTTTGCAAGTATAATTGGAATGTCTAACAGATTCCAAATCTGGTAGGGGACTAGCCTTGAGCAAGAAGGAGGACAGAGCTTGGAGAAGAGGGAGTTGAAATCTAGGATCATGTACCGACGATCCGGTGTACACTTTCCACTCCTGCAACCAAAAAACATCGTCGAACACCGTTGGTCTCATGCTCCAGCAATTGCCAACCACTAATGATCATTGTCGGCCTTCTGTTGGAGCCACCAGCCAACGTTGACTGTGGATGTCACCTCTACATGTCCACTACAATTCCTGCCTCCGCCATCGCCTCTACCAACTACGATTGTCACCTTCACCGCCTCTGACCAACTTCGGCCGCCATCTTCGCTGCCATCTGACTCCGCTCGCTGCCTCTGCTGCCCTCGACCAACTTCTGCACTACCCTCCAGCCAACTCTGGCCACTGCTATTATTGTCTCTGGCCAACTCCAGCCACTGCCCTTAGGCGAACTCCGGCCATCGCCACCTGTCGACCAATTCCCACCATCGTCGACTATTATAAGTCACCACCTGTTCTTTGGAGCGAAGTCCCTTCTGAAGTTACAACATATACTGCAAAATCTTGACATATATTGGAAAGTAACAACACGCACCACTTACGACACAACAACATCTCCCTAAGACAATATAACAATACACCCCCAATGATGGTGACTTTTTTTAGACTCTTTAAGCTCTATTCGTGTATCTCTCAATTCGGGTCATTGCAGCTTACAAACGTCATTGCAACTCACCACTACAACCTAATTGATTATCTATGGTCTAACTAGTCCACAACTAATGCAAATCTCGACTCTGGTCGTTGCAACCTAATTTACTATCTATGGACGCCATCTCTGCTCATCACTATGGCTTATGTGGTCCACGACTCATGCAACTACTCATGCAAATTCCGACTTTGGCTTCTATGACCTACGACCGTCATCACTACTCACCACTACGACTTATGATATTAGTTAATACCCATGCAGTCCACAGTTCTGCAGCTTTTGACTCATGCCCATGAGACCTACAAACAATATTTGTGCTCACCACTATGGCCTACATTGTCCATAGCTCGTGCAACTCCCGACTTATTGCCACACGGCCTAAGAACGTCATTCACTATTATGGCCTTCACAACACACAACTTGTGCAGCTCCTGACTCCAGCTCTTGTAGCCTACAAACATCATCACAACTCAACACTACGACCTACGTGATTCACAAGTCATACAACTTTTGACTTCAGTCCTCGCAGCCTACGAGCCCCATCACAACTCACCACTATGACCTATATGACCAAATATGACCCAGGGTTTGCACTCGTGCAACTTCCAACTCAGACCCCTATGGCCTACAAAAATAGTCACAGTACGTGATCAACTACGACCTATGTGGTTCACAGCTCGTGCAGCTCTAGACTCCTACCTCTGTGGCCTGCAGACATCATTACAACTCACCACCACGCTCCATGTGAACAACTGCGGCCTACACTACACGACTCGCAGCTCATGCAGTTTCCTACTATGATCTTTGTGGTGAATCGACAATCTCGAAGTAACCATCTGCGGCGGCCCACATTACCAACTACTAACATAGCTTTCAACCACGACCTATACAATAAGCTAACACTGTGACCACCATCTACAATATTCACGGTTGACTACTGCTTCCACAGCAATCCACTACAGCCCTTGCAGCTTAATATCATCGAGAAAGACATTTATTACAGTAAGACTACGACTATTATTAATAAATTATTATTTTGGATTTACAATAATCATCTTTGTAGATTCTTCTTCCCAAATTCAATTGAATAGTAGACCCACATACTAAAAATTACATAGTGGATCATTTAACTAATTCAACTTAGTTAGTCCCCATGATCATTTTCTATTTTCTGAATTTCTCACGTAAAAACTTCTAGTGTCCTTACCGACTATCTTCTCTCATTTGCGTGATGCTGGATCCTCGTACAACACTAATACAATAATTCATTACTCTACCGTTGTAATTTTTCTGGCACGCATCAATAGTCAATTCTTCTGTATTACATATCTAACATTTAAACTTCAACTTTTACATACATTAAAATGGATGTATTTTTGATGTGATATGAATGATTCATATGGTATAAATATGAAAAGTAAAGGGTTGGATATGTTAATACATAAGAATTGGGTGGTATGTATGTAAAAGCCCAAATAAATTAGAGGTTCGGTTATACGGATAACTGTCAAGGATGCAAGCCCAGATATGCAGATTTGCTTGTGGATGATCATTCACAGAAATTACGCTGTCAATGAAGCAGTGAATTGAACATGCAGACTAGGAGCCCTATTCAAAATTTTCTATTTCCTACGCCATCCCAAATCAACGTACGGCGAAGATGTGGCCCTGAAATTCCACCAAAACGCGGTAACTGCTTATGTTCAGTCAACCTTACTGCTTCTTATAACTCTGCACCAGTTTCGACTTCGCAACTACCGCTTCTTGCTAGGCTCCTCTCCCGCTCTCTCTCTCTCTCTCTCTCTCTCTAGGGTTTCATGATATGTAAGCAATTTTCTTGGCAGTCCTCTTCCGTACTCTTCCCGCTTTCCGCACGCAGGGTTACGTGCGGTATGAAATTCTCTCTCTTCCCTTTGCCGGATAGCATAGGATTAGGTCGATTCGATTGATACTCTGCTAGAATAGAGATGGATCAACAGCCGCAACATCAGCTTGGCGTCAACAAGCTCGGGAGGAATATACGCAAGAGCCCTCTTCACCAGCCCAATTTACAGAGGCTTCCTCCGGCGGCGCTTAACGAGCAGCAGCAGGCCCTGCCAAATCTGCCCAGGGTGTACAACATCAGCAAAAGCGACTTTAGGAGCGTCGTACAGCAGCTAACCGGGAGCCCGGCAAGGGATGCCAGTGAAGCCAGATATCGCCCGGCGCCGGCCCAGTTTCCGCAGCCTAAGCCCCCTAGCTCGCGGCTCATGAAGATCCGACCGCCGCCCCTCACTCCGATTCCGCCACCTCCTCCTTTTCAGAACCAGATACCGAACCCTAACTATAATCTCAATCCGAATCCTGCTTACTATCGCCCTGCGCCATCGCCATCTGCTCCTGGTAGCGCTGTCTGGACTGAATCGCCGGTCTCCGCTTACATGAGGTACCTCGAGAGCTCTCTTCTAACGTCGGATACTTATAGGCAGTTTTCTAACGTCGGATCCTTATAGGCAGCCGCAGCAGCAGCCGCGCTCCCAGGGTCTTCTTCCTTTTCCTCACCCTGCAGCAACCGCAGCCGGTGCTTTCCCCTCGCCGAGAGGAATGATTAGCTCATCCTCCCAGCCGCCTTCGCAGCCGGCCTTGTTGCCGTCTCCTGGATTGCAGTTTCCGCTTCCGTCTCCGGGTTTGCAGTTTCCGCTTCTGTCTCCGGGCGCCTCGTTTCCCTTGCCATCTCCCAACTCACAGTTTCCATTACCGTCACCAAGCTCGTTTTTGAATCTTCTTTCCCCGAAATCGCCATACCCTCTGCTTTCTCCCAGGTTTCAGTATCCAACACCTCCCACCCCTAATTTCTTCTATTCACCATTGCCCCAGTCAGGAATATTGGGTCCAGGTCCAGGGTTTCAGACATTGCCTTCTCCGGGTTCTTTGTTTCCACAGTCACCCTCTGGCTCTCGTCCTTTGCTTAGTCCTAGATGCAGGGAGATGTAAACTATTGGCATTGGATGATGCTACGATGGAAGATGGTGCGTCTGACATTCTTCTTTATCTTCTTTATTCCATTTTTTTAGATTCGAGTTTCTGTATCATTAGATTTTGGACATTGTACCCAATGTGATTGTGTTCTGCTTTGACCATAGAAAATAGAGAGGAATATTCCACTTGAAAGCTTAAAGAATTAAAAAAAAAAATGTTGTGAGTATTGATTTCGGGATAGCTAGCAGTTTTTCTTTCTCTAGAAATTAGACTAATCTTGACGGATTCGTGTATGGAGGCGTCTCTGACAGGGTCTGCTCACGAATCAATTCATAGCTATTTAACTAGAAGAATGTTTGTGTCAAATACTTGTATGTAACTTTATGATTGAACTTATTGATTTTATTTTATTGTAAAACCTTTAGATGATAGAAGTTTTATCAATTGTTTTTTCCTGATTAACCAGCTAATTCTTTATTTTTAGCACCATCAACCTCTGAGTTTATATTTTAATTCTTTATTTTTTTTAACTTTTATTGTGAACCTATTCATTTAAGGGTACTATACCCATTACTAGACAACATGTAGATGTCAAACATTGTCATTGTTTGAGATTGATTATGTCAAATTTAGAATTGCTAATTAGATTTTTTTTAAAATGATTTTGTTGAAGGTTGTTATGAAATGATAGCTTTTGTAATTTCTGAAGTTCTATGTGCTGAGACTTGAATGTAGACACTGCTTTAAAACGCTTTGATGCTTATATTAATTGCTGTATGTTGACAAGTAGCATCAAGCAACGTTCTACTTTTTGTCTATATGTGCTGCTTTATACTTTTTAAGTAAAGGTTGATTTGTTTTCTTGATATAAACTATATGTAAATCATTATTTTGTTGTTTTTTTGGCTGAAATGCCACTCTTTTTAAGATTTTTTTTTTCATGATCTTGCTTAGGATTATATGTTCGTGTTGATTGAACTTTCTTTGCTTTTTCTAA
Source organism: Phalaenopsis equestris (assembly GCF_001263595.1). Classification (NCBI taxonomy): domain Eukaryota; kingdom Viridiplantae; phylum Streptophyta; class Magnoliopsida; order Asparagales; family Orchidaceae; genus Phalaenopsis; species Phalaenopsis equestris. The sequence goes on along the minus strand of NW_018164549.1, from coordinate 5,545,672 downwards.
GCTTATGACAACATTTATGACACGACATGTCATTGTTGAGTTTAAGCTCAACTATTTATGAGCTCTCTCCTAGAAAATATTTTTTGTAAGAGCTTTTACTTGATGTCTTAAAGCTCCAATATTTTATATGGTTATACGGCTCCAGTAGTTATTGTTAAATATTATTTTTGAGCTAGTAGTGGTGATAAATCAGTTGGTACTTTTTATTTTAGTTTTAAAGTATCTTTAAGATGATGCCTCTGATTAAACTTTAGAATTTTTTGCTCAGCATATTGTCATGTTATTAGCAATTCATATATTTGTTGATGCTATTTAAGGCATTGCTAGGAGATTGTGACTATAAATTATGTTTGGAGAGATTAAGATTGTTGCGTGCTAGAAAATCCGTGGAGGTAGAATAATAAAATAGCGTCTCAGTGTAGTACGAAATCCACCACACACATATGAGAAAATAACATAAGATATTAAGAATTCTTATGAGAAAAAATTGGGAAAGGTGAAAAATCATGAGTTCTAACTCAATCAGAATGATCCACTGTAAGTTTGTGAGTACAAGTATAAACTCTCGTCGCCCAATCGGTAAAGGGTTGCAATGTTTCTCTAAGAATAATGTCTATACGTAGAAGGGTTTGTTATATAACGATCGGGAGCAATCGTTACCGGGAGTTTTCGCCGAAATTTTGGCAAACCACGTCCGGGGTACATCGTTGCTTAGTATCTAGGACATTGCATTACTCCATAGTGCTTCGTTGCACGGCTCTCGGATTCTCCTTCACCTCACGATCCAGATCTAGTTCTTTCGTGAATGGAGTATGGCTCTATTTATAGATTCTAGGGATGACATCCCCTATAAATAATGCAAGAATCCAGACCACTCCATCGGATGACCCATAGCATTTTCTTTGATCAGACGACATGTTATGGACATTGAATTGTCTTAATAATGTTAGAATTGAGTGATCTTGGGCTTTTTGGATTCATCTAATCGAGAAGCTTGATTTGGCTATAAGCTTGTCAAATTTGGAATCCATTTGACTCTTTAAGTAACCATCCAATTCTTCCAAAAGTGGTTTAATGGCTCAATCTAGGCTTGATTTGGCTCGGATTGAATCAATTTTGGTGTCATCGGGTCAGTTTGATTGTAAGTTTGTTGAAATCGGAGTCCCGAATGATTTTTAATTTGAGTTTAGAAGTTTCTTGCTCAAAAAAATGCCATGAGATTCATGCGAAATGATAAAAATTTGTCGATGCATATCAAAGATGGTATTTGAAAGGAAGTTTACAACTTAGGGTGATCTCTAGTTCACTATGTTCAAGTGCAGAAAAATTATTAAGAAATTGTTCCAATATTTTTTAATTTCATTGCGGTGACTTGAAATCTAAAACTTGTGTGCTGCAAACTTTAGCCAAGGTTTTAAATATGGAAAGTGTTCCTTTTAGTGCCAGGTTTTTCTTAACCATTGCAAGTGTTTGTAAGTATTTGAATCTTAGTTACAAAAATGAATTTTATTGTAATAAGGTGTATTACATTTTCTGTTTTGTATTTACTTCTTATGAACTCAATTCTATGTCTGATTAGGTTTTAGCGAGTCTCATTCGTACCCACTTTCATATTAATTTTTATTGTGAGTAAACGTAGTAGTTTATCCCATCATTTCTGTTATTTTAATATTATGTTGCATGGAAATTCAAAAGTAAAACTAAAGGCGACTTCTTAATCCTTATATTGAAAAAGAAAAACCTCATCTTTTTAAGGAGTTACATGAATGGGAACTTTATTCCATCCATTTTAAGCGAAACAATGGCTCTCACTCATGAAATTGAGATTTAATCACTTTTGGGTGCTTAGAATGAAACAATCAGCCCTTAGAAAATACGAGAGTATATCTTTTTTTTGTAAATATTCAATAAAAGCATATGTGAATGTGTACTATGATTCTTTCTACCCTAGAATTTATTTATTAAACAAAATAGGCTTGTGTCTTCTGGTATTAAAGTTAAAGAATGTATGCATGGGTTGTGGTTTTGATATGCCTTATTTTGTGAGTTATGATATTACGTAAACCTGTCTGTTATATTGATATCGAAAGTGCTAATCATCTTAATCCCAGGTGTTCTTAAATACTATTCATTTTGTACTTTAGATGCTATTATACTTCATACAAAACAAGCTGATGTTGAAGAGGGAAGTCATGAGGCAAGTCATGCACTTTATTGCAATTTTTAATCCTTTTTTTTTTCGGAGTCATCTGATGGTTTTTTTTTATTAGTTTCAATAAATATCTTCATGCTTTGACACAGTCAGTGCTAGTATTTGTAGTTGGATTAAATTTCAAAGGGAGCTTGGTGTATGTTTTGTAAAGCTAGGAATGATGATGATTTCCCTAGATTTTCTCTATTAAGTTCCTCTTAATTTGATGGCGGAACCCTTCTCTTTAGATTTTAGTTATTAATTGTTACTAAGGGAATAAAATAAATGCTCCTACTGGACCATAGTATTTCTGCTACTGGACCATAGTATTTCTGATTCTGATTTTTTTTTTTTGTTTGTATTTTCTAATATCATGCTTAAATGCTTTGTTTTTCTAGTCTTTTTTCAGGTGTTATGACTATTAACCATATTCTCTTAGTTTTTAAAATTATGTGGAACATTATTCATATGCATTAATTCATATATGATGCTATTTGAAATAATTTGACTGAGCATCTAGTTTTTTGGTATTTGTAGTTAAGTATGGCTAGGGGAGAATGTATATACTAGTCTCAGAAGGTGTATTTTATGGTGTTATGTTTGCTCGGCTCCATTTGTATTAGCTATATTTTGAATTTATTATTTGGATCCGGTGGGCTTTGTTTCCCTCTTTCATTCTAGAGTTTTAAACATAAATTTTTTGCGGTTTTTCTTTGTTTGGTGGCTTTTGCTGCTCTTTTTTTGCAACTTCTATTGGTATAACTAAAGTATAATCACATCCCTATGAATTATCCTGCCACAATTTCCTGGCCACCTTACCATCTCTTGTGATATTATTTTCCTGTTTGTTTTTTTTACTTTGTTTTTCCTCTTTCCCTTGTTATCAAGCCTCAGCATATTTTTTGTCTTCTGTAATAGGCTTTGACAACTCTTCTACAATTTCTTTCTTTCTATTAAGACTGATGCAGTGAATTATATTGGATTTTGTAATTATTAATATGCTTATTATGCATGCATAAAACATCAATGGTTATTGAATGAAAATTCTATTTGGATGTGGCATCCATTCTACTTTACGAAGTTAACTCCTTGATCAAGTGAGATTCTTGAAGATTTTGGGTGAGGTTATTCCTTATTACATGCATAAGGCTTGGTTTTAGTGAATTATCTTCATTCTACAATTGTGCGTGCTCTAATTTTTTGTTGTTGGATTGATAATATGATTGATTTAATTGACTTTGACGGAACAAGCATGTGGATTATAAATCATTTGAGTGGCCTTATTGAGCTTGAATTTCTAATCATTATTTCTAATAGGGCATTGAGTTTTTTATATAAATTGATTTTTTCTACTTTTTGTTGACAGTGGCTGATTTTGGGCATCTCATAATAAATTAACATTATAAGCCATATACCTTGAGGTTTCCTACAACAAATTTAGTATCAAAACTTTTATATAATATTTTCTTTTAGACGTATACTATAATTCTATATTGAGGTTAAAAAAGGAAAAAAAAACATCAAAATGTTGCAATTCATTTGAAGTCAATTTAGCTTTGATTCTATGTAAGTTCAGCATAGTTATTATGGAGTGAAAAGTTATGTTTCTACATTTAATGGAAGGATTATCTTAGGATAATTTCATAGTGGTATGTGACTTGAAAGAATCATATGAAAAATATTGTACGTTTGATTCCCAAAGAATTGAATCTGCTAAAACAAAATCAATGGCACTTGCCCAATTAACTTGGTGAATTGTTGCTACTACATCAAAGTATACTTAAGATATTATGAAACTTAAATTTACTGCATGACTATTTTAATATTTCTTAATAAATGAAATATGGCTTGTTCGAGCTTTTAGATTTGAAGGTCTGCTCTAAAACATTGTCCGGCGAATAGTTGCTACATTAAAATGTCTATTTCATTAAAGATCCTTTGGATCAAATTAAATACGAGACTCAAATTCATTAAAAATAATTTGTGAAATTTTATGTGGAGTTTGAGTTTGAAAAATGTTACAGTTTGCCTGTTTTTAGGACTATTTCTCAATTGAAGAACATTTCTAAAGCAAAGTTATTATTATCATCTCATGTAAAGCCTGCTAAAGAAGTATCAGCCTCAAAATCATTTATAGTTAAATTTTAACCTCATTGAATAAACTATAATTCATGGCTATTTTTAAATAGTGAATTGTGCCAATTTAAGATTTACAATCGTGATTAACATAATTTTAAATCAAATTGTTCAATCTTATATTTGCACTGAAATTTACATTAGAATATGTACTTGAAACTGAATTTACGTTTGAGTAAAAATAAAACTATTAAGCATGTTATTATATATGGACTTAAATCTCAAACGTTCAAAATTTGAATATCAAATTGAATAGATCATGCATGATTCATATATTAAATCAGTTGAGCAAATCTATGATGTAGTTTTTGAACTCTATATTGATATCACCATTGCGTATAACGAAATTGATGTTGATTTTATTTTTTGGTTATTGGTTTCTTAACAGTTTTTTAAAAACATTAGGTAGACTAATGAGTGGAATTAGGTTAATAAAACTCGCACTTTTATCAAACTAATTTTATTGTGAAAAGAAGGTTCTGTCAAAATACAAATAGATTTACTCTTTTTAATTTTTTCCATTAAAGTATGGAATTCTAAACTCCATCTATTTGGTTAAATTTAGGGAGGCATGATTTACATAATTCATCATTATTAAACCTTAAAATATTTTCTTTTAGAGAGTTTTCTCCTCTAGCATGTAGTATTTGTATGTTTTGTCAATTATCAGGAGAAAATTTTATGGGACTTTAGCTTTTCTCTACCTTTTCTTCAGTAGGAATTAGTTTGTAGCGTATTCATAATGAAACATATGAATATTGTAGCATTTTCTCAACTGCATTGTCCTATCATACCATCCAGTAATATTTTGCGTTCTATAGAAGAACGTTTGAATAAAACTTATTCTTTAACTATGACGAATATAAGTCCATTACAGGCATGAATATTTGATATTTTGAATTCAAATAAGATGATGAGGTATTAGTTTACCAAAATTTTGAAAGGGTTTCTATAGGATTTCTCCAGAAATTAGTACAAATGAGGTATTGTGAAGTCATGCAACAAATTAGTTCTGGTTTGAATTTATGTCATGAATCCTTAATCACCACCTTGAATTCTTCTTCCTTTTCACGTCATCTTTTTACATTATTATCTAACATATCGTTTGCACAATTTACAAACTGTTAATGCTAATATTACGATTGAATATATTATTAGAGTTGAAATTGTATCGATTATTGTGGTGGCAATCAGAGGTGATTTGTATGATGAACATACATATTTGTGTGATGATTCATGGATAACTTTATATGAGTCCAAGGGCTGCATTCAAATCTATTAGAAGAATATCAACTAAAAAATTCATTGATCTTTTTTAGGGATAATTACACACTCATCACTCGAGACATTGCTATTTACAAAATTCGCTCCACAGTGATTTTTTAGAACTAGCCACGGTTTCTATGATTTCTTAGTTGGCCACCTTTAGCAGTATATCCTATCATTGCAGCTTTGTTATCCGAGTTTAATAGCTTTTGAGAACTACATTTTTAGGGTTTTTTGGACGTGTGATACTTCTCTGGTTCTATTTGGTTTCTTATACAGCTCGTCCCTTTTGGCTTTTATCATTAAGCTGCGGTGTGACCATACCTTCAGTTTGCAATCATCCATTACTATCAGGTTCTGGTTATTTTCTTTTGCTGTCGAGCTATGGTGGCTTTTGCAATCAAATACATCCAGACTTCTGACGCAATTTGCGTCCAGAGTCCAATGATGGGGCGCCACGTGTCAAGTGGGCTCTACCGTAATGCACTGGTATTGACCAGTGTTAAAAGTGGGGGGGGCGCCACAGGCCCCACTTGACATGTGGCGCCCTACCATTGCATCCAGAATCCGATGTAATATTTTTTCGAGGGTTAGGCATGTATAGAAGCATTAATTGGGACTTGATCTTAGTTTTTTTTAAGTGTATTTTTGACTTGTAGGAGTCATTTCTTTGATTAATTGAGACATTTATAGATTTTAGGGATTTTTTACTTCTACTCATCCCCTTGAACAAACTAGTGGCTTTTGGTGAATTATTTTCTTCTTATTGTTTTTGTGTTTGATGAACACATTTATGTGTTTTCTAGCTCTTCAACGGAAGCGTCATTTCTTTTCCTTTAGTTGTTATTTAATATGTTCATTTTTTGTCTGAATAGTTGGCTCTCTTTTAATGTAGTCGGACGTAATTCGGTAAACTAAGATAGTGATAATTTATGCGAATTTAAATAAAATTCCAAGAATTTAGCGTTTCTTTCTGACTTTTATCTGGGAATTTGTTTTATATGTAGATATTTGATGCGATACTCTTAACAAGCTTACTCTCCGGGTACTCTTAGCAGTATGGATTTCCAAATATCATGTAGAAGTGCCGATTTCTTTTGATTTTGACTAGATCTTGCGTTCCAGTGGAGGGAGACCCAAGGAAATTTTGAACCGTGTGCTTAGGACTAGCCATGCGCACAACATTACAAGTTTTGCATGGAAAATTTGATTGTGATGCCTTATTTTTCAACCTCGACGTGTGATACGCCATCAATAGGATTATTATTTGACTTGAAGCTCGAGTTAATTTTTAGAGCAAGAAATTTTCTAAGTTTTGATTAAAAATCCTTCAAAACTCCGATTTTGGCAAACCTACAATTAGATTAATCTGTTCGACAAGACGGACCCAACTGTATCAAAATTAGTCAAATCCGAGTCAAATCAAATCGTTTAACCACTTTTGGAAGCTTTTAGTATATTTGAAAGGGTTAACATATTCCAAATCTGACAAATCTATTGTCAAATCGAGCGTCTCGGCGAGACGAATTCAACGAGCTAAAGATCGCTGAATTTTTATATCATTAAGACACTCAAATATTCATTAAATGTCGTTCGATCGATAAAATCTCTTCAAGTCGTCTAATGTAGTGATTCAAATGATTTCCTCATTTATAAAGAGATCTCTCTTAGACTCTATAAATAGAGTCATATCCCCCTTTAAAAAAAGAGGGGGACCTTGAGCCAAAAGAAGATTAAAGCTTAAAGAAAAGACTGGAGTCTAGCATCGCTTATGCACCACAAATCCAATGAATACACCCCATTCTTATAATTGTCAACCATCATTAACCACCACCTGTAGGCCATAGTCTACCACCATCGGTCACCACTTCTCCTTGCAGCGAAGTTCCTTATGAAGCCACGACGTGTATTGCGGAATCTCAACATATGCTACGAAACAATGAATCAATCGACAAAGTAATATCTCGTCCAATATATTATGCAACAATGCACCCTAAAGATAGTATAACAATGCACACCCTAAATACGGTGCATTAACACACCTTAAAGTCGTAACAATGCATCTTGACGGTGCAACGACGCACCCTAAGGATGGTGTAACAGTTTCACCTTAAATACGGTGCAATGACACACCCTAAAGATGGTGTAATAATGCACCATGAATACAATGTAACAACATACCATGATGACGGTATAACAACACATCTCACATTTGGTACAACGATGCTACCCAAAAACTGTGTAAGAATGCACCTCAAAGACGGTGACTTTCGTCAGACTCTTAAAGCTCTCCCCTCATAGCTCACCCTTATGGCCATTGTGACAGCTCGCTCAACTTCTGAATCCTGCCCCTGCGGCTTACGGACATTTTCGCAACTCACCTACAGCCTATGTGACCAACTACAACCTTCATGGCTCACAGTTCATGTAGCTTCTGACTTCTTCCTATGCGGCTTACGTATACCATCAAAACTCACCACTATGACCTATGTGACCCACCACGCCCTAGATGACTCATAGCTTGTACAACTCTCAATTTTGGCCCTTTCAGTCTATGAAAGTCATCGTAGCTCACCACAATGGCCTACGTGGCTCACAACTCGTGCAGCTCACTACTCCAGTCTCTGCAGTCTACGAATGTCATCATAGCTCAACACTATAGCCTACATGATCGATTACGGCCTGCGTGGCTCATAGCTTGTGCAGCTTTCAAATCTTGCCGCTATGACCTACAGACGTCATCACAGCTCACCATTATGACCTATGTGATTCACAGCTCGTGTAACTCCCGAATTGGTCCCCTGCGACTTACGGATATCATTGCAACTTACCATTATAGCCTACGTGGCTCACATCTCATGCAGCACTCAACTTCTACCATTATGGCCCACAAACATCATTGCAACTCACCAATATAGCCTACGTGGCCAACTAAATCTTATGTGGCTCAAAGCTTGTGCAATTCTCGACTCTGGTCTATACAGCATATGAAGTCATCATAGCTCACCACTACCACCTACGTGACCAACTACGACCTATGTGGCTCACAGCTCGTGCAGCTCCTAACTCTGGATGCTGCGACTTACAAATGTTATCGCAGCTCGCCACTATGACTTACGTGACAAACTACGACATACGTGGCTCACAGCTGGTGCAGCTCCCGACTCTAGCCTCTACGGCCTATGAACGCCATCACAACTCACCATTATAACCTATGTGATCAACTATGACCTATGTGGCTCATAACTCATGCAGCTCCCAACTACGGCTCCTACGGTTTATGCACATCATTGCAGCTCACCACTATTGTCTATGTGACCAATTAGTACATATGTGGTTTACAGCTCGTGCAGCTCCCAACTCCAACCCTATATCATCTTAACTCACAGCTATGAATTATGTGATCAACTATGATCTATGTTGCTCATAGCTCGCGTAGCTCCAGACTTCGACCCCTACAATATAATTCGTGCAGCTGCCTGTGTGGCCTATGGACACCATCAGAACTCACTATTATAACCTACGTGACCAATTACAACCTATGTGACTCACAACACATGCAACTTCTAACGCTAATTCTTGTGCCTAGAAACATCATGACATTTCACCACTACGATCTATGTGACCAACTATAGGCCTATGTGGCCCACAACTCGTGCATCTCCCGAATTTGATCTCTATGACCCACGAATGTCATTGCAACATACCAATATGGCCTACGTGACCAACAACGACTTAAATGACTGACAACTCATGCAGCTCCCAACTCCGACTCTTATGTTTTACGGGCATCATTGTAGCTCACTAATATGACCTACGTGATCAAATACAACTCATGTGGTTCACAGCTCGTGCATCTTTTGACTCTGGCCTCTGTTGTGGCCTGCAAGCGTCATCGCAGCTCTCAACTACGGTCCACGTGAACAACTACGGCTTACGTGGCTCTCAGCTCGTACAGCTCCCCACTCCGGCCCCTCCTGCCTAGTGATTTCATTGTAGCTCAGCACTATGCTCTATATGACCAACTATGACTTATGTGGCTCACAACTCTTGCAAGTCCCGACTCTGGTCTCTGTAGTTTACATACATCATCACAGCTCATCACTACGGCCTACGTGACTCATAGCTCGTGCAAATTCCGACTCCGACCCTTATGGCCTACAAACGTTATCGCAACTCACCATTATGACCTATGTGACCAACTACGACCTACACGGCTCACAGCCTGTACAACTCCCGACTTCAACCGTAGTACTACTCGTGTAGCTCTTGACTTTTACCCCTACAGCCTATGGACGTCATCACAGTTCACCACGACCTACATGACCAACTACGATTTGCATGGTCCATAGCTAGTTCAAGTCCCAACTCTGGTCTCTACGTCCTATAATTGTCATTACAACTCACCACTATGGTGTATTTGACTACCTGCTGCCTACATGGTTAACAGCTCTTGCTTTTGCAGCTCCCGACTTTGACATATGCAGCATACAGACGTCATTACAGCACCACGACTTATGTAACCAATTACGATTTAGATAGTCTACAACTCGTGTAGCTCCCGAATCTGGCCTTTGCAACTTATGAATGTCATTACAACTCATAACTACAATGTATGTGACCAACAACAACCTATGTACTGCACAATTTGTGCAATTCCCAACTCTGACTTTTGCGGCCAACAAATGACATCACAACTTACCATTATGCCTATGTGACCAACTACGATATACGTGGTCCACAGCTCGTGCAACTCTGGACTTTTGCCTTTGCGGCATATGAACATCATCACAACTCCCCACTATGGCCTAATATGACCAACTACGACCGACTTCTCACATAGCTCTGAACTTTGGTCTCTGCGACCTACTGGCATTATCACAACTCATCACTACGATTTATCTGACCAAATACAACCCAAGTGACACATATCCTTAAGCTTACTAGTACGACCTCTATGGTCAATCTACACTCCAAAGAGGAGTATCAATGTCCCACATGACTAACTACTACCATGAATTTCAACTACGGTATGTATGACAAATTGACGCTATAGTCTTCGTTTACAAAATTTATGGTGGACTATTGCCTCTATAACAATCGACTACTGCTTTTGCTATCTGTTATTGTCGAGAATTACATTCATGTCTCTCCTACTGCTCGCTTCTCTATTTTATGTGTGTACTAGTTCTTAGTTTAAATGCTACGACACTAAATTATTAATATAATATTGGGGACCTTCCGACACACATCAACATATTTATTTATGATTTTTGAAAGAGCCAATTTATTTTTCCTTGCTTGGTTTGAGTGGGCGTCTTTTGCAGAAATTTCAACAGTCAATTGAGTGTCTCAACGAGAAGATTCCAATGAGTAAGATGAATCTATGTGAGTCATTTGATCGGATGGTTACATGAGTTATTCGTCAAAAGGTAAAAATGTAATTTTTATCAGCTATAAATAAACTTCCACTTTTCACTTGAGGGATAAGAGGAAGAGGAAGATAAAGGGCCTAGTTTCAGTGTTATTTTGGACAGGAGACCTGACGATAAGTTCAAGCCTCCGTAGTGGCAGTTCATTGTCAATTGCAGTCATCCATCGTCGGCCGCCTCCTGCTTGCAGTCGTTGGCGGACTCTATTGAGTAATGGAGTATTTTGTTGAGTAATAAAGTATCTCAAATGTTGCTCCACGGCATACCTTGAACAAACGTATTAAAGATTGACAATTACTTTCAGTGGCAAATACTCTCAAGCGATGCATACAAAATACATCAAGCATTTTTGTATACTTTGTATAAGCAAACATTGTACTTGGTGTACTATTGTAACCCTTTTTTCAGTTGCAGGGGAGGGTCTATCTTTGTATTTGAAAATTTATAGTAGATTTTTTTGACCGGTACAAGTCTTATGATTTTTTTCTTTTATCGGATTTTTCTTGTAAAACATATTGAAGACTTTTTATATTTTTTCTTTATATGTGTGCTAGATTTTCATACAATAATGAGACATTAAATTATTACTTTACCACAATGAATTTGACGGGCACACAGCAATGTAATTGAATTTAGGGGCATTTAGATACATACCACCTAATTTTTATGTATTTACATACGTAACATCTAAACTATTTTTTGTATTCATACAACCCAAAACTTTCATGGCACATAAAAAATATATCACTATTTTGACTTTAAAAACAATGAAATACACATTAAAAATATTTGGTAGAGTGGTATGTGCGTAAATCTTCGTTGAATTTAATATTCTATAGTGTTTTTGAACCGAGTAATCAGAGAAAATATTAGGTCAGGACTTCGGATCATCCGAAGTCCAATAAGGAGGCGCTACGTGTAAAGTAAACTCATCATAATACACAGTGATTGACCCACTTTACACGTGTCGCCCTCCCATTAAACTCTGGATGCATCTAAAATCATGACCTAATATTTTCTCGAGTAATCTCCGTCGTATAATTGATGAGCAGAAGGCACTCAGAAGGAACCATTAATGGATTCAGTACGCATAAAATGCTTTGTATTGGCTGCTTTAGTGAAAGAGTTGCTTCACATTTAAGATTGTGTTTGTCAGCGGTTCATGTGCCAAACAGGCATTTAACGTGACATCTTTAGATCAGCTAAATAATATCCTTATTTTATTTTGAGTTTATTTCTACAATTAGTATTTTTTTTAGATATATTTACATGCATGCCACTTAATTTTTATGTCTGTATATATTTAACGCCTAAACTTCAATTTTTACATGTATGCCACCTTATGAGTACAAATGCGTTTTTCACTTTTTATAATTAAAATAGTAATAATTTTTGTGTTATGAAAAATTTTTGTGGTATAAATGTAAAAAAGTAAAGTTTAGGTGTGATATATGTAAATATATAGGAATTGGGTAAAAAAAAATATAAAAGATAAAAAAATAAAAATAAAAAATATATAGAAAGTGGGTGATATGTATGTGTTAAATTCTAAAATGTTTTTTCGTAAACATGCCCCAAAGGTTAGAGCTGAGAGAGATAAAGTTGAGTGAGTGAGAATGCTCTTATTTTCATTTATGACCACCTACTTACAGTTACATAAAATTGATGGAACACTTACTATAACCGCTTGAATAACTTAATCGATGTGTCTATCGAATGAAAATTATATTATAATACAAAAAAAATATAAAGTTTGTCAATCGTCGAGTGCTTCGGGGTTCGATCTGCTATGTCGAATGATCATGTACATCATATTTCCTCCACATAGTAACCCAGTCCATCGATCAAAGTCTCCTGGTCACTCGGTTGGGGTCGTCTAGTTGATAGTCAGCTTGTCGATGATCAGTTGGTTGATTTGCTATGTTGTTGACCGATCGCTTGATAAGTCTACCTCGCTCTTCGGCACGGGACTTTAGTCTCCTGAAACTCCATCGTAGTCACTTGATCCCTTTGAGATTTGTGTTGACATTTTTGCTATATACTTATTAGTTCCTCAAATTTCCTACTCTTTGATAGTGACAACTATGATTAGGACGGAAAATTATTAAGTAATAAATGACATAGTAAACAAAGAAATTAATTCTCTCTTGTATTTTGTGCCCAATGAACCTTATAAATAGGACATGAAGGCTTGTGTTGTATTCATCTCATTCAGGGTTTCTGAAATTTTTCGAGTGGCATCATGACTGACAGTCCAAACAAGAAGAACATCTATGTTCATCTTCTAGTTTTGGAAGGCTTTTGGTTTCCCACACCTACTACATTCGATAATACAAAAAAAAATATTAAGAATAAGAAATGATTGACACCCGAACCTAAGTCGGTCGACTATATCGCTTCTTCCGGAAGTCCTGACAGTCTTGCACCAAAGAAATTGTTGAATGTGGACCCTCGTCAGAAAGTCCTGACTTTTGGCCCAAGCATGGGCCTGAGTGTTGAAGAAAGTCGGCGAGCCTTTCCACCCATCAAAAAAATTGAGGGTAATCAGTAAGGGTCAAAAGAAAAATTTGTCATTGATTCTCCCCCACCCCTATAGCAGAACAAGGATGGAGGTCTTCTTACACAAGGAACATATGAATTTTCCATTACCCTCTTCATATTTGGGTACGTAAATTTTTTTCTGACTTTAGCAGCCTTTAATAATTCCTTGATACTATTCTCAATGCAGATGAATCAACCATGCCAGAGAATCGTATTGATTGCAGGCCATCCAAGAATATGCATGTTGATTCTGCTAAAACGATTACAGCTGAACAACAAAATCCATCTTCCACACCTCTTGAATCACTCGATGCAAATTGAGCAATGTACGCGTTGCGTTAGGGACCATTCGTGAGTCAATCGTTTTGAATAAATTCTAGCAAGACATTGATTGAATGGAGAAAATTAGGTTAGACTGAGAGTTGGACTTCCAGAGGATGCTTCAACAGGGATACGCGTCGACCGAGGTGGCGGAAGACACTTTTATTAAGTTTTGTTTTGAAAAATGTAATGATTTCATTTGTAATAACATAATATTTTACTTAATATGAAGTGATGTTTGGTGCGACACTTATCTTTTCAAGGCATTTAAACTTTTGTGCCAACCCTATAAATAGGGCAAGAGGCTGTTGCTTATGCTTTCTTACCTCTTTGAATTCCTTTCACAAATTATTGTGCTTGCAATCTCTCAATGGCTCCAAAGTATTCTCCTATTCTCTTTAGAACTTACCCCGCCATCTACGTTTCGATTCTGACTTCAACAGACGTGAAGGAAATGCAAAAGTCATATGTCGTCAATAAGAGCATTTTTCTGTGACAAGTTAGGAAGTCTGATTGACCGACAAGTAGCTTCAACCTGAACTTGATTTTCTATAGGATCAACTCAAGCATGGGCTATGACTGCCTCTCTGCTCTGAGTTGCGGAGCATCTTCAATTAGTATGGAGTTATCCCAAAGCAAGTCCTCCTAAACTTAATCGTTGCCATCATGAACTTCGTGGTCTTCTATCGTTGGGAGTAAATTCCTTGGTCAATAGAATTATTTAACCACCTCTACTCCTTCAAAGTAGATAAGGATGGCTTCTCCATGTTCTTCATTGGGAAGAAGCTCCAACTGCTTAGAGTCGAAACAAGGTGAAGGACTGGAAGAAGTTGTTCGTGATAGGTTCTTACGTTGGTGGTTGGGGGATTCAGATCAAGCCAACAAATACTTCAGTGGACAAGATCAAATCCTTGCCGAAGGAATTGTGCGCCATCATAGCAATGCTTGCATGACGCCAATTGTCGATTCGCCAATATACTGCAGAGGGAACTATCAACCAGGTGTTCGAGTTTCAGATGACCGGGAATTGTGGCATGCTTCTGACGCTGTGGAAGTGGCCTGAGAGAAAGCAGTCTTAGATAAGTTGGTCATCAAGCAGAAGAAACTGAAGTTCCTACGATCTAAAGGTAATCCTATAAAAGTTCAATCCTCTTGTGTTGTTGATGTTGAGATGGCCGACACCAACGACGTTAAATTTGTTACTCCTCATCTAAGACTTCGGTCATAGTTCAGAATACTTTAACCGGTAAAGTCACCATTATCGCTCAATCTAATTAGGTTGATGCAAGGAAAGGTGAAGGCAAGAAAATTCCCTCTGAAGAAGAAACTTCAGAAGGAGTTAGGGCATCAAGCACCTCTCTTCTTAGGTTCGACCAACAGATTGACTTGCACCTGAATAATTTGCAACAACTCGTTCCTCTTTCGATAGATTCACAGGTGGTTGATCCTTCCTTCTTTACTCTATCAAAGTGGACCAAAGTGAGATGCTTGTGCCTCATTACTTTGTATAGATCTGTGCTCGAAGAGGAAGAACCATCTTCAGGCTACGATCCCTCCTCGTCTCTCGAGGGAGAGACTATCCATCGACAAGGTAAGGAACCAATGGAAGATTTGGAAATCCCTCCTCCCCCCTTCACTGAAAGGAGAAAGGAGTCCTTCAATTGTCTCCTAATGAACAGGGAGAGGGAAGGTTGTGGTTCTGCAAAGACAACCGATTCAACCTGCCGGATACTTTGAGGGACTGGTTCCCAACTCAACAAAGATTAAGCAAGTTTTATCAGTTCTGGTGGATTTGTTGTGGTCCAAAAAGTATGACCATGTCTTGAAGAAACTCAATGGCCAGGAGATCTTGCACCATTCAACACAATACCATTTGATGGTGACACAAGGTGCTCATCTTCTGGAATTGCCTTTGGATGATGCAAAGAACTCTCTGGTTCTTGCCCAAAACAAAGTTGCTTCACTAGAAGTTGACCTTCAAAGGCCTCAAGATGAAAAAAGATCTCCTTCATGTCAAATTTGGCAGTTTTACCACTGAGAGGAAGTAGTTGCTTGAAATACTGGATGTTCTGATGAAAGAGAATGAAGAGTTGAAAGCAAAGGTGGCCTCTTCCATTTCAAACAAAGAACATATGGCTGAACTTGTGCACAATTTTGACACAACATGGATTATTCAACTAAGAGATTTATTCAACATAGTCTGGTCGATGCCAAGTTCTCCAATCCTAACGAACTTGTAACTCTTATTCCTGATAAGGTGATACACTCTTTAGAAGAGGAAAAAACTGTCGAAAGCTCCAGTGGCAAAAACTTATCGACAACTCGATGAATCCTGAACTTTGAAATTTTTGTAATTTTGTTTTTAAGTAATTTGTCAAAAAAAAAGATGTAAACAATTTTTTAATTGCTCTTATAAATATAAAAAATCTTTCATTCGATTTTACTTGACTACATTTTTTTGTACTAGTTGCAGTAGACGCATAGCTATCGATTGTTTGCTCACCTCGGAAGTGAGTCCGTCATTATTTGTCGACCGATTAATATTGTTGGTTCTCCATCCTAGTCATTTGATTGTATATGGGGTGACAATTTATACACCACAGATCTTGTTGTTAGTGAATATTGAATCACCTCCAGAGCTAAATCATGATAGATGGAATAATTTTGCATTGATTGATTAATAGTTTTTAATATCAAACAATTGACCTTATATCGATCGATTTTTATTTTTTTAAAATCAAACATTTGTTTAGTATTTTGATGGGTTGTTTTTCAGAAGCCTCAATTATGTTGATCTTGTCTTGTTCGATCAATATGATCTTCTCCCATGGTCAGGTTTATTTTTTGCACTAAGCACTAATCTTGTCGTTATTTGTGCAGGTAACCACCAATTCTTATTTCTGGAATGATTTACACTGTACTCTTTGGCAAATCTTGTCACTAGCGAGCAGAGAACCATCTCCAAAAACTTGGTCTTACTGAGTTTGGAGACATGGGTTTACAACTCAAAGGCAATGCGAATAATCAATCGACCAACTGACATTACAATCGATAACTTTCAATGCATGTTTATCATTCTATCAATTCAAGTTCCCTGATTGTTGAAATCAACAGTTATCTAGCTTTATGCTTTATTCGATCGGATCAAGTTCCTCGAGGGTTGGAGAAACCTGAGTTTATTGTTAAAACAAAAAAAAAATCAATTTCAAATTTCATTGCATTGATAAAATGGTAGTTTACAAGTTGTAGGTAATGATACTCCTTTTAACATACATAAAAATTTAAATAAATTTTCTAAGGAAAAATTTTCTTCAAATCATATCCACTCCATGTCTGAGGGAGTTCCTTCCCATAATAAGTCTTCAATTTATAAGCTCTCGGAGAAATTCGTTGGATGATTATATACTGTCCATGTTTCCGTTCATTTTTCTCTTTTTTTATTTTTAAAAGGAGTCGCCAGCTTGTCAATCGTCGTATACTTCCCCCATTCGAATAAATCTCCCTCTCGAACCATATAAATGATTCAAAGAGGAGAGGAATCAAATAAGAAGGGACATACGACAAAGAGACAAACAAGAGAAAAAGTAAAACGTGGAGAGTCTACGTGCGATAAACCTCGCAAGGATAGGTTAAGAATGTCCGCCCAAAAAAAGATCAGGTAGAGGCACCTTAAACCAATATCCGCGAAAGAAGTATCTACAAAGACTACCCATAACCAGAGAGTAAGGTGTATGTACCTGTTCTGGGGTCAAGAGCACTCCCAGAGGAACGTGTTCCTACTGGTTAATTACATCTTGGGGGATACCCAAGAATACTCTTGATAAAAGGAGTTTTGCTTCATATTATCATAGACCTGGGGTATAAGAAATCAAATGAAGGTTATTCCGTGTGGGAACAGTCTCAATGCTTTAAAGCTCACGCTAAGCAATCGAACAGAGAGTGAGTCTCTCACATCCCGAAATGGGTAGCGGCTCATCGACACATGGGGCCCACGGAATAACCTAAATCATCTTGA
>NW_018164549.1:5525662-5526389 GCF_001263595.1 Phalaenopsis equestris | reverse complement strand
ATGAATGCAGTTATCTAGAATGATCCTAAGTATTGTGGAGGCCCTATTAATATATGCAGGAAAGTAAAAGTTGCAATTTTTAAATCCTGAATATTTTAATCCTAAATTTTAATTATCTTGAAGATTTTATTTAGGATTCTATAGAAAATTACAATTTTAGGGTCCTTAATGAGCCTATGTTGTATCTTGAAATCCCAGATAAATCACAGAAAGAAACAAGGAAAACACATGCAAGTGCAGACATACAACATGATGTAAAGAAAGCCAAATAAGTCAAATCAAAATAATAAATAGGCCGGTGCCGCTGGGTCGGCAACATATCCCAGAAAGGAAAAAAGGCGGTCGGACTCCGCATATACATGTCCGGTCCTAATTCTATACATCAATATAAAATGCAAAATTAAGATACGGGACACAAGCATCTGCTCCTGGTCCCCTCCACGTGGTTCTCGTGCTAACTTCTCGGAACCCGTGCCCGTATCTTATTTCTACTACAGGACTCTCCTAGACTCTAAAAAAAATACATAAGAAAATAAAAAGACTCAATCCTGCATGAAAACAAGTGTCAGCGGGAAAATCACATGCACATAACGTATCATGAGCCATGCCTTAAAAGTGGAGGGAGCTAATAACACCTGCAAGCAAAATGGTCAGAAATCATTACTTGATCCCCCCATAGCGGTACATGTGTATGTGTATGAAAATAGGCATGGCTCCCTGCAGAAAA
>NW_018164549.1:5466721-5515803 GCF_001263595.1 Phalaenopsis equestris | reverse complement strand
ATAATAATAATAATATTATTATTATTATTATTATCTCTTTTCATCTTTTGTCGAATATGTCATTGCAGGGAAATGAACTTCTCCCTTAAGTAAATTCGACGTTCCGGACGCGACCGCACTGTCCGTTTTGTCATCTGGGGTCGTTCAAACCACTTATTTTATCAATCGGGACGAAAATAAAAATTCACGTATTTTTAGCCCGCACGCGAAACCGTGGTCCAAAGAGCGTCTGTCCTAAGCGGAATCGACATTTCGGACTCACTCGCGTGGTTTGTTTCGTCGTTCGAGGTCGTTCAGACCACTTTTTCAGCAAACAATCCAAAATGATAATTTGTGTATTTTTAGCCCGTATTTGAATCGTTAACGACATAGACGCCCTCCTTAAGTAATATCGACGTCCTGGACATACATGACATCAAAAATAAAAAAAATGATGCCAACAGTCCACGTGCAATTTGGTCAGCTTTCTTCAGAACTAAATCTCCCAGGATGAAACTTTTTTTCCTAGACATGCTTGTTGAAGTATGAAGTGGTTTGTCTCTTCACTTCTTTCTATTGAAAAGTTGAGTTGGTTCGCCTTTTTTCTATGAGATTGAGAGCTTGCATTACTCCCTCATTTTGGGCTTCCTGCCATTCGACCAGATTCTCCTCTATGAATGAAGAAGCTATACAAAACCCTTTCGCTGTGATGGTTTTATTCGATCGGCAACATTGCCTCCATCCCAAGAGTCAGCATGAATAAGGTTTAACTAGTCGTTGCTGAAGGTGTCGTTCGGATGGCCTAAAGTACCGATGATAATAAATCCCACTTCCCCTTGGCTCCTTTGACTTTTTACATCATTAAATTTAGGATGAGCTTATTAGCTTCTTTAGCATGCCCATTTGTTCGAGGGTGATGAACTGAAGCATATTTTAAATCAATCCCCTGACTTGCACAAAATTATTTTACTCACTGCTCTGCAAATTGAATCCCATTGTAATTGACGATGACCAATGATAATCCGTATATGTAGATATGATTCAACCAATTAATATTTTGAACAGCCTCCATGGTGATTTGAACGAGCGGTTTAGCCTTGATCCACTTTGAAAAGTAATCGATCGCTACCAAAAGAAAATTTCAGTGGCCTTTCAATGGAGGAAAATGTTCAAGAATGTCCAACCCCCAAATAGCGATCAACCATGGGTTGGCGATCGGCTGAAGCTTTTGAGCTTGTTGATGATGTGAAGGTACATACTTCTGAAATTGCTCGCATTTCATCAAAAGGTCCTCCACATGCTTTAGAAGTGTAGGGCAGAATTACTGTCATTGTTGCCCATGATAGTCTAATGTTTTACCTCCAGAGTGACTCCCACAATCTCCAGATTGTACATCCTATGCTTCATCTTCTTTCAGGCATCTCAAGTGCACCAAAGCAATCAACCACCTGAAGAGTATTCCTTTGATTATCATATACAATATAGCTTTGAACTTAAAATGTCTTGGGTCTATGACATCTTCTGGTATTTTCCGAGTCTCCAGATAGAGGATGTAAATCCATCCAACTTTTGTTCCATCTACCTTCACCTTCATAGTCTCAGGCTCCTTAATTGTTGGTTGAGTAAGCCTCTAAGGCATCTCGCCCAAACTGACGTGTTTGGATAGGATATCAGCCACATGTTTTTCCTCTTGATCGACATACTTGATCCTGAAGTTTTTGAATCTTCTAATCTCCTTTTTTTGTCTTGCGATGTATATAGACATTAGTTCATCTTTGGCTTCAAATTCTCTGTTGACTTGATTCATGATCAATACAAGTCTGATTTCACTAGTATATCCTGAGTGTATATTTCATTAGTTCCATCACCCACTTCAACAATTGATTGGAATGCTCTAGTTACGAGAGTACATACTTCAATGAATGATCATTAATGACCCAAATTAGATGCATTTGAAAATATGATCAAAGCCTGCAAATGTAAATAGCCAAAGCAAATGTTATCTTTTCCATAATTGGGTACCTAATTTTGGCTCCTCTGAGTAGCAGGCTGGTATAATAAACTGGAAATTGTTTCCTCCCTTAATCCGCTCTGACCAATACTGAACTGAAAGTTTGTTGCCCTACTCTGAGATACATTGATAGTTCCTCCGCTAGCTTCAAACTTTGGAATGATGATGGTGATACCTAAGAATCTTTCAAGCCAATCTTTCAAGCCCTTGAACGTCTCTTCACATTCAAGTGTCTATTCAAAAAGTTGATTTTTCCTTCGAGCCTTATAAAATGCTGCACATCTATGGCCCAACTTTGAGATAAATTAGCTGAGATCCGCAACGTAACTTGTCAACTTTTGGACATCTTTGGTGTTTTGAGGAGATTGCATGTCCAAAAATGCTTGTACCTTTTTAAGATTGTTTTTATTCCTTTAGATGTTAACAAAAAGCCTAAGAATTTTATGGTCGATGTTCCAAAGTACATATCTAGGAATTTAACTTCATACTAATTTTTTTTAGTATTTTAAATGTTTCTTTTAAATATTCAATGTGTTGTTCGACCAATTTACTTTTAACTAAGACATCGTCCACATACACTTCAATGTTTTTTCCGTTCTAATTTATAAAAATTACATCCATGAGCGTTGATAAGTCTCCCCACTAATTTTTAGCCCAAATTTCATTATATCAAAACAAAAAACACCCTGAGAAGTAATAAAAGTTGTTTTCTTCGTGTGGGTCAGATGCATCTTGATCTGAAGGTAGCTAAAGAAAGCGTAAAAAAAGTTCATCACAAAGTACCCGACCGTTGCATCCACCAATGTGTCGATCTTGAGCAATGACTAAGTGCCCTTCGAGCAAGCAACATTAAGGTTTGTGAACTCAACACATATTCTCCACTTGTTGTTAGCCTTTCGAACCATCACCATGTTTGAGAGCAAGGTTGGGTAGTGAACCTCTCAATTTTAGCCAGCCTCCTTCAGCTTTTGCACCTCCGCAGCTATTAGCTTGGCCAAAGTTTGAGCTGTTGAACTGATGCTTAGTCGATGGCAAGGTACATCAACTGAAACTCCAAGAATCTCCATTGTTGTTCAAGTGAAGGCATTGTGATGCTGGCCAAGGGTCTAGAACATTATATTTTTGTACCCCACAACAAATCATTCTCTAATTAGAAAAACCTTACCAAGTTCTTCATCGTCAGATGCATGTACTTCTAGAAGGGTCTCATTGGTCTCTATACCCCCTTCCCATTGGTTTTGACTATCAAACATTTTGTGATTGACACTAGTGATTTCTTGACTTATCCAAGTTCCCTCTAATCGTGATGATCTCTCCATCGTCAGAAAACTTTACTAGCACATGATAGGTTGAATTTACCGCCCAATAATTGTTCAGCAATGCTCGGCCGAAGATAGTGTTGTAAGTTGGCAGAAACTCCACCACCAGAAAGTCCTCTGTGCTGGTGAATTTCTTCTCTTACTCTTCCCACATGACGCCCAAAGCAATAATATCAAAGCTTCCTTCCTCTCGTTAGAGAAACCAAATAGTGGTCTGGCAGGTGCAGCCAACCAGTCAGTTTTAAGCCCAATCTTATCAAAAACCATTTTGGGCAAAATGTTCATTAAACGTTCAATGTCAACAAAGAAAATACTTACCTAGTAGTTGTAGATCAATGTAATAACTATGATCACATCGTTATATGGGTTCCCTTTGGTGGAAGATTTGCATATGTTAAAATAATGGGAGGACGTGTATGCTTATAAGAAGCAATAGAACATACCTCTCCCGATCGAAGCCTCTTATGACTGGATTAACGAGATGACTCTCCACCTCTCTTAAAGATAGATATAATAGTTCCATCTATGTCAACTTCATTCACATGGAGAGGTTCATCCAATGGTTCCTCATTTGGGAAGTTTCCTTGTCACCGGGAATGTCCTCTAACAACAACAAACTCTTTGAACTTCTCAGCCATGATCAACTCCTCCACCAAGTTTTGGAGAAGGTGACACTCCTTTGTGTTGTGCTCATGATCACTATGGTAATCATGGTATTTGTTTGGATTCCAGAGCATAGTTTAGAATTTTATCAGAGGGCTTTCCTGAAGTATTCCCTGTTTTGTATGCTTTCAACAAACTCGACCATCAGAACATTAAATAGAGTTAAGCCATGCATCTCCCGATATACGTGCGGTCGCTTGTAGTATTAAGCTGATCGAAAGTCAGAATTTTGATTATGACTCTGGTTTCTCTTGCCATTGCCTTGATTACGTCGGGGTTGTTAGTTATTATTGCAATGCATAGGACCATCACGCTTTTGGCTATCCACATCCCTTTCCTTCTTCTTCTTCGATCAATGATCAAACAATTTTGGCTTGGTACTAGAGGGGTCAGTAAGATCCTCCTCAACAGCAATGTGACGGTTGGCCATCTCCAATAGTTTTGGGAAAGACTTTGGTTTGAGCAAGTTCAAGTAATACTTTAATCACATGTCTCTAACTCTATGCACCAATATAGTCCGGGCAATCAAAGGTTCCAACTCCTTCACTTTAGCATCTCCTTCTAGAATCAAGTGATATAAGCCTGCAAGCTTTTGTTCTATCCCTGCTTCATTTGAAGGAGAGCCTGAGACTTCTTCTTTGGCTTCTACACATTGGTGAATAATACCGACCGACAGATTGAGGAACCACCGAAAAGTTAACTCCTTCATGTTGTTAAGAATACTTGACACTTCATCGCATCCTTGATTTGTAGCACTCTAATCGATGACTCAAAAGAGGCCACATAATCAACCAGATTGTTTTTCCCCTTGTAAAAATCCAAATGAGGAATCCTTATCTTCGCTGGTTGTACTGCCTCCATGATCTGTCAAGAGAAAGCACTATATGGGGGAGGCTAAACAAGTGCTTTGACATGCTCTACCCGATGCCTAACCATTAGCATAAACTCAGTGTTGCTCACATGTTGGGAATCTCCTTGCTCTTCAGTCACTCGATTGCACACACGAATGTTGGGCGCTAGCGGATTCTCCAGGGGAACCCCATGTGGGCGAGCTCTTTGAGATCCGACCTTCAAAAGCAATGACTTATCATTCCTTCGAAGGGCCTCAAATTGGCCCATCATTTGCTCCTACAACTTCTTGACTTGCTACTAAATATCTCGATTCTCTTGTGAAATCCATCGATGTTGCGTCTCTCTCTCTGTTGTGATTTTCCTTCATAGTGTGTTTCGCTTCTCATCTGTGGCATGTCTACGCTCACTGCATTACCTTTTAGGATGTTGAATCATAAAATGTCTTCTCGTAAACACTCCCTAAGAGTTGGAGTTGAGAGAGAGAGAGAGAGAGAGAGAGAATGTTCTTCTTTTCATTTATGTCCTGACCACCTACTTACAAGGGTTTCAAAATATGGTTACATAAAAAGGAGGGAACAATTATTATAACCGTCAGAATACTTGAATCGACATGTCTGTTGAATGAAACTTACATGATAATACAAATAAAATATAAATTTTGTCGATCACTGGGTGATTCAGAGTTCGACCGGCTATTTCGACCGACCATATACATTAGATTGCTTTCGTCAGTGGATTCAATCAGTTGATCAAAGTCGTCCGGTCACTCGGTCGAGGTCGCTCAGTTGATGGTCGGCCGGTTGATGATCCGTTGGTCGACCAATTGCATGGCAAGTCAACCTCGCTCTTTGGCATGAGATTTCAATCTCATAAAACTCCATTGTAGCCGCTCGATCGCATTGAGATTCATGTTGGTATTTTTTGTTGTACACATCATGTATATGCCCTTTTTTTGCATAGAAATTTTTTTGTGCTTAGATAGGTGTAGGCAGAATAACTTATTCTTAGTGAAGTAACCTACATTCATTTGAAATGCCTAATTCTTTTGGTATTTTGAAATGGGTGGTTTGGGACAAGTAGTAATTGGGTGATTTAAAATGGCATTAGGCTAGTTTATAATATAATTTGTTTTCTAAAGGAAGTTTTTTTGTGAAACCAATTTGAAAGGGAAGATTTACATAAATACCGCTCAATTCTTATGTATTTAGATACCTAACACTTAAACTTTAAATTTTACATATGTATGATATCTTATACATGCATGAAAAAATGCATCACTTTGTAAGAGTTAAAATAATAATATTTTTAATGTGATAAGAATGATTTGAAGGAGGTAAGCATTAAAAGTGAAATTTAGATGATAGATTTGTAAATACATAAGAATTGAGTGGAATGTATGTAAATGGCATTTTAATAATTGTTGAAGTACAAAATTGTAATGAAGAAGGTAAGTTACAGAGCATAAAAAAGGTCCAGCATCATTAGCGCTCTTCATTGTGTCCTCCAATAGCTTTATATCAGCCATAACCATGATGTTTCATGTTTTTTGTTAAGCAGCCTGCTTTGGAGATTATCAGATTTTATTGCACATTAAGGTAATTGAACAATGGCTCCCTACATAAACTCTATCAGAATATCAAATCTATTTTTTTCTTAATTCTATAATACATTAATATAAGAAGTACAACTGTTGAACCTTAAAGTATCCATGAAACCAAGCCTAAGGAATAGAACGCGAGGTTGGAAGAGGATGGGTCATGAAATGACCACCTATTTATAGTTACGGGAGATACCTGAAGTATATAATTACATCTAAGTCCCCATTCTATACAAAGAGGTTTGGGGGAATCAAGGTCATTTGTGCAATATACATATAATTAAAAATATATCAACAAAGAATTTACTGGTCGATCATGATGATTTCCGATCGCCGGTTCACAGTCATTTGATTGATGATAGCGGGTTGAATCACATGAGGATGACATAGAGGCCTCCAGACTAAACTCATTTGTGGGGCATGCTTTGACGCACCATCCATCTCTTGAGTTTGTATGGCGGTGAGTCACCTTTCGTTTGTTCGGCCGTGGAGTTGTTCATGGTTCGGCCAGTTGTGGAGCTGTCTTTTGTCCGGCTTGATGTGAATTGATACTTCGTTTGTCTGTGTGTGTCGATCGGCCTATCAACTGATTGGAACCACTTGATAGGATCTCTGGGTGTCTTATTTCTTGGATCAGAATTAACAATTGACATCCACTAAAATCAATGTTTGATTGATCTTTTGTGTGACTTGACCGTGAATCCTACTTTATTTGTCTTGTTTCTGTATTATTTCTTGAGATTCATTTGAGAACCTGTCATACAACAATATATATTGTTTTTATGTTACATGATCACTTATATATATATATATATATATACATATATATATATATTTTTGTCAAAATCAAGATATATATATATAGGGTTCACGGGTTCGATCCCGCTTATGTGTGAATGAAATTCTTAGGCTCATGAGATTGGTCGGGGGGCTCGTCTAATAGCTTCTAGCCAATCTTTTTTTAATTTGTGTGTGTGTGTGTGATGGTTTGGTGAGTTGTTTGGCATCAATGGCGTAAGTCTCCTCTTGCCCCGAATTCGAATTCCAGACCTGATGGGTTTTTAATTAGCACATTGGGATTGGTTGGGGAGTTTGCCCTCTGACTAATCCTTGGATTGGTCCATCACGCGATTCATGGCACTCCTGCTGGTCATCTCCATTTGTTGATTAGGTAGTGCCTCTACGGTGGCTATTGGTTGTACATATTGTTTGAGTGGCATGTGGTGGCGATTGTGCCGCTTGCTGAATAGCCTGAAGTGCTTGTGCAATTTGGGTTGTAAAACTAGTTTGTAATGCCAAGGTGATGTTAGGTGGTACCACCTCCACGAGAGATCAAAGTGAGATTTGGTGCTTCAGTAGACTCAGTAGGCTGAGCAGGACCTGCAACACAACAGCGGTTAGGGGAGCGAAGATCCCTAGGCACATACAAATCATTTATAGTAGCTCTTTGAACTCCTTTTGCACGAGCAGTTGAAGTGTCTCTTCTCTTCAGAGCCATTCTAAACAGTTAAAATATACTTAAATCAAAATAAATTAAATAACTGGCTATAAGAATAACTTATCCTCTACCCAATCCTAAAAAGAAGAGATATGATTGCAAAGGGAATGTTAAGTACAAAAATAGGTTTTGATACCACTTTGTCACACACCGGGTCTGGAAGGCGGTGCACCCCAACAACACAAAACATGATGCAATGATTTGAACATGTTTTGTATTTTCAATATATATAAACATAATGACAAGAGTAAACATGGAAATATAAATTTTATTTCCTAATTTATAATTCACTATTACAACTGAAATAAAAACAGGATATGACTGTTTCAAAATTGAAATGATGAAAGGAAATAACTAGCCAAACCCAATATATATATATATATATATATATATATATATATATAATAGCTAAAACAAATACCGATAAAAATATCAAGATGGAAAATCTAAAACTAAAAATTTTGTTCTGGCTGAGATGGTTTTTTTTTGTGGTTGAATAGAACTTGTTATTCAAAATATCTGGAGTGAGTTTGACAAACAATCTCAATAAATAATAACAATTTATCAAAGCATAAATGATAAAAAAAAGGGTCATACATTATGGAGACAAAATAAGGAAGACATATGCATCACACATAAACACTAAAATTTCCATGGATATAATATGTAAGAAATATTTTATTTCATGCAGGCTTCTAATGTGACATGCAAATTTTTAGAAGTGCAAGAAAAAAAAATATCATAATTATAGGCTTAACTCAATTGTGCAAGATATTTTACATCAATAATAAGAGGGATGGTTGCTTCATTATAAGCAATAAATGAAATAACAAGGAATGACTGACAAACATATGAATGATTATAAATCTACTACAAATAATGAGGGCTAATACATCATTGATATGTTTATCCTCTAATAAAAAAACAGTAACTTGACTGGAGGCGGCCACCACCACGATTTTTCCATGAATTCAAGTGTTGAACTAACGATCCTACACCATTTAAAAAATAAAATATAAATGATTATCAACTAAAATTAGGTGGAACCAAATTGTGGATATTTTAAATCATTATTATAATATTTTTAAAAGTAAGAAATATGAACCTAATTAAAATTAACTTTAACTAACATAATTAACGTAATATGTTGCTTTTATTTTATTTGATAGGAAGGTAATTACAATTTCTTGATAAATTTTGGGAGATTTACACAAGGAACACCCAAACGACATAAGTAGCAAAAATGGCATCCTTCAATCCCACAAGTTCTTAAATCCCATTTTTCCCACGTTTTTCCTTAGTTCCATAATTTAGCAATCGGAAGATGAATTTATGAGATTTAGGGTGTGTTTGGGGCAACTTGTACGTTTCAAGATAAGCAGCTTATCCTGAAACGCGACCCGCAAGTCGACCGCTGGGTTTAACCCACGACCTGCGTTTAGTTTAAAAATACAACCGCATTTTCGGATAAGCAGACAAAACGCGCGATCCAAACGGTACCGCGGCGTTTTCAAAAACTCCACCTCACTTATAAGCTGCCCCAAACGGGCCCTTAGAGAGGTTGTGTGCAAAGGTGATAGGGAGAAAAGGGGAGAGAAAGATGAGGGTTATCTTCCTCGATGGTTGTGCTAACTATTTTTTAATTGTGGCCCACGTTGCCCACAAACCCGCTAACGCGGGTTATTTATTTTAATGATAAATGTCATTTAATTAATTAAATGATCTTAATTCTCATCCATCAGTAACCCCTGATAGATGGTGATTACTAACGTATGTTATTTAATTAATTAAATGATCTTAAATCTCATCCATTAGTAACTCCTGATGGATAGTGGTTAATATCGTATGTCATTTAATTAATTAAATGATCTTAAATCTCATCCATCAGTAACACCTGATGGATAGTTGTTACTAACGTATGCCATTTAAATAATTAAATGATTTTAAATCTCATTCATCAATAACCCCTGATGGATGATTTGAGTATAAACAATCTAACCAAGTATATAAATATGTCACAATCCTATTTAAAAATTATAAAATAAATAATCAACCTTTAGGCGATCCACAAATATTTTATAATCAATGAATTCAAATATAATAGACACATCTAATTTGAGTATAAACAATTGATAATTATATTAAATCAAAATCAAGCATAAATTATGTTTATTATTGTGTATTGTTATATCACCCAAAAGAGATTTTTAATACACTATTAATATTTTCATTTAATCTAATTGGATATTAATATTAGTTTATGTTTAATACTCGAAGCATTAATGTATGAATATGTTCTATTTATTTGTAGTACCTACTTCTATTTCTCTTCATTCGTAAGCTACATATGTTCAAACATTCAATGGGTTTAATTTCTCTCAAAGGCATGAACAAGCCCAATTTCATTTTGGTGCTCCGAATCTTGATTTGACACTCACGACTAAGAAGCATCTTGCTCTTACTGATTTTAGCAGTGTTGAACAAAGATCTTTCTATAAAGCTTAGGAGAAATCAAAAAGATTGAGCTTAATGTTTATGTAAATAACTGTAGAAAACAACATAAAGTGTAAATTTTCTAACACTGAAAGTGTTAAGGAATTCATGAAATTTGTTGAGGATTGTTCTCAATCTGACACTGATGATAAGTCTTATGCTGGGACACTATTGATACGTTAGCCAACATGAAATTCGATGGTTCTCATACTATGCATGAGCATGTCCTTGAAATGACAAACATGGTAGCAAGACTTAAGACCCTAGAAATGGAAGTGAATGAAAATTTCTTTGTGCATTTTATCATTAACTTCTTGCCTCCTGAGTATGGTCTATTTCATATGAGCTGCAACACTATGAAAGATAAGTAAAATGTGAATGAACTGCAATTTATGCTTATTCAAGAGGTATTAAGGCTTAAGAAGGGAGGAAATCACTCCATTAATCTCAAAGGTCATCAAAGAAGAGGTGTAAAGAAACCTGGAAAGAAGAATGGATAGGGCAAGCAAAGGTCATTAAAGATTAATGTGTCATCTGCCCCCAATTCACAAAGAGGAACATAAAGAAATTAAGTGTCATTTTTGCAAAAAACCTGTGCACTATCAAAATGAGTGTCATAAGCACAAATATTGGTTTGAAAAGAAGAGTAAACATTGTGTTTTTGTATGTTTTGAATCAAATTTGGCTGAAGTTCCTTATATTACTTGATGGATTGATTCTGGTTGTACCACTCATATTTTCAATACAATGTAGAGATTCCTTACAACCAAAATCATAAACCCAAATGAAAATTTTGTCTTCATGGGAAACTGAGACAAATCTCTAGTTGAAGTCATTGGAACCTATCGATTGATTTTAAATACTAGACATCATTTGGACCTTTTTCAAACACTTTATGCCCATTCTGTTTCCCGTAATTTGATTTTATTGTCTAAACTTGATTCTGTTGGATACACTTTTAAATTTGGGAATGGTTGTTTCAGTTTGTTTAAACATAATCATCTCATTGGTACTGATATTCTTTGTGATGGTCTATATAAGCTTAAACTCGATAACCCTTTTGTTGAGATTCTGATGACCTTGAATCATAATGTTGGTACTAAACGTGGTTTTATGAATGAAAATTCAGTTTATTTGTGGCATAAACATTTGGTTCATATATCCAAAGAAAGAATTGAAAGATTGGTAAAGAATGAAACCCTTAATGATTTGGATTTTACTGATCTTGACATATGTGTGGATTGTTTTAAGAGAAAACACACAAAACACACACTTAAGAAAGCTGCCACAAGAAGCACACAGCTCCTTGAAATCATACACATTGATGTTTGTGGACCTTTTGATGTTCAATATTTTGGTGGAGAAAAGTCTTTTATCACATTTATTAATGACTTTTCATGTTATGGGTATGTCTACTTATTACATAAAAAATCTCAATCATTAGATGCATTAAAGGTGTTTATAACTAAGGTTCAGAGATAATTAGACAAAAAAGTGAAAATTATCAGGTCTAATAGAGGTGGTGAATATTATAGAACATACAATGAATTTGGAAAATGTCCAAGTTTATTTTCTAAATTCCCTCAAACTAATGACATCTGTGCTCAATACACTATATCAGGAACACCACAATAAAACAGTGTTGCAGAAAGGAGAAACCGTACTCTAATGAAAATGGTTAGGAGTATGATGGGCAATTCTTCTTTACCCTCATCATTGTGGATGCATGCTTAAAGACCGCAACATATTTGTTAAACATGATTTCTAATAAGGCAGCTTCAAAGACTCCTTGTGAACTGTGGACATGAAGGAAACCTAGTTTAAGGCACCTACAGGTTTGGGGTTGCCCAGCGGAGATAAGGATTTATAATCCACAAGAAAAGAAACTGGGCTCAAGAACAACCAGTGGTTTTTTCATTGGTTATCCAGAAAAACCTAAATGGTATATATTTTATTGTTCTAACCACAGTACAAAAATTATTGAAGCTGAAAATGCTAAGTTCATTGAAAATGGTGAAGTTAGTGGGAGTTTGGAACCACGTAAAGTGGAGATTCAAAAAATTAGGGTTCAAATTTATTCACCAGAAATTTTTTCTCAAGTTGTTATTCCTACAGTTATTGAACAGATTGACAACTTACAAGAACAACATATATATAATTAAATACCCCACAATAAAACTATCACTAATGAACTTACATTAGATGAACCACATAAAGTAGTACCTAGAAAGTCTCAATGACAAAAATGGTTTGTTATTTATGATGATTATGTGGTTTATCTACATGAGTTTGAATTTGACTTGGAGTCAACGAAGATCTAGTTTCATTTTCACTAGCCATAGAAAGTGCAAATTCTTCTAAATGGTTAGATGCAATGAAAGATGAGTTGAAATCGATGGATCACAACAAAGTTTGGGATGTCGTTCAATTGCCTGATTTTTGTAAAAGAGTCGGGTGTAAATGAGGGGTGTAAATGACGGGTGTAAATGAGTCTTTAAGACTAAGCGCGACTCAAATGACAATATTGAACGATATAAAGCTAGACTTGTTGTTAAAGGATTCACTCAAAAAGATAGCATCGATTATAAAGAAACATTTTCTCCAATTTTGATTTCTCTAGTTTCTAAGAAGGATTTATTTAGAATTATCATGGCACTAGTAGCTCATTATGATTTGGAGTTACACCAAATAGATGTGAAACTATCTTTCTGAATGAGAATTTAAAGGAAGAGGTCTACATGAGTCAACATGAAAGATTTTCGGTTGAAGGAAAGGAATACATGGTGTGTAAACTTAAGAATTCAATATACAGACTTAAGCAAGTTTCCCGACAATGGTATCTTAAGTTCAATAATACCATTACGTCTTTTGGATTTAAAGAGAACACTGTTGATTGGTGTATATATCTGAAGGTGAATGAGAGCAAGATCATATTTCTCATTATGTATGTTGATGACATCTTGCTGGCTACAAATGTTCTTGGTTTGTTGTATGAAACCAAGAATTTTCTCTCAAAAAACTTTGAAATGAAAGATTTGAGTGAGACATCATATGTGATCGAAATTGAAATATTTCGTGATAAATCACAAGGATTGTTAGGGCTGTCTCAAAAAGCATATATTCATAGAGTTCTTAAGAGATTCAATATGGAAGGGTGTTCTGCAAGTGTTGCTCTAATTCCAAAAGAACACAAATTCAGCCTTATGCAATGTCCAAAGAATGATTTGGAATGTAAGCAAATAGAAGAAATTCTTTATGCATCTATAGTTGGAAGCTTAATGTATGCTCAAACTTGTACTAGACCAAACATTAGATTTGTTGTCGGGATGTTGGGTAGGTATCAAAGTAATCAAGGAATAGATTATTAGAAAGCTTCACAGAAAGTTTTAAGGTACCTGCAAGGAACAAAGGGTCACATGCTCACTTATAGAAGATCAAATGATCTTGAAGTGATAGAATATTCAGATTCAGATTTTGTTGGATGTGTTGATACTAGAAAATTAACATTTGATTCTCAGTTCCTTTTGACTGAAAAAAAAAAAGAAATCTCATGGAAAAGTGCAAAGCATACTATCACTGTTGCATCCACTATGGAAGTTGAATTTGTAGCATGCTTCGAAGCTACAGTTTAGGACTAATGGCTACAGAGTTTTATTTCAGGATTTGGAATTGTCGACAATATTGTCAAGCTACTGAAAATTTACTGTGATAACTCCACAACAGTCTTCTTTTCTAATAACGTCAGACATTCCAAATATGCTAAACACATGTAATTAAAATATATTGTCATTAAGAAAGAAGTTCAGAAACATAGGGCATTAATTGAGCATATTAGTACAAGTCCTATGATTGCGGATCAATTTATGAAAGGGTTTCCACTGAAGACATTTAACGAACATGTCGTGAGAATGGACATTACTAAAACCTTTTATTAGTGTATGTTTAATGCTCCTTATGTTTGACACTTTAAGCTCGGTTTATTGTTGTTTATGATATTTACATATCTTTTTTCTTTATCGGTAGTGTACACCTTACGTTGTATTTTATTTAACAAGATTTATCTTTTAATAGACATTATGGGACTATAATGCTATTCCTCATTATGTTAAGTTTATAATTGATATTATGATACATGAAAGAGATTGTGTCAGTAAATTGATACACAACTGTCATGATTCATATTAATTTTATACTTATTGATGATTTATGATTTTAAGAATGATTTTAGCTTACAATTGTGAAATATGTTATCTATTATTAAGGGCCCATTTGGGGCAGCTTATTTGGTGCGGTGGAGTTTTGAAAACGCCGCCGTGAGTTTGGAAATCTTGTTTCAGTGGAGTTTCGTAAAATGCGATTTCTATTTTACTATTAGAAGTGGATCGCGGGTAGGACCCCACAATCCGCGTTTCATAATGTCGAAAGATGTCAGTTGCCTCTAATTCGACAGGAGAAGTTCTTGGTTTGCTGGAGGGGCAGGTATCAGAGAGAAAATGGTGGCTTGGAGGGTGCGAGACCTGTGAAGGAGAAGAAGAGAAAGAGAGGAGTGGCGTGCAGAGAGGAATTGCAGCACGACTAGGGCTCGTGTGGAACGGTGAGCAAGTAGTGGCTGTGGACTTTAGCTCAAACAGGAAACCTTAAAGTTTTTTTTTCCTCTTGCGTAGGGGAAAATCAAGGCTCCTGCTGTTGATTCTGAACAGGGGAAGGCAGGCCAAGCTTTGGTGTTGGAGGCAAAGGGGTTTAGACAAAAAAAAAAAAAAAGGAACGGGCTTGTGGAAATTTTTGTGCAGGAATGGCGATGTAAAGGTATTGTTGCGTGCAAAACTAGGGAGGAAGATAGGAATGACAGAGGGGAGAAAAGGGTTAGCGTCAAGAGAGCACTGAGAGAAACGTAGGGATTTCTGTGCATTATTTGCTTCTGCATAGTAGACAAAGTGGGGAGGAGAACAAGGGAGAACATTTTTTTTCATTTGTTTCTTAGATCAGCTAAAATTTCACGTTGATTACTTATTTTCTGACCCTTTGTTAGTTTCTATTTATTATTTTCACGGTCAACAATAATTAGTTTGTGTTTGATGAAGGTTATAGGAAGAACTAATGAAAAATATACTAATTTCAGAAGAATCATTTGATGATTACTTTTAAAAACTAAATAATTTTCTCTTTAGAGTCATCCGCTTCTAATAAAGAAGATTGTAATACAAATTGCTCAATTTAGGTCCATACATTTATTCCTTGGAATCATCGAAGCCGGGCGGAAAGCATGAACACAACATTTCTTTATGGCTATATTAAATAATTGAATAAAATTGTTAAAATTATCATAATTTTGTAGTAGTCATTAAAGTTATGACTGCAACACTGAGCCTGTTTGAATGGTCTTTTATTTACAAAAAACTGCAAATCAGCTGTTCTTCAAACGCACAAACCAAACAACTAAACAACTTATCAAAAACAGGGGTAGAATGGTCATTTATCCAGAATCAGCAGTTTTCTAGATGCAGAAGCCAAACAACCAGACAACTTATCTGAATCAGCTGCTTATCAGCAGATTATCAAGATAAACAACTTATCTGGATAAGCTGGATAAGCTGCAGTTGCCCCAAACATACCCTAAAAATCACGTGGGTCAAGTGGGAGAATGTTAATTTTTTTTAATTGTGGACCATGTTGACCACAAACCCGCTAATGTGGGTTATTTATTTTAATGATAAATGACATTTAATAAATTAAATGATCTTAAATCTCATCCACCAGCAACCCCTGATAGATGGTGTTTACTAACATATGTCATTAAATTAATTAAATGATCTTAAATCTCATCCATCAGTAACCCCTAATGGATGATAGTTATTAACGTATGTCATTTAAGTAATTAAATGATCTTAAATCTTATTGGTCAGTAACTCCCTTGATGAATGATAGTAAAATAATGCATAATTCAGAGAATGGACTCTCTTCCTAACAGACACCGTATCTTTCTCTCCACCAAAAAGTACAAAAAGTTTCAGAGGATTAGAGAGAGAGACTCAATCTTCACAGACCTATTCTACAATCATGAATACAAGTATGCTTATCTCTTATGGATGAGTATGAAAAAATCACAAATTCAAAAATCTTGATCATTATATGCGTAAAGTATTTGGGTCATAAAATTGAATCACAAATGAAAAGTACTAACAGGTTGCTGATAGGGCGAACGAAAGGATGAGGTAAATTATGGTGATCTCTGCACGCCTAAGATCCTATCGTTGTTTTCTCCTCTAGATTTAATCGTGATGGTGTCGCAAGGGTTCAGTTACAAACACGATGGTTTTTGGGCGAAACTTTGAGAGAGAAAGAGAGCTCGACAAGGGATCAGAACAGAAGAAGGCGGGGGAGGGCGAACGGGATGAGGCGTGGATAGCTCCCTATCCTTCAGCCTCGAGTTATAGGGAGTGGATTCGGTGCAATAGAGTATTCAGGAAAGCGACAGGTGAGAGAGGGAAGGAGAAAATGAATGAACCACGGGAGAAAAGGAAAGAAGTCCAAATCGGTAAGGAATCGACAGAAGGGAAAGAAAAAAATTGTTTGACGGGAGGAAAATGAAAAGGAAAGAAAAAGTTTTCAATTCTTACACCTTGCCTGAGCTTGAGCTTGATTAATTAATAAAATTCGAGCTCGAGCCTAACTCTATGAGTTCAAGTTGGCTAACAAGTTAGCTTGATTATTATGAAAGAGAGAAAATTGAATGATAAAAATAATGTACAATTTATATATATATATAATTTTGAAATAATTTTAATAATTTATATTTAAATTCTTGAATTTTTATATATTTGAAATATAGTCTATATTAATATTTTTTTTTAAAATGAGTGGTATTTGCTCAGTTACATCTAGGTGTCAAAAAAGCTCGTTATTCACAAATAACTTTTGATCGGCCCTAAGTTGTTCGTTATTGAATCTTTTGTTAAAAAAATGAGCCAAACACGAAAAGAGTTTTTGAGCTCGATTTATAAACGAGTTAACATAAACAAGCTTTTGCTTGATTGTATTCGGCTCATTTGGGCTCAAATTATTTAAATAATAAATAAATAATATGTAAAACTTGAAATCATAGTATCTTTTATGACATACAAATTCACTTTGTATGAATATAAAAAAATAAAAATTAGGTGTTATATAGGTAAATACATAAGAATTGGGTGATAAGTATGTAAATTTTCTTAAAATTTTTCAAATCCCGTCCCGCCCAATTTCTGTATTTTCGTGTTAGATTTACTAAATACATCAAAATTGGGTGGTACGTATGTAAATTCTCCCACGTGTTTGATATGTAAATACATAAAAGGGTGGTACGTATGTAAATGTCCCTGCGCTAAATCCATGCCCCATCATTGAATTTAGCTGTTAGCTGTGTAAATATATAGAATTAGCTTGTATCCATATCAATGTCCCTAGAAAATACTTCCACCTCTTTCCTTCCATGTAGGGGTGCATAAAAGAGTGGAGCTAGCGAGCTCATACTCAACTCATTAAAAAAATATTATTGTTCGTGTTTGGCTCGTGTTCAAATCTGCTCATAAACACTGTTTATGTTCAGCTCGTTAATTTTTTTGTTGTTTGTGTTCAGCTCGTGTTTGGCTCGAATTAGGCTCGATAAAAATTTATCTTAAATATTAAAATTTTAAATATTGCATTAAAAAATCTTTGTTTAAAAAAGATTTTTAGGAGAAAGATATTATTATTCATTTAAACATTTGAGAGAAATAATATGTTTACAACATCAAATATGTAAATTGACAAATGAGCAAATATTTATAAAAATGTATTACATCATTAAAATTGGTAATTCTTATTTTTTGAAATAAGCAAAAAAAAAAAAATACAAATTTATAATCACACATCACAAATGAACAAATATTACATAAAAAATATATTGCTTCATCAAAAATAATGATAATTACAAAATTTTACACATTTAAAACATCAACAAAAAATTACAGCAGACCAATTTATAGCACATTTACATCTCAAACACAAAAAAAAAACACTCAATTTTTTCTCTTTTTGTGCAATTTATGGTTTGGTGATCTAAAATTGTTGAAGATCACATCTTGGTGAGAGGTAAGCAGGTCGAATTTTCTGCTGAAAGGATCAACGCTTTTCATGGGCTCACTAATGATATTGGTATATATGTAAATCTTCCAAATTGAAAATGCAAAAAGCTTGTAGATCCATAGGACTTTAGTGGTGCATTTGTAAATCTTCCAAACAAAAAAATTGTCAGATGCCTGTAAATATATAGTAATTTAGTGGAATGTATGTAAATCTTGCAAATAAAGAAAGCTAGAAAAGTAACACTTAAGCATATGTCACAAAGAGAAAAAAATAAATGATAAGGTCACAACTGAGAATAAGATATTGCATTTTCTCATAGAAATATAAATAATGTAAGCTAGAAGAATAATACTTAACACTTGCACCTCTTTAGAAGTAAGTGGGAATGATTCTACCATCCAATAATAAATAAAATACCTTGAAAACTTCAAGCCTTCCACCATCTAACATTAAACAAAAATGTTTAGAAGTCACTTGTATATTTTCAAATTCCAACAGCCAAATGACTTTAAAAACTTTCACCATCCAACAATAAGTATATCAATATAAAAAAGATTTCACTGTGTTTCACAAAAACTACTAACAAAAACAAGGGGAAGAGAGAAAATAAAAGTTCAAAACTTACCTGAATTAAATCATGATGTTTCCCTCCTAATGATGAAAAGAATATTTCCTAGCTTGGTTGAATCATCATGCATTTTTGGAATTCACATAGCTAAGAAAATACATATAAATCTAAAATTAAGCCTAACATATATTGATTTCAAACCAAATTTCATATGGTAAAGCAAAAGAGAAGCATAACCAGCACATGCCAATTCCACCCGACAAACTGCAATCAAACCAGCAAAAGATCCTTCTCTCAATGGCCAAAACGAACATATAAATCCAGAATTAAGCTTAACATCAATGGCTATTCTACCATGCCATTGATAAACAAATCTCCCACATCAATATATTATTCATACATCAAATAATGAGAAATTGAATTCTAAAAAGTGTCATGATCAAGCATCCAAAATTAAAGAAAATATTTCATGGTCACATCCTTGAGCCATCCATACGATCACTCTAGTAAATTTATAGCATGGTGTTCCTCTTCTATCATCGCTTCCTATTTATTTAGAGAAAAAATATATAGAAATATATAACGACTAAATTAAACAGAATTTTAAAAAATTAATAATAAAATATATAACCAAGGGCATCTTCAAACTAAGTTTAGAAGCTCTAATCCAACTAGATGCACATATAAATGCATTGACAGACAATGAAATGCTATAGTCATCAAGAACTCTCCCACCCGCACTAAAAGAAGACTCTAAGTCACAATTGTTATTAGAGTAAAATATCTTTAGACATTTGGGATAAATATGGATATTTGAGAGTGTTCAATTTCACCACTCAAGAATATCAAATTGATCATTATTAACCAAAAATAAATTCTCCTCAAGATATATCCGTAAATCTGATTTTAGTAGACCCCGATGAAACCACAAGATCCGTGAATTCAAGCATACAATCAAAATTTTGTGGAAAAGATAAGTCACTTTGAAAATTCAAAGATTTGCTAAAATTTGATGTACTAGAGCTTACAAAATTAATTGTATATTCATTATATATATTCAAAAAAATATATTCAACCTCTTGAATTTTTGAGTGGAGGTCAATGGATGAGTATATTTTTTGAAACATATAATAAAAAAAAAAACTTAAATCTTAGTTGAGGGACTAACACAACCTCCACAGACAAAAGAAGATTACACTCCCCCAATATTTATCAAAATTAATTTTTATTGTAAGGGACATTCCTTTAATATAATCATAGGAAGAAGAAGATCCTCCATTAACAACTTCAAATGCATAACAATTGGCAAGAAAATATTGGATGTTGGGTATGAAGAGCAAGAAATAACTTTTGTTACACTATAAGAAATGACAAGAAACTTTCTTATTTTTTCAGAATTCTATCAGTCTGTATCAGATGACAACCATTTGTAATTGTTAATCACATGTTGCATATTCACTAAAAACAATTCTATAAGAAAAAACAAATTCAAGCATTAAATAGATCGAGTTCAATCTTGTAGGCACATCAATAGATAATCTCTTAGTGGTTGAAATCCTTAATTATTTAGAGACCTCAACAAACTTGTGAAGTTTCTTTGGTGACTTATTTGGATATTTGATAGACCCTCATATTTGATGAATTATGCTTTGAACCTCTTTCAAGCTTGTTTGAATCATAATATTTAATATAGATGCACAACATCTAACGTGGAAGACAAAACCCTGTAAATGCAGCTTACTTCTCGACTGAAAATTAGCTCTACGAGAGCTAGCGACAACATCATTATTAGTGACATTATCAAAGGTTATGGGGGACGCCTTATCTTGGAGATTGTAATCAAGTAAACAAACAAATATAGCATCATAAATACAAGTACCACTATGAGATGATTCGAATTCAATAAAATGAATGATTTTTTTTATAATTTCTATGAATCATCAATATAATGAAGAGTTAGACACACAAAACCAACTGTTTGATTTGAAATTGAACAACCAGAAGTTAAAGAAACTCTATGTACATCCTTGAGAATTATTCGCAGCTTCTCTTTTTCAATATCACAGACTTTCGTACCATCATTTTTAATTGTATTTCTAGAAAGCACTCTCATAATTGAGGTTCAAAGATTTCAACAAGATGTTGAATCACAAATGCTCAACCATCATGAATGGGTATTCATGCACGATTATCATTATGACAATTATTTCTCTACTTCGAAGCTGATCATAGTTCATTGGGTCATGAATAATAGAAATCTTAATATCTACACTAGCATTATGATGCAACAAATTAAGGATTTTTCGTCTTTTATCTAATGAATCCACGTGCTTGTTCTTTGTTTTGATTTTTTCACAACCTTTGACATGCCTAAGTAATCATGAAGTAGTGTAAATCTTAAATTTATGAAATTTAATACGACATCATATGCATTGCTGAAAAGGGTTTGCAACTCCTTTGGTTGTGAATATTGTCTCAACAAAATACTCCCAAACTGAGGATTCCATCTTTCTTGTTTTCTTAGCAACAGCTTCAACATCATTTGTTTCAACAACTATTACATCCAAATCTCTTGAAACAACATTCAAATTTTCATTGCTAGCAGATGAAACAGTTTGAGAAAGATCTAAATTTGACATTGCAACACACTAAATAAAAAAATTAAATAAATCATTCCTTGCATTTTAAGATCCGCCCAACACTTAATACACCAATAAAACATCAAACATTCTTGCTTCTGATACAAAAAATTGAAAAAATTTAGAACACCGACCACAGTTCAGAGACTGAATCATGCAAAAGTGAAATTTATGATCCGCCTAACACTTAATACACCAATAAAACATCAAGTTTTCTTGCTTCTAGTACAAAAAATTGAAAAAATTTAGAACACCGACCACATTTTAAGATCCGCCTAACTATTACATCCAAATCTCTTGAAACAACATTCAAATTTTCATTGCTAGCAGATGAAATAGTTTGAGAAAGATCTAAATTTGACATTGCACCACACTAAATAAAAAAATTAAATAAATCATTCCTTGCATTTTAAGATCCGCCCAACACTTGATACACCAATAAAACATCAAATATTCTTGCACCTGGTACAAAAAATTGAAAAAATTTAGAACACCAACCACACTTCAGAGATTGAATCATGCAAAAGTGAAACTTATGTTTGTGGTAAAATATTGCATAAGCTTGAAACTCTCAACATCATGAGAGCAATAGTCCTTGGATCAAAATAGAAAGGATAGATTGTTCATAACTACTTTTGAAGTCCGAACATTATTGTACCACAAACCATAACACGACTGAAAGTTAGGGGACACTTGGTGTGCATTTATTCTTCCGGATAAGTGCAAACCAACATCTTTAACTATTCATAAATCAAATCCACATGCTAAACATAATAAGTTCAAAAAAGCAAAAAGATTGTATGTAGTTTTTTATTTATTTACATATCTAACACCTAAACTTTAATAGTTACATGCATAACGTTCAAATCCTTGACATAAGAATCGTATGTAAATGTAAATATGAAAGTTTAAGTGTTAGATCTGTAAACACATAATAATTGTCTGGCATGAATATATATTTCTCTTAATTAAAAGCAAGTCAAGAACGGCATTGAAACATGTATATATGAGCTCAATCATTATATCAAACATTGTTTGGTAGCACGATTCTTAAACCCCTCATATTGGGATGGAGTGATGATGGACAGAGTTCGATGCAATTAGGATAATAGATTCTATCTTAAATGACAATATAAACATGACAAATTCAAACCAAGTATTAAAGCTATTTTTTGATATAAGAAAAATGCTATTGATTGTCAAAGATCAATAATTGTATTCATTAATTTCCATCTAATATTACCTTATTAACCATATTTAACAGCAGTCAAAGAAAATTATCCATTGAATCACAGTAGCTAAATATATTTTTTTTATTTGCTACCATAAATAATCTCACGTATCTTTATAACTTCTAAATTCTCAGGTAACTTAGAGCTCTATAAATAAATATCTAAAATTTTCTTATTACACGAAGGAGAAGAAACCAAAATGGTAAATTTGCTTTCTCTTAACCATAATGAGAAGGTTTTTCAATATCTGCTACAAAGCCTTAGTGGTGAGTTCTCATAAACCTAAAAAGCAATCCAATATCAATGGCAACGTGCAGTGTTCTCACTTTATAAATCATGCCAAAAACTAAATTATTTAGAGCTACCCATACCTAGATAGGAATGAGCTAATGAATTCACCAGATAACTCACAAAGTCGATCAATCGGTATTTGAGCTTCAAAAGTTAAAAATCTTGAATCCAGAACAACGGTTAGAACAGATTAAAGACTAAAGAAGAGAGAAAGAAGGATAAAATCTAGATGAAGCAAGATTGAAGGACACAAAACCTAGTAAGCCTCCGATCTCAGCTCTTAATCGAAAGATATGAGTTAGGAGGAGACAAACACGAGAAACCCTGGAAAGATTTTGCTCTTTTATGATGTTCTACCGTCACGATGAATATGACACAATTGCACAACCACACACTCCACAATGAGAGACGATCAGACGAGAGCTCTCAGGAAGTCGAAATAAAGAGGAAAAAAATGAAGAGAGACAGTAGGTTTATGTATTTATTATTTTATTAAAATTTCAGATTTTAGATGAAATTATTTTGGTTGGGATTAAAATTATATATTTTTTTAGATTAAAAATTCAATTTAAAAGGATTTAATACATTTTAAATTTAAAGTTTTTTATTAAGTAGATCATATTATAATATTTAACTTTTAATTATTTATTTATTTCGAGGCTTAATATATCTAACATGATTCAATAAATATTTGCTCGTGTTCAGTTTGTTTATAAACTGAGCCCAAAATTTGTGTGAATGTTTGACTCGTTTATTTCACAAATGAATCAAACACGAACAAATTTTTAAGCTGAACAAGAGATGTT
Organism: Phalaenopsis equestris; assembly: GCF_001263595.1. Lineage (NCBI taxonomy): Eukaryota > Viridiplantae > Streptophyta > Magnoliopsida > Asparagales > Orchidaceae > Phalaenopsis > Phalaenopsis equestris. The sequence continues at coordinate 5,491,752 of NW_018164549.1, read as the reverse complement.
CGTTAATGAGGAGCCAACAGCTCTACGTCCACGCATTGCCTCTTCTAAGATTTGAGCCCATAGTCCCACATCTATAAATTTGATGTTAGAAGTTTAGAACGGCTCTTTAAAATGCAAAAGCAAAGATCATTCATCCCAAAAGTTAAGAGGTTTGTGAATTGAATTATTTCTTGCTATATTATTAATATTAATTGTAAGAAATAATTAAGTATTTAAGTTTATTATTATTAGCTTAAAATTTTTAGTTGTTTTAAGTTGATTACATTTTACATTCGAAGATCATAATTTAGTAAGAGTTCAAAGCCAACTCGGGTTGAGCTTAAAGTCTAACACAAACATGTTCACAAGCCATCTGAACTTGCTCAAATTCAACTCGTTTACCTCTAGTCATGTTAGTCCACCACCACTGATTTGTTTCGATCTAGTTTTTATGCCACATTAATATGAATGGCACTCTTCAAGAATGATTATTGAATAAAATATAATCACTTATTTGTTCGCTATTTGTATTATTATCCACAGATTATATTTGTATGTCTCTCTGTGGGAAAAAATATTTCGTTCGGTTGTCGGCACATCCAGAAGACTAACCATCGACAGCCATATCGTCCGTCGATGAGGTGCCTGGCGGCGTGGCGACCGGAGGTTGGCTGTCCAGAATATTTTCTCCTCTCTATGAGAGCAAAAAGTGCGTCATTCAAATAGTAATACAAATTATATTAAATTAATTCATATAAAAATAATTTAGATTTGTCTTTTTTATGTGTATTGTATGCATTATACTAATTATAGAAAACTTTAATTTTCCTACCTAGTTTTATTTCCACTGGTCAGTATTATTACTTTAATCACAAACTTCTGTTCTCCCACTATAAATAAATTAAATATATTTTTTAAACATTATATATTAAAAAAACTAAATTAATTTAGATTTGATTTTTGTTGTGGTTTTATATATGATTTTGCAAGTAGGGGTGTAAATGTGTTCATAATGTATATTTTATATATTTAATGTATTTTTTATATTTCGAGCTCAAAAAGTGTGTTTGTGTTCTGTTCGTTTGCTTAGCGAAATGCAAACCGTTCATGAACAAAGAATCTTTTTGACAACCCTAATCATGTAGTGATAAGATGTTAAGGATTGGGGCAAGATTTAAATTATCATTTGAATCTAAATTAATATTTTTTATTCTAGTTTCTTAATTAATTCTTATAATTGCTTATAAATCTTTGTAGCACTGTAGTATGTTATATTTTTTAAAAATACAACTCACCAAAAAAATATATATATAATTGATTAGTAGTATTTTGAGTCAAAATGAGTCGAACACGAACGAACAAATATTTATTTGTGATTTGTGTCGTTCGTATTCGGCTCGTTAACTTAGCGAACGAGTCGAACACGAGCTCTTCACAAACAACGAGCCGTTTTAACAGCCCTATTTGTAAGAGGGAAATAATTTGATTGGACAAAATTTACTCCTTTTTATGATAATATTAATATGGACGAAATTCTGTTAATCATTAAATAGATATTAGACAGTGACTTGATTTAACCTGAAGTTTTCTATTGGCTTTAATGACCCGGCGAGGTTATTATTGTAACGTTTTTAAATAAATAAAAATAAATCAAATATTATTGACCACAATATGATATCCACTCAGCTGAAAGTCCTTTTTATCTTCCATATGTTTTCAGTTTTCTCGACAAGAATAAATAATTAACAGAACCGATGAGCATCAGGGGCTTTTCTGTAAAAGAGACGAATGATGCGGGGGATTATGCAAATAAGCCCTGCTACTGCTCCCGCTTTATTAAAAAGTGAGGCTATATTCGCCAGTCTGTAAACCTTTTTCTCCTCCTACCCTCTTCTGGAAAAGAACGATCACAGGGGCAGAGAGAAGCTGAGGCTACAATGGCTATTGTATTTCTGCTTGTACAGGCTCTCGCCATGGTGGTGGATCGTGGAGCCTGCAATTTGACAGCATACCTTCTCTTCTTTTCTACGTTAGTGTGTCAATTCTGAGGAATTGCTGCTTTGCTTTGTGAGCTCTCGCACTTTCTCTACCAGCCACAGCGACGGCTTCTTGTGCGACAGGCTGGTCCCGATCGAAGGAGAAACAATGCTCTCATCAAAGTCCAAGTAAGATTATTCTTTTCTCCGGATCTGGTGATAATTCGTTATGGTTGCTCTTCGATTTCTTTGTTTGTTTAACGAAATGTGCTTTGATTTTTGTTTCTGTTGGTATGCTTTGCGTTTAATTTATGGCAGCGATGATGTTTAGGTTTGCGTTGATTCAAGAGATTTTTTTTTTTTTTTTTTTTTTTTTTTTTTGTCATTGATTTTGGTTTGGGTACTTGTTGCATTTGTTTGATCTCTTTACTGGATATTCCAAATGGGATAAAATGTGTTTTTTATTTTTAATTTTTTGGATTGATGCTGGGAGTGTCGTTTGATTTAAATCTGGGCATGTATGGAACCTGATACGTTGATATTGCGAAGATCTAGCATGTCAGATTCGTCCAGCAACAAAAGCATACCAGCAACCCCTAGGTCCATCAACAAAAGCACACCAGCAACCCCTAGGGTTAGCAAAAATGGGAGGCTGGGATCTGCCAAGGTGGATCCTAATTCGCCTTCTCCGCAGCAAAAACTGCGTACTTCAGTCGAACGGTCGCCGGGATCGGTTAATTCGAAGTCTACCGCTGATCACCGCTTGCCCCGGATCAGCACCCCTCCTGATGTAAGCAAAGCCCCAACTTTTGCAGAGGTTTTGTTGATCCATGTTACTGTGCTCAGGTAATTTCTAATTCACAGAAGCAACCACGGACATTGAAGGAATCGGAGCTCCAGACACAGCTTACTCTTGCACAGGAAGATCTCAAGATGGTGAAGGAAAAATTGGCTTTTGAGGAGAAGGAGAAAGCTCGAGCTCTTGAAGAACTGATAGAAACCAAAAAGGCGGTTGAGGAGGCAAATGAGAAGCTTGAGGATGCTCTCCTTTCTCAGAAGCTTGCGGAAGAGAGTTCTGAGCTTGACAAATTCCGTGCTGATGAAGTGGAGCAATCGGCCATTGAAGCTGCTCAGAAGAGGGAAGAAGAATGGCAGGAAGAGTTTGGGCATGTCAGAAGCCAACATGCTGTTGATGTTGCAGCGCTGGTTTCTGCAACACAGGAACTTCAGATGGTGAAGCAAGAACTGTTGATGACCACTGAGGCAAAGAACTCTGCATTAGGTCATGCTGAAGATGCCATGAAGATTGCTGAGGTCCATGTAGGGAAGGTGGAAGCGCTCTCTGCAGAAATCAGCCGTCTCAACTCCTTGCTCGACTCCATGTTTGAAAGCCATTCAAAGGAGACGGCAGAGATTATCAATAAGTTTGATTATGAGGCTGAAGTTTTGAAACATGAACTTGGAAAGGCAAAAGCTGCTGAGGAGAAGTTGGTTGATGCTGAAGCATTAGTTGAAGTGCTCAAGGTTCAGTTATTTGATGCAAAGATGTCTGAATCGAATGCACTTAGTCTCGTGGATGAGCAGAAGAAGAAGGTAGAGCTTTTACAATTTCAGCTGGAGGAAGCCAATCGGTCTGAAAGTGAGCTGAAGCATTATCTTGCTTCAGTCATAAAGCAGCTAGAGGAAACGGAGGTTGTGTGTAATGATGCCAAATCTGAAATGAACTCTCTCAATGCCAAGGTTGAGGCTTTGGAGCTTGAGTTAGCCACGTATAAGGAAGATCTCAAAGAATCTGATCAAAAACTTGAATTGGCAATGCAGGAAGTCTTGGATTTTGAGAAGAAAGCTGAAGTTTTAAAGTTTGAAATCCAAAAGGTGGAGGAGGAGAAGGAACACGCCTTGAACAATGAAAAAATTGCATGTTTGAATGTGGAAAACCTTACCCAGGAAAATACCAAGCTTGCAGTTGAGCTGGAGATCACTAAAGAGGAATCAGGAAAAGCTAAGAAAGCTATGGAAAGCTTGGCTTCTGCATTGCATGAATTCTCTATTGAAACCAAGGACGCTCAAGAAAGGCTTTTGATTAAACAAGGCCAGCTTGATATTGCCTCTGCTGAGGCAGAGCAATTAAAAACAGCCCTAAAAAATGAACAGGAAAAATATGAGCATATTCTTGATGAAGCGAAATATGAGATTATTTGTCTCAAAAAGATGGTTGAGAAATCTGAAGCAGAAGCAAAGGAATTGAGACTTGAATGGGATCTGAAGGAGCATAGTCTAATTTCTGTCATTCAAAAATCAGAGAAAGAAATTGCTTCAATTAAACTACAGAAAGACAATGCGGTAGAGTCACTAGAGAAACAGAAGGATGAAGCAAAATTAGCAGAGAAAGAGGCGAGTAAGCTTGTGGATCAAATGAGGCTAGTTGAAGCAGAATTAATTTCAACTAAAAATTCCATGGAAGAAATGATGGCTGAGACTTCGAACTTGAAAGAAAGGTTGCTTGATAAAGAGAATGAACTTCAGAACATAACTCAGGAGAATGATGAACTCCGCATCCGTGATGCTGCTGCTTCAGAAAAAATTAAAGAGCTTTCTGAAAGGCTTACTGAGTTAACAACCAGTAATAGTCACGAAAATGAAGAACATGGAGAAAACAGGGAACTTTTAGAATTTGATTTACCGCCAATGTCCGCAGAAGCCATGCCAGAGAAAATTTCTGAATCCAAGACAGAAGAATCAAGAGCTCCTTTTAACAAGGAGGAAATGCTCAAAAAGGATACCACTGTAGTGGAGATTGATAATGCCAATGGTAAAACTGATGAAAATCATAATGGCCATGGAAATGTTGAGGAAGAGGTGCCTGTAAGGATGGAGGTCAAGCTTTGTGAAGGAGATAACAGCAGTGATAAGCAACTTTCTTCTGTGAGGGAGGACAATACTGAATCAGTAGATGATGACATTGATCCAAAGATTGTAATCAACAACCACCTTGATCATGTCAATGGAGAGAAAACAAAGACTGGTGATAATGCTTCGCCAGACAAGCAGCGACAACAACAACAAAAGAAAAAGAAGGCCTTGCTACTGAAACTTGGTAGCATTCTAAAGAAAAAAAGCAATCCCAAGTAGCAGGCCGGCATCGCCATGGTTCCAGCTTGCGAAGTATAAAATTTGCAAAGATGGTAGTGTCGCATGTAGAGATATATATATGTGTCGCATGTAGAGATTCGCATGTAGAGATATATATATATATATATATATGAAGCTTGTTTGTTCTTCCTTCCAAGGTAAGTTTGATATGAGATATTGTCTTTTTTTTAATCTGCAACTTCAGTCACTCCAATTTGATTAAAATACATGCTCAATCATTTGATTATAACTACACAATTTTCTTGAGTAATGTGTAGGGGAAAATAGTGCTGCATTGCTAAGCTGATGAAGAAAGCTACCAAGCAGCAGTACATTGTTTCTTCTCCATGCTTGTTCTCATTTTTGTGAGCTGTGACTGAAAGAGCATTGCTAGTCTGTTGGATTTGTATTTTTCCTTAATTTTATATTGTCTCACCGTGAAAAGTTTGCGTTTTTTGTTGAAATTTTGTGCATATATATGTCTGTGACTGGTTAATCTGATTCTTATAAAAATTCAATTTTTGTTTGAATTTGGTCCTCTTTTTAAACATTATAGATAATATCCCTTTCTACTTATTAGTTTGATGATTATTCATACATCACCATGGATCTCGACACTACAAAAGAACTGTCTATTTGCGATTGCCGGTTATAAATCATTATAAGAAGGGACTAGTCTTGCAATCCCACATACCATGTAGAACTCGCGGAGTAAACTAAGCCAGCTCCTCCATTTTCTCCCCTCAAATCCCGGAATAAACTAATCAATTTAATCGATGGATTGTCATCAGCTTGATCGTGGCATGCAACAATCAAACCTAAATTACAAGTGAAAGAAAGACTATGACAACAGAAGGGTTTATTTGGAGTAAATCAGGTCGAGAGAGTTCCAGGGGTTAGATTTTACATGTGTTAGTTAGATTAGTTTAAAATCAACACAAGAGTTCATTTAGTTAAATAATATTATGCTTTGATCAATGTAGTTTCTTTCTCGCTCTCGCAAGCTTAGGATTTTTTTCTCTCTCTCGCACAACCTAGCTACCTCTCACTGATAAATTCAATGCGAGAAAAAAGTTAATATTTTTAGGTTATCAATTAGGACTGCAAGGGTTCACCACATTTATTTTTAACCTACGGTCTATTCATTGTGGTGTTGTACTCATGATGTGTTTGTCTTCCACCTCTTGATTTTGTATAGAACTCCAGTGCTATTAATCTGTATTCACACAATCGAAAGATCGTTATTCGTGAGAACAAAATACATAGTGCAATGGAAAAAAAAAACAAAACAAATCATTGATAACAACTAGAAAATACAACATATGCTACATTCAATCTCTGAAAAGGGGTATTAACTCGTGTTTAAGAAGAAAATAACACAATAAATTTTGCTTGAATATGTTTGCAATAATATGGTAACATGAGAGAGTAATATAGAAGCTCAAGTAGATGGTCATGAATTCTCTTGGTCGATTATTCTCTTCTGAAATCTGCTGTTGAAGTTTTCCTCGAGATTCTCTGCAATTTTTTTTAAGGAAAAGTCTAATGAAAGCTCCTCTAAACTCTATTTAGAGTTGCCAAAAGCCAAAAAGTCTCCTAATTCATTTTAAATCATCCCTTAAATAAGGTGGCTGCAATTTGCTCCATGAATCACAATGAATCAGCAGAAATTTGCTCAAAATAGTGCAAGGTTATTTTGTGGCGCATAGGGGTCCAGCTCTTGGTTTGAATTGTAGAATCAGGAGCCCAATTGCCTGGCATTGGCGTCTTGGCTCCTATTTTTGGTGCCCAGGGGCCCCGTCGACACAAGATTCATGTAAATGCACATACCATTCAAGTAATATAGTGTTTTTAGTTCAAGATTGATCGCATGATAATTGAAGTAAATTCATGGTGAAAATTTTAAATATCGCTCTCATAAACACTAATTATATTCAATGATTGAAGATTATTTAAAGTTTTATGAAAATTTTTAAACAGAAATATCCAAATGTATACAATTCTTTGGAGTTGCAAATTGTTAATTAAAACTTCACTAATAATGAATTTTAAATTTGATTGTTTTGGTCTGAGAGCCAAGTTAGCTCCTAGTATCTTTAAATAAGAAGAAATCTTAATTATAACAGCCCAAAGCACTATATTTTTATGCACTATGAACCAGAAGAATCAAATTCAACCCTCCCATTTTAATTGCTAAAATTTAGTGGATTTGTCCATTCTATCAAACCCAAATCACTTTACTCATTTTGCTCATCTGGACTTTGTTGATATCTCAAAATGACATTATTTTAAACAAGCAAACAATTCTTTGCAAAATTCAAACCCTAAAATTCACAATTATATGAAATTTAATTAATACTCTACAAATTTTTAAGATGTAAGACAGCCTATCATGTTTTTAAATAAAATACGCCGAAATATTTTCATTTCAAATCAACAATCGCAAGAGTTGCAAATTTAAGGTACAAGAAATGGAATAGTAATAGTTGTACTAGAATTCCTTGATTGCAGTATCTTATTTGGTCTAGTAATCCTCATTCTTGTTCTTCTCTTCCTTGTGATCTCACGCTCTTCTCCAAGACCAAGTATCACTCTCACCCACACACACTACAACATGTTGCCCAAATACACTCTCACACTCCCTTCTAATGTCTATCAACACCTTTTCATCGTTTATAACTTCTCTTTTCTCTCTTATCAATTCGATTTGAAGTCAAATAATTATTCAATCGGGCCGTCGCATTGGGGCGCTCAAAAGGCAGCATTGCAGTGCTGAGCTCTGTGTCTTGATTCCAAGTGCACTCTGGTCTGGTGTTGCGACGCCTTGCTCTCAGGAAATATGTTGGGAAAACTCCCAATATAGAACTATGACATTGTAATGCTCTCAGGAAATATGTTGTGAAGTTAAAGTGATATTTGTACAGAAAAAAAATTACAATTATGACACTTAGCAAATTTTTGGTTATTTTTCTCGCTCAACACCTGAGCATCTGTGTATAGCACTAGGGTGTTGAGCTATATGTATGGTCTTTCAGGTTGGTGTCTAATTGCTTGGGTGCGGTGCCTAAGCACTGAATTGGTGCCTAGGTGTCTGATTCTCAGTCTAGTTCTGTTGATGGATGCCTCGACACCTTGGCTGCGAGATAAAGCACCCGACTTGGTGCCTTATTGTCTGAAGTTAGCGCCTATTAATTTGAGATTTAAATCATTAGCGTGAAAAAAAAATTATCACATAACGTGCAAATAAGGTCAAATTAATGAATCTAACACGAATCAATTATGTGTGCATTTCACGGTCATCAACTTGCCCAAATTTAGAAATCACTCACTCAATTTAGACATACAAAGCTCAGAAGAGTTCACCCAACTAAAAGGCTGTTAGCGCTGGCGTGGAGTCTGGTCCACCCAACCCGCGAACTTCCGCTCCCACCTCTCCTTCTGTTTTCGAGAAACGACGCTTCCGATCGTGAAGGGTCACACCTCTTCACAAATAACCACTCCCTCCTTTTTTTTTGCGAAGAGAAACATCCCTTCGCCAGAAACAGCTCCCACCTCCTCTATTTCGGGAAGCAAAGCATCACTTCGTTTCCTTCTCTTCGTGATAAAAGGAGAGGCTCTCATTCATATATGCAAGTCACAAGAAGTCACAATTTTCTTCTTTAGATTTCCTCGGGATAGAGGAAGAGTTCTTCGGGTTTCCACGGGACAATGGAAGAGAAGAAGTGCAAGGAGTAGTTTCTTGCGGCAGAAGGAAGAAGAAGATTGTTCTCCCTAGGCTTCTTCTTGGTGGCTTGTGGCAGAAGAGAAATTGAGTTTATTTCTCTTGTAAGTTTGTCTTCTTCGGTGTATCTCGGTGTATCTCGGTGTAGAGAGAGAAGAACAGAGAAATAAGAAGAGAGAGAGCAACGAAGAGTGAGAGATTTCTCTTGTAAGTCGAGGTGATCGACTGATGTAAATTTCCTCAAGTAGTAAAATCTTCTGCAACTCCATGGACATAGGCAATTTGCCGAACCACGTAAATCTGTGTGTTCTTTTCTGATGTTATTTTTCTTGTTCTATTTTTCGCTTTGTCGATCGTTCTCCTGTTTGATTTATATATATACCACATCAACTGCTCTGGTATATATTTCATAACAACTGATATCAGAGCTTTGTTTAGATCTGAGGAAGAATGATGGTTGCAGATGAAGTAAAGGTTTCAGGGATCGAGAAATTTGATGGCACAGATTTTGGTTATTGGAGAATGCAGATAGAGGATTATCTTTATGGGAAAAAACTTCATCTTCCGTTAACGGGGAAAAAACCTGAAAGGATGGATGAGGCTGAATGGAATTTGTTTGATCGACAAGTTTTGGGGGTTATTCGATTGACTCTATCGAGGTATGTTGCACACATCGTCGTCAAGAAAAGGACGACTGCAGATCTCATGACAGCCTTATCAGGTATGTATGAAAAGTCATCGACGAATAATAAGGTGCACTTGATGAAGAAGTTATTCAATTTGAAGATGGTGGAAGGTGTTTCTGTTGCTCAACACCTGAATATTTTCAATACTATCACAAATTAATTGTCGTCTGTAAAAATTGATTTTGATGATGAGATATGTGCACTGATCTTGTTGACTTCATTGACAGACAGTTGGGAAGCCATGAGGATAGCAGTTAGCAGTTCTGCAGGTAAATCTAAACTGAAATATGATGATATTCGTGATTTGATTTTGGCTGAGGAAGTTCGCAGGAAAGATTCTGTCGAGGTCTCAGGTTTGAGTTCGGCACTGAATGTTGATTTCAGAGGGATATGACATGACAGGAACTCAAAGATAGAGAGATCAAAATCAAAGTTTAGTAAGCAGACAACCTGTTGGAATTGTGACAAGGCTGACCACATAAAGAAGAACTACAGGAATCCTAAGAAGATGGAAAATGATAGCGCAAATGTGGTATCTGAAGAATCACAGGATGCACTTTTGTTGGCAATTCATAGTTCTGTTAAAGACTTGATATTGGATTCAGGGGCTTTAAATGTGGTAGAAAATCTACCAGAGGCCACAGTACATGACAGTGATGGAAGTGAAGAAGAGAGTGGGTCCGGGGCACCCATTCCTATTGTTCCACAGACAGATGTTACAGCACCACAGAGTTATGAAGAAAACTTGCAAGATGAAAATTTGAGCAAGTGGGAGCTGGCAGAACTTCCACCAGGGAAGAATGCATTACACAACAAATGGGTGTACCAGGTGAAGACTGAGCGTGATGTCAATAAAAGGTATAAGGCTAAACTTGTTGGAAAAGGCTTTCAGCAGAGGCAGGATGTTGCCCATGCAGTGGGAGTTGTAAGAAGAGACAAGAGTGACCCAGGAAATAGCTTGGAGGTGCAAAACTATGTGGAGTCTGTTGATATGTTGACTGATGGTGTTACTCTGGAGAAACTAAAGTTGCACACAGCTTTAGTTGGTCTTCTGAAGTGAAGACATAGGCTTTGAGTTGCAGAAGTGGAGGATACACATGTGGAGGATTCAAGGTAGAAGATTCAAGGTGGAGGATTCATGTTTGAAGTAAAGGACGACATTATCAGTGGAGGATTCAGTTCGAGGAAGGAGATGTTGTAGCAGGTGTACCGATCCCCAAGTGGGAGATTGTTAGCACTGGCGTGGAGTCCGGTCCACCCAACCTGCGAACTCCCGCTCCCGCCTCTCCTTCTGTTTTTGAGAAATGACGCTTCCGATCACGAAGGGTCGCACCTGTCGCACCCCTTCACAAATAACCACTCCATCCTTTTTTTTTTTTTGCAAAGAGAAGCATCCATTCGGCCAGAAACCGCTCCCGCCTCCTCTATTTCGGGAAGCGAAGCATCCCTTCGCTTCCTTCTCTTCGTGATAAAAGGAGAGGCTCTCCTTCATATCTGTAAGTCACAAGAAGTCACGATTTTCTTCTTTAGGTTTCCTCGGGATAGAGGAAGAGTTCTTCGGGTTTCCACGGGACAGTGGAAGAGAAGAAGTGCAAGGAGGAGTAGTTTCTTGCGGCAGAAGGAAGAAGAAGGAAGAAGAAGAAGATTGTTCTCCCTAGGCTTCTTCTTGGTGGTTTGTGGCAGAAGAAAAATTAGGTTTATTTCTCTTGTAAGTTTGTCTTCTTCGGTGTATCTCGGTGTAAAGTTTTCTTCGGTGTATCTCGGTGTAGAGAGAGAAGAACAAATAGAGAAGAAGAGAGAGAGCAATGAAGAGTGGGTGATTCCTCTTGTAAGTCAAGGTAATCGACTGGTGTAAATTTCCTCAAAGTAGTAAAATCCTCTGCAACTCCGTGGACGTAGGCAATTTGCCGAACCATGTAAATCTGTGTGTTATTTTCTGGTATAATTTTTCTCGTTCTATTTTTCGCTTCGTCGATCGTTCTCCTGTTTGATTTATATATATACCACATCAATTGCTCTGGTATATATTTCATAACAAAGGCGACTCACCCAACTTAAAGGGGGGAACCACCTAAATTTGAAAGGGATCGCCCATCTCTAAAGAGACTCACCCAACTTAGAAGGCGCTTGCATAAAAGGATCCCATTTCTTTGGTGGATAAGACCTATAAAGCACTGGCCATGGCCGCAATCTACATAAATTTTGATTATGATGTCCACATCCAGCTTCTTCTATAATGCCCACAAAAAACCTATAAAATTAGGATCAAAGGGACGTTAAGATGACATGACATCAAATCAGAAAGAAAAATTGATTTGTCAATTTGGGAGATTTACTTGCATCCCACTCAATTCTTATGTATTTACTTATCTAACAACCAAACTTCAATTTTTACGTTGGAGACATCTTATCTATGCATGAAAGGTGTTTTTCAATAGGTTGGGCCCCCAATAAAACCTATCATGAAAAAGTGCTTGAAATTGAAAAACATATGCCTAAAATTTTGTATGTATGTACACATAAGAATTTGGTTGTATGTATGCAAATGCCCTGATGAAATTCTTTTCATTTTGTTTTTTAGCTCTCTTATTTTATTCTTTTCTTCTTTTCTCCTTGTCTAGAGTCCTACTCGAATCATGTTGGTTATGTCAGTAAGGCTACGTTTGGCGTAGCGGTTATGTTTTGCCCGATTTTTTAAAAAAAATTTAGTTGAAAAAATTTGTAATAATTATCACAGCTTTTTGCAATATCAGTTTTTTCTTCAACAGCTTCACAACAACTTCTTAATAAGTTTCAGCTGCCCCAAACAGAGCCTAAGATTTGGGTATCACGATGATCAAATTTGTACTAAATAAGATAGTTTTTTTGCTAATTAATAATGTTTAAAAAATATGATGACTTTTTCAATATTTTATTAAATAATTTGTATATATCTTTAAAATAAAGAAGAATTTATCGATTAAAACATTTTTCATTTTTTAGAAATGTTTTATGATAAATTAAAAAAAAAAAAACATGTTTTGTTGTTTAACCTTCTGTTCATGTTTTACACGTTTAAATATTTAGCATTTTTATAGGCAAAAAACTGAAATGTTACGTTGACTTTATGCTCCCAAAGATGGCAATTAAGAAATTTTTTAGCCACTTGAGATTATTTTTTAATACATTTAGACTTAATTTTATCATTATTTAATATCAAAAAAGATTTTGCAAATTTTTCTGAGCATTTTCTTAAGTTATGAAAAAAATTTACGGAAAAGTGAAATTATAATTGAGGTTTAAGGACTAATCAAGTCTCATAATTTTTAAAATGAATTTTTCTAAATAATTTTGCTTTGGTCTAACCATAGGTACATTCTATTATTTGGTCAAGTTATTCTATTATTCCTTATTGGCTAATGATTTTAGCAATTACATGAATATCAGATGATGAGACCTTTTTGGGTTTCGACAAGGCTCCACTGGTGTTGATCGAGATCGAGAGGCAGAGGAATGAAGGAGGGGGTCAACCCGTCGAAGGTGGAGACCAAGCAGATAGCCTCGCAGACCCCTCTTTTTTGGTTGTGACATAAAAAGAATGAGCATATTCACCACATTTGAACCATGAGGAGTTCGTCAACCATTTACCTGAGATTGAGAGCTCTTTATCTTGTGTGCTAATGTCCAGTGGAACTCGGAGGCACGCACTGTGTTGGCTTACATGGCTCATTTAGAGGAGGAGTTGTTAATGGTGAAGCAGTTTGTGTCTACTCTGCAGCATGACCTTGTGAGTTCGCGAGAGCTGTCCCGGTTTCTCTAGGCTTAGATATAGTCTGATAGGTTGGGCTAGTTTAATTTTAGTGGTGAGTTTTTGTTCTATATGTTGGTTCAGCTAGGGCATGCCTCGATCAAAGTGGCCTTGCACCCATGTTATAGCTATTTTCTCTCTTCACACTGATCAGGAGATTTGGAATGATTATTTGTGCTGATATTTTAGTAAAATGATATTTTTGGTTTTCACACTAGTCTTTCCTACTTTAGTGTTTTGAGGTGGTTGTACCCCATATTGTCTTGTGGTTGTTGTGATCCACTCAGGTCCTAAAAATAAGGGTGTGGTAGCCAAAGTAAAACTTTTCTCTCATAGATTTCTGATTTTCTCTTTTTGTTTGTTCTTTCGCACTCACCTTTGACCTAGAAATGGCTCCCCGGCGTCGAGAATCAGCTCCCCGTGCCCCCTCGTAATCATACTTCCCATGAATTGATGACAACTTCTCAGTATGTTTCATCTAAGATGTCGCAGGCAGAGGTATTGAAATACTAATCACACTATGTTTTTAGCCCTATGATTAACCTTAGGGAATCTAGTAAGAACGAGAGAGTGAACATCATGAGGAAGTATGTGATGGTGGTGTGTTGAGATCTGCTCTGCCTTGGCCTTCGGTATCGTTGTGCTAGGAGGTATGCATCATTTTGAAGTATTATGAGATCATCGTCACTTAGGTGATGCACATCCTGATTTTCTTTATAATGACATTTTTGTTCACCAAAGGAATGTACGATCAATCGAGCTCTATAGGCATTTGTTTTCCTTTTGATTGTACCTCAACGGGATTGTGCAATTTTCATCGACTGGTCACTTCCACTTTGTCCAACTTGAGAATAAATCAAGGAGACCATGTAAATTAACCAGTTAATCAAAAAATGGAAGTGTTATATAAGAAGCATCCAATGTTTTAGAATATGGATTGATGTGAAATATTTTAATGAACCTATATACTAGGAAAAAAGTAAAATCATATTTGTTAATATTCCAAAGCAATCTTATAATAAACTCCATATTGATATCCTCCTAAAAGCAAATTAGCATAGTGCAGGTTGTAAAGGCAGATATTTTGGGTGTGTCATTTTATTAAGAAATAAGTCCTACGGTTAGTAACATAGCCTGTGGCACCATGTTTTAAGGTTGGTTAATAACATTTATATTCTATGAACTTAATGATCATGTCTCTATTAAAGTGATGAGCTTTACCACTAGGATGTAATTCCAAATTTGAAAGTCTCCAAGTGAGACATCTAGGTTACATGTTGTCCTCTACATAGATAATTATTTGTATGAGTGTAATTATTTAATGATTCTGTGAGATTTCAATAAAATTGTTATAAATAGTATTAAAATTTGATACTCAAGGTATAATTAAATTAATTTATCAAATTTGATAACAAAATTTTATAAGATAGAAAAAATGCACTCAATAATTAAAGTCAAATGTAAGAATTTAAAGGGACTCCACCAATTTAGCATTTCATGGAATTTTTTTTTCTTAAACTATGGATTTAAGTGCCTCATAATCTGAGTGTAGAACAAATCCTTGGGGCAATTATTATTGCCTCTAATGCTTTAGAGTATGTATTAAAGCATAAAATTCTTTATTACACACAGTCATTTTTTTTTTTATATATATATATATATATATATATATATCTAGAGAGAGAGAGAGAGAGAGAGAAGAAAGCCATTGATTCATTCTCTTGCTTAAGAATTCTTCTACACTTACACTTGAAGCATTAGTGGTAGATTGAACTTTTTTTCATAGATAAGGATGTGTATGATATAATCTTTTTTTTTTCAATATATGTAAACAAATATTTGGCTTTTCCTGCTAGTAAAGCACCTATTAAATAATCAAGGTCTTCCTTAAATCATACTTCCATTCTACATAAGTATAACATTACATGTACCATTCTTTAGGTAAAAAAATGATATTTATGGGCATTAAATAACACTTTCTAAAATGGATAGAGGTGTCGTTAACCCAAGATACAACAAAAAGCTAATCTAATCCATGTGGATTAACTTAACGTTGGACATGGTGTCATTAGATATCATAATCTTATATATATCATTATCTAACAATCCTTATTTATAATCCTAATTGTGAGAAATGTTGTATTACGCCTTCAATTCTCACTCACTATTGTCTATACAAGGATGCATCTACAAACAATTAGAAATTCATGATATCATAAATAATGTATGGGAATATAATCATAATAATCAACTTCTAATGCATACTTAAGAACAAAAATATAAATCTTAACTTCATCATCAAAGTTTTGAATTATTTCTCCCTGCTTGATAAACATTAAAATAATTGAATTTGATGTTGCAATACAACCTTGTCCTCTACACTTGTAACATTATACTTGTGATATTTCTAAAGTTTGTAATTAGATTAAGGTGTATTTTCTTATTTGAGTGTTAAAAATGTGTTTAAGTATAGAGTGGGACTATATGCTCGGATAACAACTGAGGAAGCTCCAATAGTAGTTTTTTCATGACATTGGATAGTCAATAAATATAAAATCAGGTTTATGGTATATTGAGGGCCTCTGAAAATGTTCATAATTTATTGTTATCATGTAAGATAATCCTAGGTTATCAACCACATTTAGAAACAAGTTTATCAAAATATATTCATGAAAACCTACTTAAATTTAATAATATTAACTTTAAATTTAATAATATTAACTTCCGCTACTCTTTACACATTAAGAGCTCCTTGAACCAAGGAATTTAGATACACTTTTCTCTCAAAATCATCCTTTATGATTGATCTAATTGTTGGCAAAGGTATGACATCAATACATAATTTTCTTTTGGATGGGCTTCCAGTCTCTCCAGGGGCTTCTTTGTTTTAAAACATTTTATAGATATTGAGTTTCAAGTTTTTGAATATAAAGATGTTCTTAAGATGTGAGCTTCCCGTTCATTAACAAAATATGTATCTTCTTCTTTATACTATACAAATAAATCATTAATTTATACTAGATTGTCATTGCAAGTAAACTTTGGGATTTATCTTCTAATTATTAGTTAGGGCTTCAATCTATTGTCATTATTTCTAAGAATAGGCTCACAAGGAAAGAATTGTAAAGTGTTCTCTTGGTCTTTATGAAGTTCCTAGGTTTGAGCTCGAAGGCATTAAAGAATATATATTATTGCTTCTAAATTAGTTATTCTACCCACTATTACTTTGAAAAAAGTAGCATCTAGATCTTATTTGAATTAGTACATATTGATATGTGCAGGTTGTGTATGCTATTCTCTACACAAGCTGTGATCACACATAATATGATGTTCTAACCTAAAAAAGCTTCTTTTCTTCTTCTCTTTCTCTCTCTCACTCTAAGTAATAATACAAGCTTGATATCTATAAATAGAAACTTTAAACAATAAAAAAATCAAATAAATATATGGTCATTATGAGCCAACTAGATAATGATTTTTAGTCATACCTTGAACAAATGCTAGGATTTCTAATCATTTTTGGCTTTGAAATTGACTTAATTTGATAATCTTATTAATATTCCAAAGTTAATCAAGCTTTATTGTATGGCCAAAAAAACATAACCAGAAAGAAAGAAAATTATATAAATCTGCGATACCATGAAAAATAGAATTTTATGTGATATAAAAAAAAAGCCTAAATTAGAGCATTCCCTAATGCCAACTACTATAAGACTTGACTCATATAAGTTCCAAATTAATTTAAATTCACTTGGCTTATAATATCATTATATAGATATAAGATAAAACATAAATGTCTAAGAGGAACACAAGAGGCATGCTAGTCTATAATGATTCTTTTATAATGAAGATAGTGATAGTATATTAAATGTAATTATATAGAAAAAATAGTACACTTAAGTGTTCGAACAAAAAAAAATATTAAGAAAAAAAATTAAAAAGATTGGTCACATGGATGTAGAATAACTAAATCTTACAATCATAAATAACATAATCGTTTATCATAAACACCAAAAAGAAAAGGTGTACAACATAAACCAAATAAAGAATCATGATTAAAACTAAAGAAATAAAATGATATATTTAAAGATAAATATACCTCAAACTCTTGATATTTTAAATGCCTAATAGATTGGTGACAACATTTCATTGATCAAGCGATAGCAGCCCTCCTTCTAGAGTCCAGTCAAATCATCATAATATGAAAAAAATTAATCTTCTAAGCTTACATAAGCATCTAAATCATGCAAAAAGTAAGCAAATTCTGTACATATAAAAGCATGCCTTATATGAAGGATAGCCATGCAATATGTAATCTGTCAATGACTAAAAGAAAATTAAATATATTATTGTGTGACTAATTTCTTTGATACTAATTTCTTTGATATATATATATATATATGAACCTCCTTGAGAAAATTTTTATCAAGATATGTTTTGATAAGGCATGATAGGTAAACTATATATTTGTTGGTCATCTTTTTAGATTTGTACAAGCCCAAAGTTGAGCAAAATGATGTTTCAAGCTAAAAGATAGGTCTAAAATATTGAAAATGCACCAACGAGTCCAAATTTAAAATATATATATATATATAATTGGAAGAGTGAAGAGTTGCTTATAAAATTATGAAAAATTAAAATTATCTAAAATTGGAGTAATTTAAAGTTTTGCTCATGTAAAATGGACTTTGGGTGGTAAAGCTTCAAGTATGGATTGGGTTGGTCTAACAAAATTTTTTGAAACTAAAGGAGTCCACAACAACATGCCATCGATACAAATGTAAATGCATAATGTTAACATCAACTATGATACCTTTGATCACCAAAAATGTCAATGCATGATGTCAACATCAACCATGATACCTTTCATCACAAACTTAGTAGATGAATTTCCTTAACCCAATCTCGAAGAACGATATTGCTAATAATTACCACCCAATATCGACATCAAAATATATATTGGATTTCTTATCACTTGTTTCTCTTCTTTAAGGAGATTGACCAAATGGCGCTAATGCCTCAAAACTCCTCTCACTTTGAACTCCGAAATATCATTCATACTTCATGTATCTTATATCGTATCAATATCTTTTAAAGGAACAAAAATATACTTACAATACATATTCTACTCCCAAAATTGGATCATCTAAATAAGATTTTGAGGGAAGAAAATATCAGTGATTTCATTCAACCATTTTCATTCATTATGAGCAAGACTATATTATTTTTAGTATACTATATTTGAAATGCAAAGTTTAAAGCTTTAAAGCATTTTGTTGTAAGTAAATTCAACATAGTATTTTGAGGGATTAGAAACTTACTTTAAGCTCATTCTTAGACTTGGATGAATTCAAAATACTCTGCATATGGAAGCATTACAACCTTTTGCACATACAATCTTACTTTAACATCTTCAACCTTCCTAGCATCACATTGCAAACAAACCAACCTATAACCCCATCTATGATAATTAGTAACCCATCTCCAATAGCTCTCCCAACAACCCCAACATAACGTTACCCTCTACGTGAAGCTGTAAAGATCTACTTTATCGAATGTTACTCTCCTACAACACTATAAAAAATCAATTTGCCTCTTCAATCAAATGTAATATATTTGTTCTATATTTTTTAATTTTTAAATATTTTTAATTAACTCTATTCTAGCAAAAACCAATATTTACTTTATATGTTATTTATAATGGTATTAAATTAATTTTTTTTTGTTCCCAAAGAGGCCCTAAAAGACTATAATACCCTTGGCATGCTTTTGCTGCAACGGTAGGTAGCTGTTGACGTTTTTCATTAACTTTAATTAGTTTGTTATGTGGTTGTTAAGATGACTTAAGAATTTTAAAACATTTTTAGATGGAGCCCGCTAGAAATTAGTTAGAAAAAGTGAGCATCAATTAAACATATACAATAACTTATATGGTTCTTTAATTTCAACATAACAAATTATTTTATTTAATTTACTTATAAATTATAATATACTTATTAAGGGGCATTTACATACATACCAGTCAATTTTTATGTATTTATATATCTAACGTCTATTTATTTATTTATTTATTTATTTATTTATACCACCCAAATCTTTCATATAAAATATAAGCCATAGTGGGGGCATCATTTAGAAATTTATAAAATATTTTTATTAAAAATAATTTCTTCTTATAGAGAGTTATTCTATAAAAATCATAATTACTATTTAAATAAATGAATTCTTATATTATTTAATAAGAATATACTTTTCTTTTTTATATATATTTTATATGATATATATTATAAAAAATAATAATAATTTGTTCAAGAAAATGATATTATTTTTAATATTATTATTAAATTTTTATCATTATTAATATTTATAATCTTATCATATTTAAAAAAGTACATTTTAATCTTTAGATATAATTATATTTTTTTTTTAACTAAAAGTTGATATATAATTGAGAAATTTTAAAGAAAAATATTATATAAATTTACTAATTGTAAAAAAAAATATTTTATTTTATATATGAAATTGAATAATTCATATGATAATAACTTTTATTAAATTTATTAATCCATTTGCTAAAAAAAATATATGAAATTGAAATTTTAGCTGTGATACCTTCAGCTATAGTTGAAAAAAAAGCTTTCCCTGCATATAGACCTAATTAAAAGGCGTAGGGTGAGATTTGATCAGCTGGGCCAAGAAAGCATGAATATGTGCTTGTTAAATTCATTGGAAAAACTCTTAAATAACTATATGGGCCGTAAACAACAAAAAATAAAAGGACACAAGGCTGAGGTCCTTTTATTTTTTGATTGGTCCAATGGGGGAACGGGCCTCCAGTGCCTCATTGTGGCTCTCGATGCATATTTGATGACTTATAAAAGTTGAGATACAGGTTTTAGATATATAAATTGAATGATATGTATGTAAATCTTCAGTTTATTCATTTAATTAAGTGAACTGAGTGTGTCCTAAAAACAAACATTAATCATAAAATCGCTCGAAAGTCATGTTATGTATTACTTGAATAAGTTGTCAAAATTTTATGATATTTTAGAACATAATAATACTCTAAACATAACACATCCATACTGAGTATGATATAACACATCCATACTGAGTATGATTATATATATATATATACTCACACACACACATATATACATATATATGAACTTGTGTAATAATGTATGTATATATATATATACACATACATACATACAACCATAATTATTACATATACTAATACTACCTGTTTCCAACAACCGACACTATTTCATCCACCGAAATTATTACAAATAATTTTCTTTTGTTGTGATTTCAGTGGAACATCACAACATACAGTTGGCCTTGAGATGCTGTTATTTTCATCTAAGGTGGGTCACCATTCGTTCTCATTTTTCTTCATCGTTTCATCTTTGATTTGATACTGTCAGTTCGTCTTCCAATTCAAATAAAGCATTCATTTATTTCTAATATAATTCCTGCAGTCGCTGCTTGATCTGCTCAGAAGATTCTAGAGGATATTTTTGTTTTATTTTGTTGTGAATTTCTTTGAAAGAATACTCTTAAGGTTTTGATTCCTGAATATTTGAAATATTGGATGCAATGTCATTGTTAATGTAAACTATTTTCTCATTGATAATAATTGTTAATCACCATTTGATGAAAAATGTTCTTTATAAACATTTGTTAATTATACCGTCTTGTTGGTAACATAAGTTCCAGACAAAGGTCGATGGTATTTGGGCCTGACAAAAGAAGAGTAATTCGCACATGTCATCTGCTAGAATTTTTTTTTATTTTATTTTGTTGAGCTGCGAGAAGGATTCAACCCAGGTTGAGTAAAGATTATCAATTGCTTCAAGAAGAATTTTATTAGTGGCACCAAATTTGTCCCATTATGTTAGAAATTTATTTAGTATCTCCTTATTTAGGATTTCTGGCATTAAAACAAAGAGTCAAGAATGTTTATGCCTTGAATTGATGATTAAGAAAGCACGATGCATGGCTAGAATATAAGTCAAATAATTAAAGTAGACTAATTTTTTTATGAGATATCAGATGAACAAATCAGATTGTTCGGTTTTGAGAGGAGTTAAACCTCATTCATTGTGATGCAGTGTGCAATTAATTGTCGTTTTATTATAAGAAATATATTGATTTGGTTCGTTAAAATTATGTTGAATTTCAGCACAGTTTGATGAAGTTAATATTACTTCATAAGATTCATGGTCAAAATTATCTTGAGGATAGACATTTGTGCCAAAATAGCGTTCTTGGATTTTTCGAGAATCAATAATATCACAATCTTCTAAATTTATTTCAAGAATTTTCTCCTTTAAAAAATATTTCACATAAATTCAACAGTTTTTTGAATTTGGAAATCGAGAGGTTGAAGTCTCGATGTAGATGTGGATGTCATTGGGCTTCCATACTGATATTTATGTAAATTAGTAAATTTGTGTGGAGTCATATTAGGTTGACCTTACCTCTGCTTCCTCGAAAAGAGGACTCACAACATTGGGGGGTCATTTTAACTCATGAGTGAGGGGTAATCCACCCCTTCTTGACTTTCTCCCTTCAAGAATTCACGAGTAAGAAAATCAAGTAAAGAATTAGAATTACATGTAATATATTCAATATCAAATTCAAAACAAGATAATTAGGTTTGACATCCTGCAATTTTTGCTTAGAAATGAAATTTTTGACATCTTTGTGCAATATATATTTTATAGAATTGTAGTCAACTCATAATATGAGTTTTTGTTTAAGAAATCATCTTGAAATTTTGTACTACATGTAACTACCAAAAGCATTTTTTCTTAATAGTCGAATGTTTTTCTTGAGTGGTATTCCACTTTCCATAGATAAAACAAACTAATTGTTCATTATTAAAAGTTTTTTTCTTTAAAATTCTGTCATAACCAATATTAGAGGCATCATACTCTACTGTTTTAAGGAGCGACGGATCTGCAATATGTAAACAATGTACATTTTTTACCTTTTGTTTAATTAGTTGAGCAATTTTAGCATGATTTTCTGTCCAAGAATTATGCTGCTTCATTAACCAATTATAAAAAATGACAGCATCTAAAGCTAGATCTTCATTATAATCCACTACATAATTTAGCAAACCTAGAAATCTCTGTAGTTTACAGAGATCTTTAATTTTATATGGGAATTTAGAAGCAAATTATATGCTTCTATCAATTGGAAGAATAATATTTTGGACAATATTGTGTCATAATAAATGAATTTCTGTTTGAAACAATTTAATTTTTTGTGTTGAAATTACCAACCCATTATTTTTTGCGAGTCATTGAAATGTTTGCACATGTTTAAAATGTTTCTCTACTGATTTAGAGAAAATAAGAATATCATCAATATAAACTAATATATAATCAGAATATTGAATAAATATTTCATTCATTACTTTTTAAAATTCAGAAAGAGTTTTTTTAATCCAAAGGACATTACGTTCCATTCATAATGACCAAACGAAATTGTAAATGATGTTTTATTTATATCAGATTCAATAATTTTGATTTGTTAATATCAAGATTTTAAATCAAATTTTGAAAAAATTATGGAGTTGGTTAATCTATTAAGTAAATCTCTTTTATTTGGTAAGTGATATCTAATTCATTTTAAAAATTCATTTAAAGGTTTATAATTAATTACTGATCGTGATTTATTTCTTTCTTTTTCTGCATTGTTTATAACATAGAATGCAGTACAGTTCCAAGGAGAGCTAAATTTTCTAATTAATTTTTTTATCGAGAAGTTCATTAGTCTCCTCTTTACAAATTTTTAAATATTCTTGCTTGACACGATCATGCCTTAGTTTTAATATTTTTTTCATTGAAATTATCGATGTAGGATAAAGAAATATAGTGCTTTTGTCTATTCCAAAAAGCAGGTGAATTATCATCGCAAATTGTATTTAAAATAGTTTTATGAATAATAAAATTATTTTTCTTTTATAAAGGTGTTTTTTTTTCAAAAGATAATAAGTAATATCTTTTCTTAAAATATTAATTTGATTTTGCTTTAAATTAACTTTACTTAGTTCATCTAAAATAATTTCTATATGATTGAAAATAAATTCAAAAATATTTTTTTTGTCAAACTTACTTGAATATATTCCAGTATTATCAATATTTTTTATGCACATCATTTTATATAGGAATAGAGTTCCTAAAATAATGTGTTGTGTTAAAATTTTAACTAGTAAAAAAATGAGTATTAAATTATTAATACAAATATCATTTTTACAAATATTAATAGAGGAAATTTTATATTTTATATTTAATTTATTTTCCGAAGCAGAAGTTAACTGTTGCGTAGTTTTTTCAAAATATTTAGAAGGTATTATACCTTCTTGAATACAATTCACATCTGCACCACTATCAATTAAAATAGTGAGATTATGTAGAGTATATTCTTTATTAATATTTAAAGTTATAGTTGTAAATCATTTAGGCATAATTGCCTTTAGTAAAGAATTTAAAAAGGATTGTTCTTGATCATTTTCTTTTTCTACTGTTATTTCAGTAGTTATAATATTTTTTTATTCTAGTTTTTATAATATAGTATTTATGTTTTCTTAATTTTTTTGGAAAATATGTAGTTCATATTTTAAAATATTAACTTCTTTTTTCATATCGCTAATAATACTAGGACTATTATTTGTTGTTGACCTCACTTTTGGTTAAGGTTTAGTTTTTTCCTCTTTAGTAGCCTAGGGTCTAGTCATAGGACTTTCCTGATGACTATTCCTAGAAAACTAGAAAAGGAACCCTCACCATTAGAAATTCTAACATATTCTTTGCTCAACTTGAAGTTCCAAATATTGGTCCTAACCTCTAGCACTTAGTAGGTGGGGTCACTATGAGGGAGCTCAAGGAGAGTCCCCCCTAGGACTGCTTGACCTTAGGGTTGACCCTGGGTTTTGGTCTGGAGCTAGTTCACTCACCTACACTCACCCTTCACTCACCTACACTCACTCTCACCCACAATCACTCACAATCCTAAACCCAAATTTTTTTGACTTTGATCCATTGATCCTTTGGGAGACTCATGTAGATGGTCCCCTAAACTCACTGGCTCACACTGGGGTTTAGCGAAAACCAGTACATAGAGGACCCAAATGGGTTTTCCATTGGTCCATAACTCATATAGGGTGGTTGACACCCCAATTCTAACAAAAATATCAAACTTGGTCTTTTGCCCCAAAATCCCCCAAATTACCTAGATACCCTTGGAGCACTAAATTTGGCCAAAAATCTCAAATCCACCCAAAATACCCAAATTTGTCCAAAAATTATTTCAAACCTTTTCAAAATACCCAAACTACCTAAAACCAACCAAAAAATCCAAAATTACCAAAATACCCTCTAAAATTGTCAAAATTACAAAAATACCCTTGGCACCCCAAACTTGCCCAAAAACCTCCAAAATTATCCAATTTGACCATTTTGACCAAAACCCCCAATTTACCTTTAAAGACCCAATTTCCCCAAATTTACCCCAAATGTCCATCAATTTGGTCCCAATTTCCCGAAATTTCAATCATAAACTCAAATTAACCTTCCACATGACTAATATAAACCAAATCCAAGCTTAATTGGTTCATGCTTTGAGCCCAATTTTATGCTTTGAGCCCAATTTTGATATAAGTAAAACCCCTAATTTTGGCCCTATGACTTGGTTCCACTGAATTGAACCCCATGACCTACTCCATTGGAACC
>NW_018164549.1:5420906-5466682 GCF_001263595.1 Phalaenopsis equestris | reverse complement strand
CTCAATTTGCCACAATTTATGTTGAAAACTCTTCATAACAATCCTACACATCAAATTTGACCTTAAATTGGCTTTGATGAAGCCTTAATTTCACTTAATTTTACCCCAAGTTCAAAATCCCCAAATTTTCCCTAAATTGGTCATACCTACAAATTCCACCAAATTGATTGCCCTAACTTCAAAATTGACACCCAATTTATGTTGAAAACTTTTCATGATGTTCCTATAGACCACTTTCAACAATCAATGTGGACTTAGCCCAACCTAGACCCAAGTCTAGCCCAACATGCCCAAATTAACCAAAATCCCAAAATTTTTCAAATTGAACCCCCAATTGAACTCAAAATCATTTCAACCCTTCAAAAAAATTTTCATTACAATTATCTACACAATGTTGATCAATTAATTGGGCTCAAAGCCATGGCTAGCCTAACCCAAACCGAACCTTTGGCCATTTGGACCCACATTGGACCCATGCACCAAAATTGACCTAGCCATGTCAAATTGATCATGGCAAGACTTTTACAGCCAACTATTGGGTCCTAGTAACCAAGCTAGACCCACTTAACCCACCCTAGATGAGCCATGGACCAAAGGTCCCCTAAATCAAGGGATTTGTTTCCTAAATTGCTTAAGCCAAAGATATCTTTGTCAAAACCTATCACCAGCCCAAATTAATTGTTGTGACAGATTCCTCTGAGGTTCCTGAGCCACCTAAGCACCTCTATTTGCCGACCAGCCTAGTCGCCGGAGCACCTCAAAACTGAGAGCTACCATACTTAAATCCTCACCCAATTGAGCCATCTGAGTTGTCCCACTCCCATTGGCCAATTGCGCCGCTTTTCTCACCACCTCAACAAGCTTTTGCACCCCTGGCCATCCCTTGAGCTCCACTCTCCGACCATGGCTATAAAAGCTCCCCTCCACTGCCAAATCCAAGGGCTGAAAATTTCTTAAAGAAACCCTGCCCAATTTCTCCCACAACATCCTTGAGACCTTCTTAGTGCATCTTAACCACCTCTCTACCCTAATTCTCATCATCGGAGCTCAATTTCTGAGCTCAATTTCGGCTGGTAACAGGACAAACTCCACCACACCTCCACAGTGCATCAAAATCAAATTAAACTTGCCCAAACCTTCACCACAGTGAGAGAAGAAGAAGCCCCATCAAAACCACCTCACATAGAGCCTCTACCCCTCACTTTGACCAACACTCAAAATCGTGCCTTACCAAAGTCTGCCCTAGAAAATTCACTACGACCAGAGGCTCCATCCCTGAGCTCCTTGGACCTCCACGAATGTTTCGAGCACCTCTGATTGAAGTCTAATTGAAGCTTCCATTAGAAGCTTCCATTATCAGAGCAAAGGTATAAAACTCCTCCTCTTCCCGAGCTTCATTTGATTCTCCATTCATGTATGTTTAATTTCGTGGCATGTTTAGCATATGGATGTGTTCGCCTAGTCTAGATGAGTCCATAGGATCAAACCCAAGTTGATTTGGTTAAGTGTAGCCCGAGTTCTTAAGCCTAGAAGGTGGACGACTCTCGGGATGAACCAAACGGGGACAAATTCTCACGACCGCCGGATGGCGCGTGTATCAAATGGAGGGTTGAGATGAAGTCAGATGGGAGATCCCAACATAAAGCGCAGGCTACGTGGCGCTGACTCAGAAGGTGGTGCCAAATGGGGAGCAGCCACGTGGAGACTTTGGAGTTGCCGAGGATTGCATGGCGCCGCGTGGTTTAAGTAGGAAAATAGTGTTATTTTTTATTTAATTAAATCAGCTAACTTCAAAAATTGATATCTTGGTGTAGAAAAATCACAAAAATAAAAAAAAAACTCTATTGCTTAGTGAGTAGAGGAAAATAATGTTGGTCAAAAATAAAAATTATTTCCAAACATATGATTTTATATTAATTAAATACTCTCTGAGGTATTTTAACTCTCCATGATTAAGGAGAGTTCACCATGGCTTGAGATTTTTAGGGTTTGTTCCTCATCATAAAGGGGATGTTCTCTGATTTTTCCAAGGTCAAAGGCCATCTCTATGCTACTAACCCTATTTTTCAAGCCAAGGTGACCATTTTGACTTATTTTAATTATATAAATCAAAATATCAATTGGAAAATTATGAGAATAATTTTAGTAGGTTTCTTGTGGTTAGAGAAGTGTAGTAAAAATGTTGTGATGCTTTGGATCATTTTGTAAATTTCTATACTTAGTTAAATGTGAATACTTTATATAAATTTATGTAAATTAAATAAATATAAAAAATTAACAAAACTAACTCCACATTATTCATAAAAATCATAATCTACACACTATAAAAATTTCAAAATTATTTGGCTTAGTGTAAGCACTAAAGTGGATTTTCTAAGTAACCTTGTATTTTTGTACAAAAATAATTATAATAAATTAAATACACTTGGAAAATTATAAAAAAGTAGTTTTCTCAGTTCCTTGTGATGAGAGGTACTTAGGAAAAATAAAAACCACTTTTAATAAAATAACTTTTAATAAAACACTTAATTTTTGGGTCTCATTTTGAATTTTAAATAATTAAAAATAAATAAAAATTTCAAAAATACAAAAATATTTTAAAATGTTTCTAACTATTCTCTGATCACTTGGGACTTATTAAAATATTTTTTTCTAATTTTACTAAGTTCTAAATAAATTTTAAAAAACTTAAAAATGAATTTTCTTTAGTTTCTCACTAAAATAATTATAATAAATAAATTAAAAATAAAAAAAATACAAAATTTGATTCTCTAAGTTTTCTTAACTTAGAGGAGTCTAAGAAAAATATAAAAATAATTTTTGTAATTAAAACACCATTTTCTATTTAAATAAATCATGAAAGTTGAGCCAAATTAAAATAATAATAATAATAAAAATTCAATTTAAAAAAATTATGAAATTTTACCCAAGCATTTCTACAACCTAAAGAAACCCTTAATAATTTTCTCATAAATAAAATCTTTATTTTTAGAAGTTAAATAAATCACATTTTGAAAATCTTATTTTCTTAATTTAAATAAATAACCAAATTAAATGAAAATTTTGAGAAATCCACATTTTCTCCTCTAATATTTTAATCACCTCATGGATATGACACTTCAAGTCCTCAAAATCATTTGAGTTGTGTTTAGTGAGTTATGAGGTGAGGTGCCCCAAGGGCAAAACAACCACTTTAGACTTTGGTGCTTAAATAAAAATTTAGGATTAACCAATCGAAAAATGGGTAATTATAATCTTAATAAACACGATTTGATGATTGAAATACAATGGGACTAAAAGGTAGAAACTCACTCACCACCCTTGCACAACATCAACAAAATCATAATTCTTCTAATCTTCATGATTTGGAAGTCAATTAAGATCAAATGATTCTTAAGTAGGGGGCTTAAACTAGAAAGGATGATAATTTACTTTTCTTAAGCCCAAAGTTGAGGATGATTTGATTACTTGATAAGAATACACATCACTTAAACTAAAATTTTTGATACATATCATTTCACCTATCATGATTACCAAGACTTGGTAGTGACCTAGGTTTGATTCCTAAACTCAAGTTAATTGGATTTAGAAAATGACGTGATTGGTGATTAACATATTTAAACACTACAAACCTAACCTTAATTGAGGGCACCATAATCTTAAAGACTTGTCTCAGGGGCACTCACGCACATAACTCTTAAACAAAACATCAACTGGATAATTAAATTAAAAGTTTCACTGAGCAATGGGGTAGTCACACTTCAACCTCGGATGATTATTGGGACATTATGATAAGTTCAAAATGAACTCAGAATGTTTCAAGAGATCTTTAAAATGATTTTAGGGTCACAACTTGAACATTTTGAAATCTATTGGACATCCTGAAGGACAAATTGGACTTGTCATACTTTGTCCTAGGATCATCCACTAGGATCTTCCGAGATTCAGCAAAATCATAGCTTGGGTTTGATAGCTAAACCTTCATCTACTCTTACAACTTAAATCTTCTTGCAATATTATATACATACTTTGTAAGTACTAACTTTTCAGGTGGTTGAATGAGAAGACTCGTCAGGTACGCTTTTATAGTTTACAATACCATCTTTTCTTGTACTTTCCACATTGTATTTTTATGCTTACAAAACTTGCATGTTAAACAACGATGTCACCCTGCATGAAAACCAAAACTGTTAGGATAGCCGCAAAACCAAAACCAAAACTAAAAACAATCAAGGTAAAAATCACCTCCACAACAATCAAAATATAAGACAACTCAAAATTTAATGTCTTTATCGGATGATCGGGAATCCCTCGGAGGAGGTAACCTACGGTTGCTAACGAGGCTTCCCACGGTCTAAATGAAATTATGGAACTCATTAAGTTAAGTTTAGTAAATTCATTTGGACTAAGTGAATCCAATAGAAAATTGTGGTACCCGAACGAGGGAACCGTATGATCCTAACCGGTGTCGCTCTAATCAACTTTAACATGCCCCATAACATTTAATGACCATAATCATAGGGACATCTGATTCGACATTATAACCTGACACATTAGAAAAATTAAACTCGTCACAATGAGGAGCTTGGAGCTAGCGCTGTGGGCAGCACGACCATCTTCAACAGCAAGAAGATCTACAACAATATATATTTTCTTAGAATTAAATAACTAAGCCATAGAACTTCGAGGTTTTTTGCATATGCAACATAAATCCTCAACATTTTCTTTAGGTTTTTGTATAACTCTGTTGTATAATATAAGCCCTAACTCGCCTTAGGATTTCGAGGTTGTCATTCGTCACGACCTAAATCCTCACATCTTCTAGGCTATTTGTGTGATCGTTTCACACGAATGTAAGCCCTAACTAATAAAATTTACAGAATGAAATATTTAAATATTTCTCTTCTAAATTGAAGCCAAACCATAAGATAGCTTGGGAAGTCACCGAAGTTTTCCTTCGGATCTATGACATCCCCTAGTTCTTCCTCCTTTGGTTTCTACAATAAATGTTCCAAACATGAATCATTCCTCTTTCACAGCTCTTTATCCGATCTCATTAAAAAGTCATATCCTTTGACCTCTTTGAAGATAACATTTCTTAATTTTTATCGAGAGTTTTCTTAGGTGACCTCAGTCACTTAATCTGTAATTAACTATAGGGGCTTTCCCTTATAGGAAGCTTTTTCGAACCCAGCTTAATATAAACCATATTTAATTTTTTGTATTAAATAGGGGAACTTGTTGGCAAATAAAATGGTTTTGCATACCAAACAAATTTTATATATTTCTTAGTTATTTGATCGAGCATCATCCTCAAGTCTTGGATATATACATGGTTTGAGGTATAGTACTCTTTCATTTAAACTATGAAAAATATGGTGTCGATTTGATTTCATATTTTTCTAAACTATATATATGTATATTAATTTTTTTTCCAAAGCGGGCAACGGGATTTCGATTCCGGTGACAGACAGCTTCCAACGGGCAACTCTCACAACCTGAAATAGTGCTGACATATGTATTTAAAATTAAGGCTTCATTTAAAGCTTCTTTCATAGAATATCCTGAAAAAGCAATGATATTACAAGAGGAAGATTCTCTTTTAGCTTCAATAATTATTCTTAGCATTTTATTACAAGTTTTTCATCCTCAATTTGAGATGGATTTCTAAGTATTTCTTCTTTCATTAACATTATAAAGTAAACAAGCCGTTCATTTTGACTATAGATTTGTAATAATTTTCATTATTACATATGCACTTAGATTTTGATGTGCAATCATTTTCATGAGATTATGATGAATAAAAGGAATTATCCTCTATTTCTTCTGAACTTTCTGAATTGTCAGATTTTTCAAAAGATAAATTTAGGATTATTTTGAAAATAGATTGCTTAATATTTTCGTTAATATTAAGCTCGTTTATTTTCTTCTAACTACGCATCTATTTTTAGAGTGATCAGTTTTTTCACATTTATAACGTTTGATTTCTCTATTTTTCTTTTTCTTATTAGAAATCTTCATTATTTCCTCTTAATAATATTTTTCAGAGTGTTGTTTATGATATTTCTTCATTTTATGCAAAGAATTTTCTTTTCTTTTAAAAATTTAAGAATATCATAAGCAAATTGTTCACAGAAAACGGCTAATTACTTTTTTTTTCTGTCAACCTTTTCTTTTTAATCTGATATGTTAATTTAAGATCTATGCACAAGACAAAACATTCTTGTAAACATAGAGAGAGATTATCATATTAGCATATAAATAAACAAATTGAGAATATTTCATGAGATATGTGATTTTAATATGAACAATTAAGAAAATGAAAAGATATCATATTAGCTACAGAATACATAAACCCATTGAAAAGGTTTGTCTTTTGACATATATTAAAATGAATGCAATTTATACTACCATGAGGATATTAGTATAATATTAATTATGAATCATGATAGAAGTAAAGGAAACATATCGGAAGAGGTTCTATTATCCATTCTCTTATTTTCCTTCGAGGGGAGAATCATAATTTAACTTGCTGGTGAAGTGAGTGTAGATCATGATAGTGATGATTAGGTAACCTTAGTGGTGATAACAAATATTAGTGCACATAAAATAATTAGTCTTCATGGACCAAAGCCTTCATGTAGCAGGCCTCGAGAGTCTGATTAGCTAGATTTTT
Source organism: Phalaenopsis equestris (assembly GCF_001263595.1). Taxonomy (NCBI): domain Eukaryota; kingdom Viridiplantae; phylum Streptophyta; class Magnoliopsida; order Asparagales; family Orchidaceae; genus Phalaenopsis; species Phalaenopsis equestris. Next base: position 5,460,006 of record NW_018164549.1, on the reverse strand, counting down.
TGGATGACACGACTCTCATTAAAGTGCCCACTTACCTTTTTTTGTTGATGTGTCAACTGTCTTACACTAACTACTGAGCTGACTTGTAGGACTGACTTAGCAAACTGGCTTGTTGATATAGTTTGTCTACTCCTTTCTATTAAACTGAACAATCAGATTCACTAGTCTAGCTCGCCTCTTTAGCAACCCCCAGGACTATCATAATGCATAAGTCAATACCGATGGGCATATGCCACATCTTCATTTATGAGTCGCCTGACATATAAGTCATGATCTTTTCTTCGAGACAATGTGGATAAAATTTGTAAAACATAGCTTGTATTTTAATATTTTCTCAAACATGTATAACCTAGGGGAGGAAAGAACCTAGGGAAGATCAACTCTCCAGGTCTTTTTATGGGGGATCCTACGTTGTGGCTATCATGAAATCTCTCCTGCCCCTGTCTTCCCATCAATTTCTCTGCTCCATCGGAGAAACAAAAAATAGAACACATAATTCAGGTTAGTAGAACATATCCATTCTCTTCCTCCATCTTAAGTTGTGTGAACTCACAAATAATGCGTGACCTGACATCTTAAAAGGATTAAACATTCTTAAATATGTGGTGAGCATAGAGTTCATACTCAAACTTTACATGGAGACATTTTAGCACAAGAAGAAACATGGAAGTATAATGGATTATACCTTAGATTTTGCAAAACAATAAATAAATAATCTAAATGAACAAATAACAAAAGATATACAAGAAGCAAAAGAAGAGACCTCCCGATCCAAACCTCATCTTGAGATCATCAGGATTGGTGGTTCGCAAATGAGATGCATTAATGTAATATCTTCAAAGAACAGGACCTAAAATGGCTCTTGGACTAAGGTTAGAAGAAGAAGAAGAAGAACAGGAAGAAGAAGAAGAAAGAATAAGAGAGGGACCAATCTTACGTCCTGGAGAGGGAATCTTTTGAATCATTTGATGAAGGAGCCAGAAGAAGAAGAAGGTAAAAACCTTTAGATAATGCATTATCAAGGGAGATAGCGGAAGCTGAGGCACCAAAGAATTTAAGATCTATATTTGAAATCTTTGAAAGGAAATAAATTTTGAAGACCACGTAACTTCTTTCGAGTCAGCTGTATGTTTATTAAGAGTAGATGATGTTCTCAAATATTATTTATTCTTTATGATGTTGAGGGAGTTAGCTCTATGCTGGTTTAATAACTTACCTTTAGGAGCAATCACTTCCTTCGAAGAACTCAAGCAGATTTTTGTGGCATATTGCAAGTACACAACAGTTGTTGAAGAACTTTTAGGCTCTTTTGAAGATCTGTTAGGAGGCTTTAGAAAGCCTCATAATCTTCATCACACCCTTCCAATGAGAGATGTTGAATGTTTGAGATCTGAAGCTCCTTTTCACTCATGCAACCCCGACATAAGGCATGCTTGAAGGAGCATTAAGATGCACAATTGAATGGTAGAAGCTAAGAACCTTAGCTGAGATTTTGGAGCTATTTAACAAGTCATGCCCAATGTTTCCTTTTTAAGGTGAAGCTCCCCCAATGTCAAGAAAAATACTCTAATTATGAATTCTACTTACAGGCACACCTGCACTCATGAGCGGCACGGGTGGACTGCTTCTTGGCTAATCAGGTGCGAGTGTGCTATGCAAGTGGAGTGGGTGTGTTAATATCTAGGTGAGTGCGAAACACGGGGCATAGGGATTACAGTGCAAGTGTGTTGGTGTGGGAATGAGTATGCCCTGATTACAACACTCCTATGCAGTGCACTCTGCCTCACACAACAGACGAGTTTAGATATGGCGCATGTGCGCTCCATTGAGAAAGTAGAGTGTGGGTGCATCTCAATGTAGACATGGGTGTGCTCTTTTATGATGGCTAGGCGCAGGTGCGCCTGATTGATTTTTCACAGTTTTATCCTATTTTTTCTCTAAACCTTATAACCAACATAATAACACAAAAAATATATTCCTCAAGTGTCAAAATATCATGAAATATGCAATAAATAAAGATTTACATACACAAATAGTGCACATATTTTATCCACAAAAAATCAAGGCTCGAGTGGTCACCAACTTTATAGCTAATTTTTTTGAATGTTTGGAAAGTGAAGAAGTTGGTGTTGGTGGGATAAACTCTTGATACTCTATTTACATGGGGCATCTAGAAATTAAAGAAATATGCATATGAAGTCCCTGCGGATTCACATTTTACCACTCCATTTAAATGACTTTGATGCAAACAACAATCAAGCAGAGTATGCGCTCTGGTCACTGGATTGAATTTTTCACAGGGAATTAGAGTGATACATCTCCTCTTGAAATCTACCTCTTAGTATGTGGTTAATCAAATTAATAGATTCTTCGAGGCGCAAGATGATATTGTGTAAATATCTTATGAAAGCTAAAGCCTAAGTCGACAAACTTAAATATTTCCAGATTAAACATATTCTGTGAGAGGAAAAATAATTCACTGACCTCCTTTTAAGAGAGAAAATATTAAAAGGAGATAATTTGTGACCTTAGATTAGCCTATCATTAAAAAAGCTCAAATTATGAATGTCGTGACTTTTCTTAAGGAGTTTGTGCCCTTCCCTCGAGTAGCACGTAGGTCAAATCCGCCATCTAACCCACCATTTGATCTCAAAATTCTTGAATTTATTTCTGCACAAATCCTTATATATTCTCCACATTTGAGGTGTCTTTCAAATGAGTTCCTTCTTTGCGATGTGCTCTTCTTTTTGTTGATGACATGATCCACACTCACTGCATCTTTTAAGATGTTGAATTTAAATATGTCATGTGGATCACACTCAAGGTATGGAGCATTAAACAGATGAGAGAAACAGAGAGAGTGATTGAGATAGGATTAAGAGCATAGTAATACAAGTTCTGTGAGAAAAAATTCAGTACTCCTTTATCGAAAAAAATGACCTCCTTATTTATAAGTATCAGAAGTATTTAGTAAAATTACATGTTTATCTCTTCTTTAATAAGGATTTTACAAGTTATTACTGTATATTTTCATATGTGTAACAGACTCTGGAACTCTTTCATATTCATAACTGACATTGAAGCTATTTCATACATAACTGCTTGAAGAGGGGCATTTAATGATCTGTTATTCTTGTCATTCAGTCGAGCGCAAGCCTTTGATCATCTGACATACCTTCGGTTGGCTGAGAGTTTATCAACCGTCTCTCTCAATGGAATCCATATTAGAGGTCATCCCGTCAATAGGGTGAATTTGGACAATCTGGCCGAGGTTGTATCACTGTAATTTGATAGGCAAATCTCCTTGACAAGAATCCTTCTTAGAGGATTAAAAAGGTGCTTCGCGGGGCACCCTTTGGCCATCATTGTGAAGAGTTCAGGAATCGACTGAGGAAGCTAGTCATGATCGACCGTTCCTTGAATTAGGCGCCTTTAATTCATCTGTTCGATTGTGTTTTCGTTTGGTTGGCTCAGGGTTCTGGCTGAAGGAAGCACACTTGACATTTCCTTCTTTTGACTATCTCGATACACTTTCCTTTGGTGTTCATAAGCGAGGCCCATCAACTTTCCTCGAGATTCATGAGGTCATATTTTTTATGTACATGATGAGATTGGTGTCAATTACTTGTCCCAACGTGTAGACTTGCACGTTGCTCATCATGGCTTACCCTTTCCCCCATTGGAGTTCATTGCCTTTAATGGAACCATCAACCATAAGATTTCTTTGCTTCAGTAGAGATTATCCGCTTCATCTGCATGAGGTTTGATTACTTTATCTACGAGAGGCTCGTCGTTGACCATTTCTTTGATGGCTTTCATTAATGATAAACACCTCACTCAATTTTTATTGTTTTCTTCAATTAGATATCACAATACTATTCCCTCTCATTTCACTATTTGATCTTGTTAGACTCCTCCAATTTTGCTACATGGGCTACATTATGTTTAATGTGATTGAATTCTATGACAGTTGAACACCGATTTAAATCTAATTTGTTGCTATTCATTTTTTTTAATACATTTAAGGACTATTTTGATCCACAAAATATTTAAAAATTATTTATAAAAATATAAATATATCTTGATATTCATTTAAAATTATGAAGATATATTTCTTAAATAAGAATATCAAAAAAAAAAAAAATACAATTCAAACTTAATGACTTTAAAAGATAAAACTTTTTTTGTAGGTCTAAAAAATCCTTCCATTAACAGAATTATTTTCAATTACATTTTTAATAATAATAAAATAATTATAATATTTAAATCTAAAACTTCAGAAAATAAATAAAAATTTAAATATAATTTTAGATGAAATACTGATCCAACATCAACCCTATCAACCCTATCAACCCTATCAATTTTTTTTAATGAGAATATAATAACAGCAAAACCATCCCCCTATTAATTCCCGCATTTAAGGTTTCGATCACGGTGTCCATATCCTGACCCGTAACGTACATCAAGCCCGTTCGCTTGGTTATGTGCGGTGGGAAGAGAACAGCTAGCGACGCATCTCCGCGTCGGTGAAATGACACGTGGTAATACAGATTGCTCTGCCCGTTTCCGTGCCTTCGTGCTTCCGTCACCTTCAAAGGCTGGACGATATGCGGTAAGGTTACCGCGCGTCATTGCACCACGGTTGAAGTTATATATAACGTCATCTCCCTGTATTTCTCACTGCCTGCATCGTCTCCAAACCGAATTGTTTGCCGGTATCGGATCCGATACTCAGAGCGCGTGAGAAGGAAAACCTAAACGTCTCCGATCCACTCTATGTTTCTTCCCTGGTAAAGCCTACCTGGAATGATAGAACCGTGAATTCTCGCTGGATTGCAGTTCTAAAATGTCACTTCTTACTGCAGGTTATTTGAGATCGAGGAGGAATTTGCGTTTCTTCACCGGCTTTTGACATCTGAATGGCGGAATCGCGGAGGTTTACAGTAGGCTACGCTCTAGCTCTTAAGAAGAAACAGAGCTTCATCCAGCCTTCGCTCGTGAAGCTCGCCAGTGAACGCGGGATCGATCTCGTTCCCATCGACACCGATCAACCTCTCGCACTGCAGGGGCCGTTTGATTGTGTGCTTCATAAGTTTTATGGCGATGATTGGAAGGCACAGCTTAAAGATTACGCTGCCAAGAATCCCTCCCTCCCTATCATTGACCAGCCAGACGCCATCGAGCGGCTTCACAATCGCATCTCGATGCTCCAAGTCGTTTCTGAGCTCAAGATTCCTCAAGATAAGGAAACTTTTGGGATTCCCAGCCAGATCGTTGTTTACGACTCGATTGCTCTTTCCGATTATAGTGCTGTCGGTGCCCTCAGATTCCCTGTCATCGCAAAGCCTCTCGTGGCCGATGGCAGCGCCAAATCACATAAGATGTCTCTGGTTTACAACCGCGCTGGACTTCTGAAATTGAAACCGCCTCTCGTTCTGCAAGAGTTTGTAAACCACGGCGGAGTCATTTTTAAGGTCTACGTGGTTGGAGACTATGTCAAATGCGTGAAGCGGAAGTCTCTTCCGGATGTGTCCTTGGATAATTTGGATAGCACTGAGAGTTTGCTGTCCTTTTCTCAGGTATCAAACATGACGAAACAGAACAGGAGCAGTGAGGAGTATTATGAGAGCTTGCAACTGGAGGCTGAAATGCCACCGCTGAACTTGCTGACAGATATTGCGAGAGGATTGAGACAGGCGATGAGATTGCATCTTTTCAACTTTGACGTCATAAGAGATTCTAAGGCTGGGAACCATTACTACGTGATTGACATTAACTACTTCCCTGGCTATGCAAAGATGCCATCCTATGAGACTGTCTTGACTGATTTCTTTTGCAACATTGTTCAAAAGAAGTCGGTAGAAGAAGATGGTACGGATTCAACTGTTGAAGGCAAGGGAAAAGAGATGAAGCTTCTAACTAGCAACAATTGTGGCGGTAATACGGATGTTGAGAACGAAGGAGAAAGCCCGAGGAAAGTCTCAGGCTTCTGATATCCCTTTTTTCCTTGCGAGTCCGAAGGGTATATTTTGCAATACTTTGAAAGAGAAGGTAGGAGCATCTAGTTTAGTTGGGTTTTGACTTTTTCTTTTTTTGATGGGCACATTTGTCGTTAAGCAGAGTGTACATTCTTCACCATGCTGATGATAGGTATTTTTTTCTCCCTAATTTTGGAATACTAAACATTTTATTAATGCTAGGTGGTTTAAGTTTGAAATAATTGTACTGCTTCAGGTTTTCTGATACCTGAAACATGACATTTCTAGAGCACAATTTTTTTTTTTTGTTACCATTTCCTTTATGATTTATCGACTATTTTCATTTGAGGATTCAAATATAATTGACAATTTTTTTTCTATTGCTGCTTTGACATGTGTTAACATTTATGGGTGGAGATTCATTCCTTGGAAGCTTTCCAATAGATGCCTTGATCTTGAACTACTAATGTGTCTTCTCATCTATTGAAAATTTACTGGCAATTTAACCGTATCCTTTAAATCACTCAATTTTTTGCCAATAAATTGTGCTTCGCATTCTTGTTTGTAAATTTATAACTGCTGTGTTCTAATTTTGCTTTTCCTATTTTTTTCTTCTCTACATCTTTGTACTTGGTTCTTAGGTCTCTTTGTATTTAGACAGAAGTAATGACTGGAATCAATTTTTTAGCCTGATTTTTGAGAAGAAAGAGATTGTTGGAGAATAATTCATAAGACTGATCCCAATATTTGAGTTAGGAGGATAAATTAAGAACCAGTTGTATTTAAGAGGCTGTAGGATAAACTAAAGACATGGTTACTGAAAATAAAGAGAAGATTTACCGATTTTGCAATCTATAATGAAGAGGAAAAGATGCATTGATAGTATTGGTTTTAAGGTATGTGAAGGAAAAGGGTTGAAGAAATGTAATTTGACTAGAAATTGTGCTAGAATATTTGAATAAACATGGTCAAACTCTAGGCTCATTTATCTTATGTCAATCATTAAGGATAGTGATACGGATGATTAATTGGGGGATGTTTTTTTTCATTGCAAAAAAGATACAAAGTTACAACAACAACAACAACAACAACAAAGCCTTAATCCCACTTCGTGGGGTCGGTTACATTAATCCTTTTTCTCCATTGCATCCATTAAGTGTCATTTTTTCATTTAGTTCTAGTAAATTAAGATCATTTTTAATACAATAAGCCCAAGTCTTCCTAGGTCTACCTCTGCCTTTCTTAACACAAGTCGAATCTAAAACATCTACTCTCCTAATTGGATCATCTGATGACCGACATTTAATGTGACCAAACCATCTAAGACGACTTTCTCTAAAAAAGATACAAAGTTAATAAATGCATATTTAATTTTTTTTTTTTGTGCTTTGTTAAAAAATGGTGAATCACTTTAATGACTTTACCATAACTATATTTTTTATTGCAGAGCAATGGCAGTGAATTTGTTTGTTTTGGCATACATTTTGTTTACCAGAAGTAGTACTTTAAATCAAATGGGCCTTTAGTGGTTGTCTGGAAGGGTATGGATGAAAGACATTTACACATTGTGTCTGCTCTACAATATTTTTTTGGCCAATTTGGAACTTAGTTCTGATGCTTCATTCCAAAATGAATTATTGTGGTCGCATTACTATTTGTTGCACATTGCCAATCCATTATAACATATTTTGATGTGGACATCTCAAACACTTGCTGTAGGATTGATTGAATTTGGGGTATGAATAATTGTGAACTTGTGCATTCTGCTTTATTCTTCTTTCAAGCCTCTTTCAGAAGATTTTACATTTATTATTATTTTTTTAGAAATTCTGTCCTGATATTTGTTCATTGACTTCATTCTCTCTCTCTCTCTCACACACTCACCCACACGCACGCACACACTATGCTTATGTATGTGTGTATTTTGGTGCATTATTGTTCTATTTAATTTTTTTTTATTAGCCTCTTTGCTCTTCTGTACGAGAACATCATATTCTGTTTATTATCTTTGCTCTTTTGAACGATAACAAATCATATTTTGGATACGCTATCAAAGTGCATGATCTTTGTATTGATTAAGTTCATTTCATTTACTCTTTTACTTTCCTTTGCTCTATTCATTTGCCATTTTCTTTTTTTTCGCTTATACTGATATAAAACTGAGAAGTTCCTTTAAGCATATTGTTCCTTTTCCATGCATGACAAAATTTTCATCACATTGAATTTCTACTTGTAACCTGTGTATAACTGACAATGTTATAAAAGTATTGTATAGTTTGATGGAAAATTTAAATTCATTCTTTTTTGTTCTTATTTTTGGCACTTACCAAACAATTCATGCATTTTAGCGTGACACATATGCTGTCAACTTCCTTCACATAATAACATGACTCATATCAATATCGATGCAGGATGGACAATATGATGTTAGACAATAAAAGTATGGTGTCATGGCAGGCCTATTCTAAAAATAAGAATAAAAAATACTTTCAAGATATGGTGACATATTCAAATAAATAAACACATGATCATATAGTAGTTAAAGTTTGCTAATGATGAAGAGATTTGTAAAGATCGTGTACATGGTGGTTGATTGAGTAAAGGCGTTACATGGCGCCGATAAATGATAAAGATAGTTTGAAGGTAAAGATAATACTAGAGCTGATAATGGAGTTGGATGCAATGTTTAACATCAAAACATTAAAGGAAGAAATAAGAACCATTTTATATCCATAGTCAAGGTGTTGCATCCTGAGTCATTATGATTCAAATCCTCTAAATATTGTCTTCTAGACTTAGATGTTTCCTTGGCATATTCCATTAAGTAACAATTATTTTATAGAAAATGGAAATAGGATAAGAAACACTCTATCATATATTTGAACTAGGTAAATTTGTAAGTTCTTATGACCATCATATTTTTCGGAGTTCATGAATACTAAAATGATTAATTTAGAGAAATGCTTTTTATGTGCGAGAATTTGATGCAGATCATAAAGACCCATTACTGAAGAGACACTAGAATTTATAATGATTTAGTTTTGTTGACCTATGTCGACTTGGTGGTGGATTAATGTTTCAGTATCCTTTAGAATAACTCAATGGTAGTGATACATTTTATATAATGTGAGGTAGTAGACTCTAACTATAGGTAGCAATTAGAGGAAGCTGGGAAGCAGAAAAGAGCTTCAATATTCCCTTCTTTTGGATTTATATAAGCCCTACGAAGATATCATATAATAGTTGAATTATGCTGAATTTTTATGTCCCTTTAATGATCGAGATTTCTCTTTTTCGTTGATTGAGAGGTAAGATTGGTTTTCTGTAAGCCAAATGCTTGCTTTGGGATACAAATGTTTCATTGAAGTTTCCAGACCAAGCAACTTGTGTTGATAAACGGTTCTTTATTTTTATCATCTCCCTTGAATCATTGAGTGGGTTTTACCCAGTCGATCTCGGTTGAGCAGCTTCTCATTATGGTGGTTTATTCAAATTTTGCCCATTTGTTTAAGCCGTCAAGGGTTAATGGCTAGGATTTGAGAGCTCAATTGGGATGTGTGTGGCTCTGATATGATTACCCAAAGTATGATAACTCAGACCACCTTCATCTATTCCCCTTAACTTGTTCCCCCTAATTTTAGCGTCTTTTTAAACTTGATAACGAGGTTGAATTTGCATTCCTTTGTTAACCCAGCATGCCAAATTCATTTTGGTAATAACAAACTTATGAAAGATCTATCAAGTGATGGCATAATTTAGAATCATGTCAATCAAGTAATTAAGGTTGTGATCATTGAAAATAGGTGAGGTCATCTGTAGCTTATCAGAATTATTATTGAGTAATTTGGTTATATTTGAAGCTAACCAGCTAAAATATAGACTAATGGCTTATAACAATTTTTTTTTTTCAACTTCAAATTAAAATCTAAAATGAATTTCTATATATTATACTTGGTCAAAAATTATGTTGAAAAGATTATAAACTAGTTATATATTATCATAGGACTTAAACCTATGTTCATTGCATATAATTTAAGTAGATTCAATTGCTAGCAGACTTGTAAGCACCTGCTCACACGAGTTAGGTTGCGGTTTTACCATAATATGATATGACCTGAAATTGCTTCACTTTCAACCTGATTATCCCAAATTAGACCCGCATAAAATCTGTGCATAATAGTTGTGGTTCAAATTCGGGTCAATTTCGAGTCAAATTTGAATTTGGGTTTGCAGGTTTGTTTTAGGTCAATTTTGAGTTGGCGGGTTAATCTAACATAAGAAAATTAAACTATTGAGATTTCGGACTTGAACCCCTTGAATATTAATCGGGTCTTTCGAGTTGGGTTCGAGTCTAATTAGTTTCTTGAGTCAATATTTTACACCCCAAGGTTTCTTTCAGTATTTGGTAGAGAACTCTCTTTTTGTGTTGTGTTAGGTTGATGAATTGTAGTGAATTGTGAACAATTCACACCATTGAAGCTTCTAAATTTAATTTACAAAGTCTTTTCAAAAGCTTATTGTTCCACTACTTTCTGAAGGGATAACTTGTCAACAAAGAACTCCTTGAGCCAACATCTTAGAGCAAGTTTTCATATGGTTTTGATAGCATAACTTATACTGTAACGTTGTATTTTATTGTGTTTTCTTTATTTTATCTTGATTACACTGTAATGTTGTATTTTATTGTGTTTTCTTTATTTCATATTTTTTCTCTTGATTAACTTGGATGTTGTATTGTTTGACTTGAGTCTTGGAAGAATTTACTGTCACGTTTGAAATCATGTTGTTTGGTTTGTACATGCTAAAGGAAGGGAAGTGACAAATTCTCAATTAGCTTGTAGATCTGAGGGTTATTTTACTGATATCCTAAGTTGCTTGCCGGGCATGGATGTAATTTGAGTTGTTGTCAACTCACTCAAAACTCTCGTGTTTTTATCTTTTATGTAACCTACCTTGTGTGATTCTTTTGGTTACCTGCTTCTTATTTCAGCATTATATTCACTTATACAGTCACATTGTTCACACATTCGCAAATCAATTTATTTTCAAAGAAGAAAAAGCCTTAAAACTCCCAATTTCTGTGCCATAACTATCAGTTTTTCCTTGAACTCGTTCCACTTTCTTTATTTATTAAGATTCTGCCATCTTTCTTTTACTCATGAAAGTGAGTTTAGAGAATTTATTTATTTATTTGCGAAGTGGCAAAACCTTAAGTTGGCTACATCTTTATCAATCACTTTTATTAATGGATGTGGTTGTGGATGATATTTTGGCTTATATCAGCCAAAATGTCACTTTGACAATGATGGATGATGTAACTTGTGCAGTTGTTGACATTACTAACGTATGAATGATGATAACTTTGTTTTGCAGTGGTTGCTCCCTTGATTTCTGAACCATCTATCCTTGCCTTCAACTCCAATCAATATCAACATTGATGACGAGCTTATTCAAATGGGAGTTCTTGGGGAATCTAATATTTAATATGAAGGGAATCAAGCAGATGAGGATATTTAATAATGCAGTGAGGAGATTAACTGCCCATATGATAAAGGAGAAATTGCACAATCCAAGTTCATTAGCAGGAAGAAAATATTAAAAATAAGCTTTTCAAGAAATATTTCTCGCCTTTACAAATCAAGCAATGATTGAGCCAAACCTGCACTCTCTTCAGAAGGTTATTCGCATTCAGAAAGCTGTTTTGAAGAAAAAAAAAGGAGTAGGTGCAATGGATGTTGATTTTGTGTTTGCGTTGGAAAAAAATTATGAAATGGCTTTGACACTCAAGAGCATGCTTGAGTTCAAAACTAGGTTAAGACACTTGTTCTAAAGAATACCAAAACAAAGCAGAAGGCCAACTAAATTTAAGCTTCACATGCAACAAAGGTATAAATTGGTTCCAATCTTAATCAATGTATAGATAGTAATGAATAAAACTTTTAATTTCATTTTCTTCAGGAGATATAGAAAACATAAAAAGATAAAAAATGAGCCAACATAAATAACATTAAAAAATCACTAATACCCACTTACCTTCAATGCCTTGCATGTGTTACATGCACTACATAGTGAAGAGAAAGAGATTGAACAATCAAAGTTTGTTGGAGGAGACACAAGGACAACAATCAAAGAGCTAGTTAGGTTGATGGCTGTGCAAGTTTGACAAAGACCTTAGAAGCTTCGTCGTGGGCCGTTGAAGAAGAGTCATGAAATATGAATCAAGTGAAAGAATGGTCGAAGACTAACAATTTTTGTTCGAACATCCATTGTGATCAACTTTAATTTATTGAGAGGTTGATGGAGAAGTTTAGAGATATAATAAGGAGAATCTACATTTTATTTTTATTGATTTAGAAAAAGCTTACGATAATGTTCCAAGAGATATCCTTTGGAGAGTTCTTGGGAAGAAAGGTGTTAATATGACTTATATTCAAGTGATTAAATATATGTATACTAGATCTGTTACTTGTGTTCGAACTGAAGGAGGATTGACCAAATATTTTCTTATTTCTGTTGGATTACTCTAGGGATCTGCTTTATGTCCATAACTTTTTTCTTTAGTTATGGATGATCTTACTGGACATTTACAGGAGGATTAGCTTGGTGTATGTTTTTTCTGATGATATCCTTCTCGTGGATAAGACGAGAGAAAAAGCCTAGGAAAAACTTGAATTATGGAGATTTACATTGGAGTCTAAAGGCCTTCATTTGAGTAGAACTAAAACTGAATACATGGAATGTAATTTTAGTAGTAGTAGCTCTAGTGACAAAAAAGTAACTTTGGGTGATCAATTTATTAAAAGGTGTGAACGATTTGGATATCTCGGGTTTGTTTTTCAAAGCGATGGTGATATAGATAGAGATGTTAATAGTAGAATTCAAGTTGGTTGGTTGAAGTGGAGGAATGCTTCGCGCATTTTGTGTTATAGAAAAGTACCACTAAGACTGAAAGGAAAATTTTATAAGACGGTGGTGAGACCTGCAATGCTCTATGGCGTTGAATGTTGGCCTTTAAAAGAGCAGCATAATATTAAGATAAGTGTTGCCGAGATGAGAATGAATAGGTGGATGAGTGGCTTTATTCTTAGTGATAAAAGGCGAAATGAATATATCTGTGATAGGGTATGTGTAGCTCCTGTGATGGACAAAATTAAAGAAAGTGGTTTTAGATGGTTTGGTCACATTAAGCGTCAACCATCTGATGTTTCAATTAGGAGAGTAGATGTTTTAGATTCGACTTATGTTAAGAAAGGTAAAGATAGACCTAGGATGACTTGGGCTGATTGTATAAAAAATGATCTTAATGAATTGAAGACCCAACGTAGTGAGATTACGACACTAAATACATTTAGCCTCTAAATGAAAATACGACACTAAATAGCACACAATGGAGGTGAGATTAGGCTTTGTTGTTGTCGTTGTATCCATCGGGATGGAAGATTATGTCAAGAGCCCATGTGAGAAGTAAGCGGTACTAGCGCACTCTTGAATGAGGTATACAAATTTATCACACAGAATTTAATGAATTGACTGATTGATACAAGTTCTTACAGTGTATCAAGCCATGCCTAACTCGTATTGAGTTGTGCCCAACTAGCGTCAAAATTGAATCTTGAAATGTCTCCAAGAAAACTGTGTGTTGGACATGTCATATAGTTTGTGTTCAAGATGGGCATAAAAGATTTTTGGAAGTATTCTCAATTCTTAGTTCATTGCATATGTTTGAGTTATGGATCCTCTTCTTACTATATTTACTATCATGTTGAATTGCTTCTGGGTTTTTATGCTTAACCGGTTCAGCAGTGGCTGGTCCAGTAGGGAGGATGTACCAGTCGATTGACTATTGGGATGAAACCACACCTCTTTTCTCCCCTCCTATGTTTCTTATTATAATTATGTTGTTTATTGTTTTATAGTTTTTAGTTGAGATTTTTGTTTGGGCAGTCTCTGGCGTCCCCCTTTTCTCCTTTTGGGCATCTCTGAAGGTAAGAAGGTGCTTTGACTGTACCTCGTCCGAGTTGATTTGTATCTTCCTCTATACTCCCCGCTGCCATCTTTCCTGCATCCCCCACCCCATCTCCTTGTGTTCTGCCTCCAAAGCTCTCCTGCACCTGCCTATTCCTGTTTCCCGTCAATCCCTCTCTTTCTTCTTGTTGTTGTCGCTAACTAGCCCAAAACCATTTGTTGTTGTCGCATCTTATTCCTCTCAACCCCCTATTGGCCACTATCCTTCTACCTTCCCACCTGTTGCCTTAATTCCTTCCCCACGATCCAACCTGCTTCCACAACACCAGCTCCGGCTTGCTTAATCTTGCCGCCACCCCCTACTTACAGTCCTGCTGCTATCCCAATCCCAACCTGCCCTATCTACCTGTCGGCCAGCCGCACCAATCCCCTTCATCATTGCCGTAGGGTATTGTTTGTGTTTATTGTCGTTTATGTCCAGCTTTGAAGGGTCTTCGTTGTAATTTTTTTGATTTCAACAATAATATTTTTGTTTCCATTATGGTTTGGGTTAACTCTGGTATCTACTTCATATTGGCATCGATATAGTTTACTTTGAATGCATTCTTGGTAATTCATGTCATTATTATTTCTTTTGAAGCCCATTACATTTCTTGGTCTATTAACAACTTCATATCCTCGTTTCAAGAGGCTTGGTCTGACAAGTTTTTTTGAAGACCCATTTCAATTCAGGGGAGATGAAACGAGGATCGAAGAAGAGGAGCTAAATAGGGAAGGAGAGGAAATGAACAAAATGGAGAAGAAATAAGGAGTTGGGCAATTAAAGGAGGGAGAGGAATTAAATGGTCGGAAACTCAAAGGTAACTTGCATTCTAAGGCAAGTCCAAAAGAAGAAGAAGAAAGGAGAAGAAAGGAAGAGAAAGAAGGAGAGGGGGAAAGGAAGGGTGTGATTCACCTGGTGTGGGAGGCTTGAGTGTAGTAGAGGAGACGACATCATTGATGAGCAGAGGAGGCGACATTAACAACGAGCCGCAATCGAAGGAGTTCTTGTGCGAGAAGGTGGCGTCAAGCTTCAAGAGGTGCGGTGCGAAGGAGAAGTGCGAGGAAGGAGGGAACTTGAAGGAGGAAACACTGAGTGGTTGGCATGAGAGAGCTCGTGTGGAGGAGGAAGCCTAGCATCATAGGCACGCAGAGGAGAAGCTCGCCATTGCGCAGAGGAGGCAGAATCATGAGTTTGCGTGGTTAGGGCTGAACCAAGTTTTAAAAGGTAAAATTTAATAATATATATTAGGGTTTATGACAATTATATTTACACACATATGGTAATGTTAATAGAAGATTTATTAAAGTAGGACTCCTGGTTTAGAATTTCAGATTGGAGGGAAATAGGAGGAGACTTGAACTATGCAATCTTCAGTAAGAAAATTTCGGTTTATATTATAAATTTAATTAGGATTACATAAAAAATAAAATAATAAAATTTAATACTTAAATAATGAAAAATTAATAGCTTATTCAAATATTAAATTAACTAATTTTTATATTATGTTAGCTTTTCAATTTTAGAGGAGACGTCAAGTCAAATCAAATAATAAATTAATCATGATCGATGTGAGTAGTTATTACTTTTAATCTATGATAATTTTTTGATTCTCTTACAGTATTTTGCATTACTGGATACTTGTACAAGCTTTATTTTAATTTATATATTCTCTCCTTTGTTGGTCACATTATTAGAAATGTTTGTAGTTACTTTATATCATACATTGGTGTATCTTATATATAATATATTGAATTAAATGTGACGAGCACATGAATGATATGTTTATATTGTTTGTTTGTATGTGCTTGATTGATTATGATGAAGTCACTCTTTATGATACTTGCAGGATAACGCTAAGGTACCCTTGCACGTAAATGAAAAATAATATTGATATTGAAGTACTTTAAGTGGTATAATTTTTAAACGATGCTCCTGCGGTTGCAGAGATATATGATGGTATTGATATGTTATTGATATAGAGATTCATTGAATAACATTTCAAATGTTAATATTGATTTATTAAAAGTTTAACTAATATGCATTTTGCTTTCTAATTCTTTTTATTACTGTAATTTAAAAATATAAGTATTCACTGGCTTGTTTAGCTCACTTTTATTTTTAAAACTAATTTTTCAGGTTAATTTAATTGTTTAAAACATAAGCGATATAATAAATAATATTTATAGAAGACGCGGACAACCAGTGATGAGGTAAATTTAAATATATTGTTTTAATTTAACTTGATCAGTGATTCTTTCATCTGTTAATACCTAGTTATTGAAAATCAATATCAAAATTTTATTTCCAGACGTCCAACTGTCTGTTTGCGCTTTGGTTAATTCTAAGTCCCGGGCTGGGCCGTGATTGTTTTGCCCATTCGTTATCGCACTATGTAGTTCATCGCCATGGGCTTATTAAGCTCTAACTGGTAGTCTTGTTATTTTTACGACACTCTAGTCAATTGTTCTATCATTACTGAAACTAATCTTGCTCGAGGAGAGATGTTTAAATTGTCAGCATTGGGTGAAGGATTTTTTTTTGCTTCTTGTTGCCTTGGAGACGCAAAATGGAACGCCTTCTTCACCTGAAATAATTCAACTCCAGGTTGTTTTCTTGTGATTCTCTATGATTTCCACCTTTTTTTCCTTGGGTTTTGATATGAGATCCTTTTGAAATGGTCTCTATGTGACAGTATCTTGATGTTGGATGGTCCAAATTTGCCCTTTTTGGTGTAAAAGAGCATACCTCTCCAAAAAAAGAGGATGGTCATTAAGTGTCATTGCGTTTAGTTATCTGAGTCACTTGAAAAATCATTAGAGGTTGATGAACCAAACAATATATCTTGCAAATTTGAGTTGATTGATTGACTTCTGGACAACAAGCATATATTTAGAGAAAGGTGAGATGGTGCTTCATCAGAATAAGGGCAGGACAAAAGCTATGATTAGCATGTTATGAAATCATCTCCAAGCTTTCTTATAGGGCATTAAGAATAATAGTTTTTTATGCCATCTGTTCTAATCTAGATTAGGGAACTTTGGAAAGACTGCTTGATTATAGCAGTACTTAATTCCTTTATATTTTTTAGTTATAAATGTGGTTTCTTTGGATGACCCCTAACGAATGGTCAGGAGTTACTAGACAAGGATAATAATATATATGACATATCGAGAAAGATGCAAGAATTTGAAGATATTGTTTCGGTTTGAAAAGTTTGAGGCGAGCTACTTTGGTAGGATATAAATTTAGGAATACAATAAGAGATCATTGCTTTTTAATTCGAGGAAAAGAGAATATCCAGCTTAAACGAACTATTTGAACAACTTGATTTAAATTTTTAAAAGTTAGTCATTTGGTTCCAAAAAATTGATATCTATATTAACGAATTGTTTTAGTTTGAAATGAGAGTTTTAAGCGGATGAAACTCTTTTCGTGCAAATAGTAGTTTCTTACTCACTAAAATTGTGACATTAATGTATGAAGTGTGTTTAGAAGAGCAAGTTTAGAATTGTAAAAACCACTGTAATTTTCTCAAGTGATATGAAAATAGTTTTTTTCTAAATTTCTGGTTTTGTATGATTGAATAGAATGTTACATTGTCCGAGTGGGATTTCTACTTCTATGATTTTAGAGTTCCACTCATTATAGAGGATATATGATCCTATGTATTGAATTGAGCATTCTGGCCATCATGGCTGTATTTGTCAAGACCTATGTTCGGTGGATGTCATCATAATCAGGTTGGGTTGTTTTGGTTTGTCTGACCTGGAGTCATCCAATTTGAACATTGTTGTTTATCCGCTATACTCAATAGGTTGTCAATGATTAGTTTGCCATATGCAATTCATTTTTTTTTGCTGTGAGGTTGGCCTTGCTCAATGTTGGCTTAATTTGCCTTGAAGTTTAATTGTTGTTTTAAACTATCCTTAGGTATCTCAATACCTTATTAAATGTCAATATTGTTAGCCTTGCTAAATTGAATTTGCATCCACTTAAAGATATAAGCTTAAAGAATGTCAATACTTCAACATACAAGCTTAAAGAATGCAAAACTTTGTTGATAGAATGATATTGTTTGCAATATATTTCTTTTGCTTAATGCCTACTTGTGCAGCTTTGAGGACTAGATACAAGCAAAAAATGTAAAGAATTCCTTTTAGGTCTATCTTTTCATCAAGCGTTTGCTTGATTGTTGAAGGTTCCATTCTTCTAAGCATACCTATCTTATGGACTTTTAACATAGTATGCCATTTATAGAATCAAAATATTATTACTATTGAAAAAGATCCTGGTTTTATGTTTGATACAACTATAAGTCCTCATGTTCCAACTTGGAGGAATTTCAGTTCCTTTGATTTTCTTAGTTCATAGCATAGAATCCCTCTAATCTCCTTGGTAATGTAAGGATTTAGGGGCCAATTTGCTAATACCCTTGAGTTAATCAATACCTCCTAGCTTTCTTATAATATGCTTGCTCAGTTTGAGCTATTATGAGTTGAGGAAACAAATCGCTTTTTGAATGGAATTCTTCTGAATTAAGCAATTCCGTATGTAATGCACCTTGAATCTTAGCAACATAATTTTTATTTTGTTGTTCGCTTTAATGTTTGATCAATTGTAGCATTGGTGTCATCTTCTAGTCCCTTTTGAGCATCTCAGAAGGTTTGATTCAAAATTCTGTCTGCCTTAATAAATCATCTTCATAAATATTGAAACATTGAATATATGTCGGTTAACCGAAAGATGCTTAACTAAAAAGGAAATGATGGATGAAGAGGAAGTAGTGAGGTTCACCTCATTGTATTGAAGTTGTTGCTAACTTCTTCGATACATTGCTCTTGTTCTAACTTGTCCAATGATTATTTTGTATCATGCTGTGAATCTTTATTTTACTCAAAAAAGTTTAATTGATCATGACATGCCATATTGTATGTTTTCACTTAAACTAAGTACTCATTTATGCACTTTTTGCATCAACTTCTTGTTGAGGTCTTTTTAACTATCAATAATCATGTGTGATCATAGCTATTATGGTAGCGGTATAATTGACTTGTCTTATTTGTTGGATGTCCTTTTCATAAAATTGGGCCATTTTTGTCACACCCCTTTATGGTTAAACAATTAGCATAGGACAATTCTGAAAAACTAATTTCTTATCAATACTCATCATAACTTGTACAAGTTATGACCAAGTGGATAGATGATTGATCTCACTCAACTGTCACAAGCAGACACTCGCATTCTTTTACCTCAATTATCAAATCATTCAGAGAAGCATGCAAAAATAAAAATCAAATCGTACACAAAACAATTAAAAACTTAAAACATGAAAAAGTACATATCTAAAAAGTTGTAAAAGTTTTTTTTAAACACATTATATTTCAGAAGTTGTATAAAAGTCAAATCATCTCTAGCTAACTACTCACCTGCTTCTTATCCTTCTTGAAAAGCAACAATATATCGAGCAAGTTGTATGCTCAATGAGATAATCAATACAAAAATAAGATTTAATAAACATGGAAAAAACAAAATGTTTACTAGCCTAATCTATTGTTCATTCTTTCCACATTTGCTTTAAAGCGAGGCTTGTTCATCTTGTGAAGCAGTTTAATTAGTAATTTGAACCAATCTAGAAATAATATCTTGGCAGTTTTATGCATAATATTATAAGGGAGGTTTCACCATTAGCCAACAACTTGAAGGAAATTAGGAACTCCCATCTCATAGTGTGTGTGCTACGTTCTTGTAGTGCCATTAAAGAGATGAACATTATCAAAATGATCTCTCACTGTTATGGCCATCGTCGTCGTAGTCATGTCTATTATTTCCTTATGCATTTTTAAGTATTTGGAAGACTTCGTAATCATAGGCCCTGATCATGGTGTTAAATACGAAGTTGAGCTTAATGCGTACGTGGCTAGTAGGACAAAGTCATGATATGCCCTAACTTGATATTCAATGATTTATAATAATGAGGATATTGAGAGTGGCGATGTTTAGATATTATGGATAGAAAGACATCAACACGATGTAAACTTGTTTTTTGTGATGTAATGATAAGTTAGATTGAGGTTTAGTGTAAACTTGGAGCATGCTCCAATTTTTGGAAAATCTTGGGGGTTATTTAATTGCGAGTACTTGAAAACGTATTTTAATAATTATTCAAAGTTGTTTTGTTGCCATTTAAGTATTGTAGGGAATTTTTGTTTTATTGATTTGGTGTAATGTTCCATAAGTCTTCATGAAAATATGACATTAAAGATTTGACCTTGCTGAATAAAAAATGATCTTAATTTGTTATAATTAAATGAAAATATGACTCCCAATATGACACTAGAGAAAAAGCATTCATGTAGCTGACCCCACTGTAGAAGTCTCTTGTTGTTGGTGTTGTTGATTTGGTGTAATGTTACGTACATCTATGAAATATAAAGGTAATTTGACTCCTTTAATATCTTGATTTGGTACTTCCTTGATCAACATCCCCACTAGTTAGTGGTGAAGTGGAGATGTGATAGTAAGGATTATTTTGGGGAGTAGATGACCAATGACAAAGAGGGTCACACGTAGCATTGAGGAATTGTTTGTGAATGGGTTAGGAGATCCACTTAGATGAAAGATTGTGCAATGGAGGAAGGATTACATGAAAATGATAAACAAAAAGCAATTCTGATGTACTCGAGGAGATCAATGAAGGCAGATCTCATGCAAAGATAAATCAAGAAAATTTGCATGAAGAGTATCGTGTGCTGGTGCGGGCAAGCAAAAATATTTATGATAATAAATGATTTTTTCACCCTTCCTCTTAGAATAAGAGGAGCGTGATGATATAGATGACAATCTTGACATGTGAAGAGCATAGGAGAATTTTCATGACTCTTCTTGTAGTAAGGGGAGTAGCAAGGTAGAGTATTGAAAGTTGTGAGGATAGTGCGGCAAAAAGAGGGCGAGTATTGCAAGTGAATATCCATGAAGGAAAAAAAATGAGCATGTTCAATTTGAGTTTATTTTAAAGGAGATAGTTACCTTTTGAGGCAGGTTGGTAGGATTCCTTTCGCAATATATTCCGTTTGCAAGACTTTTAAGATTTCGGGCATTTGGTCAGATGAATTATAAATCCAATATAAAATATGAATAAATTTAGAATTCTCCATAGTTCATATTCTCTACATTTAAAATTAAATTGATTTTGCAGAATTTCAAATACACAACTCTACGTAAATTGTTGTCGGCCGCCGACACCACCAGCCACCATTGTCCCCACCGTCTGTCGTCACCCGGTGTTGTCTTTGCCATCCGCCCGCAGCTCGAGTCTGCCGCCCGAGTCCGAAGCTGCCGTCGCCTGCCTTCCACCTCCGATGGCTACCGCTGCCACCACTGGCCCTTGCATACCGCCACCATTGCTAGCTACCGCCGCCGACACCGCTAATAATTTATACAAGACCTCAAATACTTTGAAATTTACTGTTTTCATTCTATTTCAAATCAAACAAAAAGTTATCAAGTAATTTCTTTTACAGCAAACCAGATAATTTTAAAATATTTTAAATAAAATATAATACTTTTGCAAAGCATTTAGTTTACATTGCACTATATTTCTCAGCAAACCAAGCAGTCACTAAAAGCCAACAAAATTTAGAATTCTTGCATTTATTTTATTTACAGCTCTAATACTTGAAGCCAAATAACCCTTCAGGCTCAGGATATACTAATAAGCTTTAATAGTGATTTGATTTCATTTTTGTGTGTGACTATTTAACAAGAGGTCGTGCAATATATTGTTGGATGTCTTCCCAGTAAAATGGGAAAGTGTGGTGCTTACTGCTCAAATTCTTTGACTAGCATCATGTATTGTTTATCATATCCTCTGTTGTTATGGACATCTCTAGTCCATTCTTAATAGAAGTGATTTGCTAGTGAGTGAAACATGTTGTTATATCATAAGCAAGTTAGATAGATTTGAAATTTTATAGCATTATATTATGTTTTCATGGTTTGTATCTTGAAATCATGCAAATGCATTGACCCCTTATGTCAGTTTTAGGTAAGAGAGGTTAAATAATGTTGAACTTCGCCTTAGGACATACTAAATGTAGCAGGCTTTAGTCACGAATCAAATTAGTGATCGTTTATTATAATTCAGTGAGAGGTCGAGCAACGTGTAAGTATTGTGTCTCCATTCATTTGTTTGTGTGTGTTGTGTCAAATTCTTGTGACTCTCATTATATATGTGAACATGTTTGTGCAATTGTCTTATGTTATGAATGCATTCTTTGTCCATGTGTGAAATATGTGATTTGGTAGTGAGGTCTACCAATAGACATTATTATACCATAAATGAATTATGTTATATTTGAATTTTGTGTTGCATTTTATTATGTTTTCAAGGTTTTTGTGTAGGTAGTGTAAGTACGTAGAGGTCAAGTATTGTTTGGCCAAAGAATGTTTGGGATTGTTTCTATCCCTAGGGGATTCTTAAAGCGATCTTGCGATGATGTAAGGAGTTCAAGTCATTGCTTAAGCTCATTCCTTTTTAATCTATGTGCCATATGAGGGACCGAGGTTTTATGAGGATATTGTTTTAAAGCCTAGTTGCTTTGCGAGTGATGCTAGACCACTAGTACCGATATAGAGGACAAACTAAAGTAGTATAAGAAAATTAGTACATAAGAGAGCATGTAGAGAATAACTGCTAAAGAATTAGTTTCGTCGAGAAAGAGCCATGAATAAGTGAGCTGTGACTTGAATAACATAAGAGCAAATGAGATGATGCCAGTGCTCATGGCATGTCAATGGCAGCAATTGCCGAGTCAAATCGTGGAGTTTGAACAGATTTTGTTCGGAATTGGTGCCATGTGCAAAAAAGCGATGTAATGCACATACTTTCATGCAATTTTTTTGTAGGAATGTGATGCACATGGCTAGTAGATTGCTTTGGTTAGGTCTCAAATGCACATTTAATAACACGCCAATTTTGGCATGTCATTTTAGACTATACCGAAGTGCGAGAAATAGCTATGGGGTTTATTTAGGTCTATTTTATGGTTTTTATTGAGACATAATTGCTATAAACTTAGAAATAATGTAGTTTTTGAATTGAGCATTAATTTATGTTAAAATAATATTGTTTCAAACATTGTAGCTAGATATATTCAAATATAATGAATCAATCATTCAACAGTAGGATCTATTATCCCTAATTACTGCTCAATTTTAATGAATTTAATATGAATGACACCTCTACCATATTATTCATGCATAACAAGACATTTAAACATTAAGATTAATCATGCATATTTAGGATTCTGCCCTAATTTATTCATTATGAACATCAACAATACTTAACATGATTTATAATAAGTTTTGTCAGATTGTGTTGTGCTGAATCTTGGAGTTGAATGATATTCTCAGTTAAGCTTATTTTGCTTAGAATTATACCACTAAGGCGATGTTTGGCAAGAAATTGCTTTTCAAAAAGCTGTGGCGGTTATTTCAAATTTATTTATTTTTCAAGAAATCAGATTGCAGCATTCTGACAACCACTACACTTTAACAACTTAGGTTGAAAAAATAGTTTTTTACCAGATAGATTTCTAAAAAGAAGAAAGAAAACAGTTCCCCACACAGAATTGTGGTGGTGGTCTAAAAAATAAAGCAGGTAGGAAAGCTGTCCCAAACAGACCCTTAGATTTACTTTAAATAGCATTTATCAAATCTGATATGCAATGGAGGAGCTCACAAGGGATGACAGAACAAATCTGCCTCGCAATCGAGTTCAGTAAATCCAGATTTATGGCGTAAAAGAGACAAAATGCGAGCAAACAGGGCGTTGGATTTAATTTTTATTTTTTTGGTGTTTGGCTTGATTTAAGTTAAATCCATGGCTAAATTCTATTAAAAGTAGTCTACCAAACACTGCCTAAAAATTTTTTTTAGGTGTGTACTAAACTCTTCTAATTATTCCAAAAACAGAAGATCATGCCTCGTAATCATATCTTTTCCTTGTCAAATTTTGAGTCAACATATTTAAATTAGGGTTTAGGGTTTAGGGTTTAAATTTCCTCTGAGATAGAAGACATGTAATATCTTGCAATTTTCTGTTTGAGGATGTAAATATTTCCTTTTTGAATGATTGAAAATATCATTTCTGCACATTTGATTTTAAATTCGAAGATGCTATATTCTTTGGTTATTGATCTTCTAGTAGCTTTTAGAGAGAACTCTTGTTATCGATCAATCTATTTGTACCTCTTTCTGATGAAACCTTATACCGATCTTCCCAGTGGAGACATACTCGATGAAGTATTTATTTGCTTAGATGCCAACTAATTGGTACAACACAAACCCAAGGGGAGAAGAGGGGATGGCATTGAGTTGCAAATACAGATAAAAAGATAATTCAATCCAATTTTTATGTTGGTTATTATGTTATCCACCTGTTCAACTTGTAGATGATTCATAAATAAATTAGCTTGTGTTCCTTGTTTGCTAGAACCATGGATTCTTACTTTACACTCAATCCATGCACATGGAGAAATATATTAAATATTAGAAAGATTTACATTCTTACCATTAAATTCCAACGTATTTATATATCTAACACCTAAACTTCAATTATATGCCACCTTGCCTCTGCATGAACAGGTGTATTTCACTTTTTAAAAAGTTAAATTAGTGATTACTTTGATGTTATGTGATGATTTGGGTGGTGTAAACATAAAAGTAAAGTTTAGCTGTTAGATTTGTAAATACATAGGAATTTTGTGGTATTTATGTAGATGTTAAGTCTGAAATTGAATCTTCATGCCTTTGCTGCAGATCATACCAGTTAAAAAACTTGGTTTTTTTTAATGATTTTATTTTGTTTATTTATGTTTGAAAGAACTTCATATTGTTGATTGTCTTCTTACCATCGCATCTTCGCACCCATTTTGTTATGTAGTCGCCAGATGTGTAGCATGGTGATTGTTAGCTTATATAATAAAAGCACAAAAGATTGCAATATAAATTCAAGGCCAACCAGAAATCCACAACTATTTGTGATATTTCATTGATATGTTTGGATTTACAAGAGGCTGAAGGGTATGATGGAATTTGTGCATATGATGCTGTACTTGATTATTTTTTAGGATTATATTGACTTATTTTGATGTTTTTTTTTTAAAAAAATAAAATTTTGAGAATTTGAGAGGGCTGAAATGAACTTTTCTTCAGAGAAAACGAACCATGAATCAAGCGTGTGCTAGTTGTAATTTTTATTCATCTGTGTACTGCGGTTTAACAAATTCTACATGTGTTTCACACTTCCATCCAGTGATATTGAAATTGATGATTTATTAAGGGGTCGCGTGGAATGAAATGTAATATAAAATATTTACAGAGTATTATGATTATAATATATTTGAAATGCTCGAGTTTTTTAGTTCACTGTAAAAGAAAATATTTTTTTATTTGGTTTGAATTAGAGTTAAAATAATGTATTTACTTGTGGGTGGTAGGTTGTAATAGTGGGTGGCGGGCTGTGGCACTTGCATATAATATTTTACATGAACGGTATAATTCAAATTTGACCAAATTAGTCGAATTTTGAATTCAACCGAAATGAAATATAGTGTAAACTTCAAATTCATTAAAAATTTATATTGCATTTGTAAAGTTTTATACCAAACATAAAATTCTCTCAAATACCTATAAAAGATTTACATTATATCACTAATTCACTCAATCAAATGGCCCCCAAGTCTTATATATGGGTTGTAGGTTTTTTTTTTCTTTTTTTTTTTTATTTGAAAAAGAGGGCCATGCCTAGCTTTATTCAAAGAGAAAAAAAAAAAAAAGATAAGTAAAACATCCATATGACACAAACACAAATCAAAGAAAAACAATATACACGATACGACCAACTCTTTCAAGAAAAAAATTGTAAACATCAAGCCAAAAAAAAATAGAAAAAGAAGAGAGCAAGGGTGAAAAGATTCACTAAAGTTGTAACCACTTCAAAGTCAAGCTACAAACAATCCAAAAACCGACTTAGAAAATCTTTTGAAAAAAATATCTAAAGAATATATGATTTTCCACCAGTAAAATAAATAAACAAAACAAGAGAGAGCGAAAGAAAAAAAAAAACTAATGAAAGCAAAAAAAAAAAAAAAAAAAAAAAAACAAAAAAAAAAAAAAAAAAAAACAAAAAATCAACAGAATGAAGAGTCAAGTAATATTGAGCTCGAACAAACTTGCATAAATATTAAAATTTCTTCTAGGAGTTAAATGAATATTAATATTCAAAAGAATGGTTATTTAATTTATTATTGGAGATCATCATAGCTCAACCAAATCAAAATTTCGAGAAAAAACCAAGTAGAAATTGACCTAATTTAGAAGAAAGAAAAGAAACTAAGAACCTACCAGCCAAAACAAGCATCAAAGCAATAAAAGTAAATAAAAATAACAAGAAAACTATAAATCGGTCCAACTAGAACTTCCAATAAAGACTCCTTCAAACCAACCAATTACAAATTAAACAAAAAACAGTGTGAAATTTTGCTAAAAATGAAATCCAAGTAAAAAACCTTTAAATAGATAAACTTAATGAATGACATAACTAATGATTATAATAAAGTTTAATAAAATTTGGAATTTCACATCTGAACTTTCATTTCTGCTTTTCTGCCTAATTTTTCAATGAACTTTTCTGAAATTTAGCATTATTAAAAATTATATTATTCCATTCAAATTAAATTTCATAAGCAATACATTGAATAGTAAAAAGGTAGAATCTATTGTGAATTTTACAACTAAAACTCCAAACATAATAAAAACCTTGAATGAAGTTACTAGTAACAATAAAAATCCCTCAATAAGTATACATTTCTTAAATAAATTACAGGAGAAAGAACATTTAAAAAATAAATGCTTATGAGTTTCAAAACTATTAAGGCATAGAAATTAATTGTCTAATATGGGCACCCTTAAAACTAAGAATATTTTTACTTTTAAGAACATGATTAAAAATTCTCCAGGTAAACAAAGCTAAATTAATAGAATAGTCTTTATACCGGACTAATCTATTCCAATCTCTAATGGGTAAAACTTCATAAATAAAATTATAATCATGTTTATTACTATAAAAATTCATCCCTTTCTGAAGACAACTAATGCTATCACTGGTAATAGGGATGATATAAATAAGAAGCAAACAATCATTAGTAATATTCCAATCTTGAGGAAAACTCCAAGAGCCATTAATAACGACATCTTTAATCTTAATAATGTTAGGTAAACAAAACCAATAAAAAATCACATTACTATATAGTTCAAACAAAGAAAATTCTTTAATCCAAAGATCAAAGGAAAAAAGTTTGCTACTAGTATTAACTTGAAAAGTAAGACATTTTCTTAATATTTAAAGCAACTTTAATAAGATCTTTTAAGAAGTACATATTTTGAAAATAGAATTAATCCAAATGGTACAATAATTATCCATACACCTCATGGCTAAGAAAGAGTTAGAATTGAAATGCTTCCAGATAATTTTAGCTTTATAATTGATATTATTTAAAGAAGAAATTCTAAGACCTCCAAGAGCTTTGGGAACAAAAGTTATTTTCCAAGAAATAGTAGTCATTTTATTCTCATTATTATTATGAAAAACAAAATTACTAATCAAAGATGTAATTTTCTTTTTAATTCATTTAAGTAAAGAAGTGGAATGAAACCAATAAGAAAGGTATTTTCTAATGGAGTAATTAATTAATTAAAAAAGACTGGTCATAGATAAAAAATTTTGCTTCCAGCCATCCAATCATTTATCAAGCTTATTAATAATAATATGACAACTAAACACATTAAGCGTAGAACAGTTAATATCAATACCAAAGTATTTCCAAGATAAATGTTTGATATTCATACCACTAATGTTACATAAAATTTGCTACAAAATATTATCAATATTTTTATAATAACAAATAGTAGATTTAGAAAATTAATATCTAAATTAGAAGCATAACTTAATATATTCAAAATAATAGTAAGAAAAAATATAATAGTACCATCTCAGAAAATAAGATATCGTCAGCATATATAAGGTGATTAATTTTGTTAAAATCATATTGCATGATATAATTATTCTGAATATCCAACTAGAAGGAAAAACATCCATAACTATAGCAAATAGATAATGTGAAAAAGGAAAACCTTGTCTCAAACTAGAAGAAGAAGCAGAGTAATCATTCATTTCACCATTTCTAATAAACGAGAAATAAATATTAACAGTACAGGCTTTAATCCAATGAATAAAACCAACAGAGATATCTAATCTGAACATTCTATCATAAAGACAATTTTAATTAACTTTATCAAATAATTTAAGAAGATTAATTTTAGAAAAAAATTTCTTTCTAGAATTAATGGCATTAAAACCATTTAAAATTTCATTAGCCAAATTGATATTATCAACAATATCTCTCCCTTTAATAAAAGTAGCCTAAATAAAATTATTTATATTACAAAGAATATAATTATTTCTATTAGTTAATAAGTTAGCAATAACCTTATATATGGTATTATAGAGAGATAGAACAAAAACATTTCCATATTGAGTACATTTCGATTTGAGAATTATAGTGATAACATTATGTTTAACCATATTAGGAAGCTTACAATCATTAAAAAAATATATTATAACATAGTTACAATCATTCCCGATAATATTTCAAGAATCTTTAAATAATTTAGAAGTGAAAACATCAAGACCAGGAGATTTGCAATCCTAGTATAATAAAAAATATATTTAATTTCGTCATTGGATAATATTTTTAATAAGGCTTCATAAGCCAAAGAAGAAACATAACTTATAATAGGAAATTTAATAAAAAAAGATGAAAAAATATCAACATAATTATTAAGCAAAGATTTTTTTTAAAAAGGATGCCTTCATAAGCAATATCTTGTTGATGTGGTAAGTAGATATTATTGACTAAAATTTATTTAGTAAAAGTCGAATTATTAATAATTTTTATCTTTTGGTAAAGAAATTTTAGATCATCTTCCCCTTTAGATAACCAATCACACTTAGCCGCTTGCTTTAACTATTTATAATTATAATAAATGGCATTATGATGTTTAGCTTGAATGAAAAAGGTTTGATTAAACAAATCTCCACAAAAGAATTCGCATCAAAATTATTCAAAATAATTCTTGACCATTTAATTCATTGATATAATTAGAAATGTAATTTGAATTATCTCGAATTCAATGCTTAAAAGCTTCCTCGAAATTCTTCAATTTATTGCAAAGTAAAAATAAAGGACCATCTTAAACACTAATATTCCAAACTTCATGAATAGTATCATAAAAACCAAAATGACCACTCCAATAATTTTTATATAAAAATCTTTGATTTAAAACATAAGATGCCCATTAATAAATAGAAATAGTAGAATGGGAAGAAGTGAAATTATCCAAAGCTCTAAAAAAAAGAACATAGAAAAAAAAATCAACCCAAGAAGTATTACAGAAAACCCTATCAAGAAAGCATCTTATAAGATTATTAATTTGTTTATTATACCAACTAAATTTATGACCAACATTTTGTATTTCAAAAGCATTAGAATGAGAAGGAAATTATTAAAATCAGTTATCTTTGAAGGAATATGTAGAATACTATCTACATTTTCACTAACTCTAAGAATATAATTAAAGTCACCTAATAGAAGCCAATGATTATTAATTTGTTTATTATACTAACAAGGAGCAGTGATGTTATTATTGGCAGTAGAAACCCTAATAACAATAGAAGGACTACTTTTGCTTCTTCAAAATATTTGGTTAATATAATTTCTCTTATTGCTTCTTCCTCTAAATATAGAAACAACAATATTATACTGAATATTCACAATCTTAGGAAAAGATTGAGGATCATGAGCAAATGTACAACATGTCTTACATGGAGAAGGTTTCCATTTGTAAAACACATATGGAGAAGGTTTCCATTTGTAAACCACATAAGGTTAACCACATAATGTCCAAAGGAACGAAATCAGAAAGAAAGGTGTTTACATTTGTCTGAATTTTAACTCTGGCAAAAGAAAACCTAAAAAATTTGGATGTTAAATTATCAACAGCCAACATAACACCAAATTGACTTGTAATTTTTGAAATACTAGACTCATTACAATAGCACAAAAACAATTCAAGAAATCTAATCTAAATGGGTATTTCCTTAAAATCTTTTTTGATTGGTTTAAAATAAAATGATCATTTTTTAAAAATGAATGGTTTACCATTGATAAATCATGGACAACCAACCAAAACCATGTAATCCTCAACAGAATTAAAGTTAAACAAAAAGAGACCTTGTAGATAAAATGTAAGTTCTACTGCACATTTCAATTTCCAAATTCTAGTAATAGCCTGTCGGATGTAACCGTAGAAAGGATGCTTGGCAATTGCATACCCAACCAGAGCTAGTGTCTAATAGTTTGAGTAATCAAGAACTTCTTGATTAGAGAAAGAACCCTACACGCTACACGAGGAAGTTGGGACATAAAGCAAATTAAAATGAGTAGAACTAGTAAAATTAGAAGAAACATGACTCTCGCAGTTGAGAATAAGCCTCGACCCAAGAAGAGATTGAGAAGAGGAAGAATTAAGAGGCGTATTATTAAAAGTTTCTCATAATATGGATGCATGACAATGATGATGATAATAAAGAAGAAATTTTAAGTTCAACTTTGATGACAAGCTCATTTAATGAACATAATAAAAATGGTTTGTAAGTTTGAATTAGTGTCTCTTTTTAGCTTTGCTATTTTTAGACGTAGCCTTGACATGTCTTAGTTTGATTTGGCACATTTCTATGTTTACTTTTGCTACTTATGTCATACTTATCCTGTTATTTTTTATTTTAGAAGCATTTACCATATCTTGTTTTGATTATGTTCCTTCCTCCTGTTTTGATTATTTACCTCATGATTATTTTGTTGTTATTACTATATTTTTTAATGTCTATTTTCTGTTATAGATAGCCATAGATGGTGCTCGCAGTTAGCCCCTAAGCGACCTCATGTCTTGAGCAGTTTATGGGCCACTTAGAGGAGTAGTAAGAAGTGATTGTCTTTTTCTGCACCTGCTCCCACACATGATGCCACACCTATTGTCACAGCTGCTGCCACACCTGAGTATCGATTACTAGTTGCAGCTCTGTCTACTATAGTCACACATATTGCACTCACTTATGTACTACCTCCTACTCGGGCTCCAGCTTCCTTTACTACAGGAATAATAGTCTTTTCCGACAACCAAAATTCGTCGGTACTGATGACAAAAATTGTCTTTTTTGAATGTCTCCGACAACTTATCAATAATTTTAAGCTCCTAGGTAAAACACTGTTGGTAATTTCAAAATCGGTTAATATTTTGACGACATAAAATTACCGACGTATAACCAACAATTTAATGTTGTTGGTTTTTTTGTTTGATAAAATTCAAATTGTCAGTTTTTGTTGGTTCATAAAACCTATAGTTAATCTATCAGTAATAGCGTCAACTTACACGTCAGAAAAGTGTCGCACCTGTTGATTTTTTTGACACAATCAAACTGTTAGTTATGTGTCGTTGATGTGTCAGTTTTGATAACTGATGGATAAACTATAAAAAAAAGTGTTGCGGTCATCGTTTTCGTATGACACACTTGAGCCGTCAGTTTAGTGTCGGTTAGTCGTCAGTAAGTAAGTCCATCGACTAGCAGTTGGTTTTGCTAACATATATGTTAAAAGTAGTCGCAAAACCGAAGATAAGTCATCGAAAACCTGTAGCATCAACAATAAAACGGATTCTCTCTTTCGTATTTACATTACAACACCTGCTATCACAACATTTAATATACCATTCGAAGTATGTAATGATTTAGAATAGTACTCGAACAGTAAATTATCTAATCAAATAAAAAAGTAAATAAAATACATTTAATCTAAATAATAAACATCACTCTTCATAGAAAAAAAATATGTTCAAATATATAACATGAACATAAAAAAATCTTCTTTAATCAACCTTCTCTATCTCCTCATCCTTGTCGTCCTTCGTCTCTTCTTCGTCTTCCAATGTTGTTTTATCACGCTGCCTCATCCATTGTCGAAACAAATCTAACTTGGCCTTCAGTATGACCTCCACTATTTGGTGTTTTCTTTTATCCAAGCGTGTGCTGAATTCTCGTGCAATACTAAGATGATGATCTATTACTCTACCGCCACAAATTTTCTAGCACGCAACATTCTATAATCAATCAATCATTTTTATTTGATTTGGGATATTTGTTAAAGATCACCAATTCACTCTTCAAAAATTACATTCTTAAAAAAATTGGGAATTCATTTTGGTTAATTAATCAAAATGAGGAAGATCTATCTCTCCCTCTCTCTCTCTCTCTCTATAAATATATACATATATGAATTTCCAAATAAATAGGATTTTTTTTTATAAATTTATTCATCATATAATGTGACGTAGGAATAAAGAAGAATACTTTATGTTGGAACAACCATTTCGGTTAGATATTTGGTATCAAACGGATAGAGTTAGTTTGTGCTTTTACATTAAACTGAAAGCGTGTCATCTTAGTTGATCACCTTTCAGTTATAATCTCTCATTGGTTTGTAGGGCTATCTGGTTGGTTAAGTTTGGTTATTGAAATAATAATGGAAATGAGATTTATTCAAACATTGCATATGTAAAAAGCTATTTTAGCTTTAGATTGCAAGGAAACACATATTCCTTGATGGTTGGTAACACCTTACCCACTATATTTGTTGTTTATAATTCCGAGACAAAATAGGTTTGAAATTCTAGAGTTTCAAGCATCAGCTTACCTTTATCTTTCTATATATATATATATAATGAAAATGAATAACAAGAGAAGTTGAAGTTGATTTGAATATGTTGGTATTTATGCCATAACTAAAGTGACTGAATATGCTTGCACTTTTAGCAAGAAAGTTTCAATTTAAAGGAAATTAGTTAGCATAATTTTGTTTTAATCATATTTGCTCTAAACTTGTATGTTTATTTAACACTTGTAGGATGAAAACAAATAATAATACATAATATGCAACATTTCAGGGCTGTATGATATAGACCAACTTTCTATTAATGACATAACAATGATAATTGTTTTTTCTTACATGAGAAATTTGGTGAAGGAAGTTATAACTGATGAAGAGATCTTATGTCATAAAGAGGGAAAGGATTCAGTAACAATGTAGAGAAAATTTATTAAATTCTTAATTAGAAGAAACTGATCAACTGATAAGAGTAGATAGATATTCATAAAGTCAAGTATGTAAGAACAACCTTCTTGAAAAAAAAATTTAGGTTAAGTCATCTTGTTATAAATTTAAATAAGACATGCCAACTTTATGATAATAGAATTTATATTGAGATAAGTGTAATATAAATTCTATTGATTAGTGATATTTTATATATTTTATGTGCCCATCAAAATGCCATTTGCTTAGACTTGATCATCTATCCAGAGAGCTATAAACAAAGGGGAAGAAGATATGTAAATATTAAGTTCCATGGGAGCATTTTAAATATATTTCACTGAATGATTTATTGGATAAATTACAATTATCTTACAGTATTAATGACTACTTAATGATAAGTAGCTCATGGATTAGTTTTAATCAGGTTCTCAGAAAGCAGCTGCTTGCCTTGTATGTTTTCCTTAATGTTCTCCTCAAGCGTATTACTCTTGTACACTTCTTAATAAAATTATGTTAATCTCAATTTAGCACATATTCTAATTCATTAACAAAAGAATATAGTTAATTAATCTCTCAGTTCATCTTAGAAATCTTTTCACTAATGAAACTAAACAAGCGCTTAATTGCTTGCTGCAGAAGTTAACTGCTCATAGTTTGGAACAATATATATACTTAAGATTAAATTAATTAATTATGATTTTAGCAGGTTAATTATTCCAATGGCTGAAGCGAGCACTCAATTGGACTTGTAAAAGTTTGCTTGTAGAAATGATGAAAGATAGAGATGGCTCTCAGATGTTGGTATATTCCTGGTAATTATGAAGATGCAGTCAATTTCTTGAAGCTCAAGGAACTGGTCATATACCTAATTGGTAACTAATGGTATGACTTTTGTTCAGATGTGATCTGGGAAGCTATGAGAAGCTATGAGAGAAATATATGGAATATAACTATAATTTATAATATATGACTAAAGTTCTTGACTCTAAATATTGTAATAACTTATACTGTTTAGTTAAAGTCCACGGTTTACTGCTCATCCATGAAAAATACAAAAGAATGAGATTTTAGCTTGATGATTGAGTCTATTTTTCTCTTGGATTGTGCCATAAAGAGAAAACATAAACAGAAAATATTACGTACGTCATTCAGATATTTCGTATTATGGACTTAATATTTTCTTCTAGATTGAAATTTGGCAGAGTCCCAAATATTACACGCGCGTGCACACACACACACACACACACACACACACACACACACACACACACACACACACACACACACACACACACACACACACACACACACACACACACACACACACACACACACACACACACACACACACACACACACACACACACACACACATATTGCAAGATTATACATTTTATTTTTGGCTAATGTGCTTCACATTCGAGCTCACACAAACACACTTACATATACATGATGAGTGCATGTGACCAGTTTCAAAATCAAATAGGCTAGATCCAACAGCTTGTTTTAACCTAACTAGCTTATTTATATTTGAGCAAATTGCAAATTGAGATCAAATCAGCCTAAATATGATCATCCTCACCTCTACTCTTGCCTTGAAAGCTTTATTATATCTTGGAAAAAATCTAGTTTAGGAAACTTTGATTTAACATTAGTCATGATAAATTTTATTGCGATTTAGGGTCCGTTTGGGGCAGCTTATCCGAAACTGCGTTTGAGTTTTTACACTAAACGTCGGCCGCGTGTCGACCCCCACAGGCCGCGTTTCAGGACACAAGCTGCCCCAAACGGACCCTTAAATTATATGAAGATAAGTTTAAACTTATCTCAAAATAAATTTGATTGCTTAATTTTATGTTAAACTTATCTCAAAATAAATTTGATGACCATTAAATCCATCATAATTTAATCTATGTTAGTATCATGAATTAATTAAATTACTCAATAGATATATTAGTTTAAGCTTGGTGTGACTCCTCAGGTCTGTTAAAACTAATATAAACTCATATATTAAAAATTATTTAAAATTGATTTGATTAAAAATTTCCTTTATTCTTCAAACTCTTAAATAAATTATGGACTTGATAGGTGTCCTTATGAAAAATGTGCATAAATATAGAATATATTCAATTACTACCACAAATTGACTGCCTCTACAGCATTACTATTATAAATTGACTGCGATGTGTCTCTCTCTCTCTCTCTCTCTCTCTATATATATATATATATTTATTTAGTCTGCTTTAAATGATTCGAGAAAACTTTTGACTTATAATCAATCTTAATTTTGAGTCAAATGTGTTCATAATTCAAGAAATTGGCTCATTTGAAGTCGACATAATATCAGCCAGCACATTGCGTTCCTCACCAAGAGAACAGAAACTCTTTATCCTTTCAAGGTCTTACGTACAACCCCAACAAATATTCAATATATATATATATATATATATATATACATACAGTTAATATAACCATATTCGACAACCGAGAAAAATATAAACCAAACAGAACTACATAGATTCTTGAACCGTGTCAATTCATTTCTTCTCTTGTCACTGATTTTGTACAAAAATATAAAAAAAAAAAAAGGAAACACGAAATGGTAAATGAAGTATTTACTGTCTTCTTGCCATTGAAAATGTGAATATTCGGCTACAGCCATGAATAATGACGAGCTAGCCAGCCAGTAAATTCTGTCCGCATTTCTTCTACCACGATATTTGTCTGCAACAAAAATCAAAATCCCATTCCAAGTTTAATTACAACAAATAATGCACCATTGAAGTGATTAATATTTATCAGAACTGCAATAACAAACTATATATATATATTCCTTACATACTTACTCCAAAACATCCTTCCAGCCAAGCTCCCCTGCATCCTGATCACAAAAATGGAGTCCATCCCACGCATCAAATGTCGTAGAGCTCGAAGAACAGCCCGCGACTGAGCTCGAATTAAAGCTAACAATCTGGTCCAAATGCTTCTGCTCAACTGATGCATTCTCAGGCAAAGATGAAACCAAAGCAGGAAATGAATAGTTATTATTTGAAAACAGTTCTCCTTGTTTGCTAATATCATCGATCATCTTTGATGCCATCTCCCCAGACTGCTCCAAACCTTCAAAATTGTTTGGTATCAAACTCTGGCCTGCAACCAATTGGCTAAATCCCTCCAGCTTATTAGTGTTCATGAGTTGTAGCAGAGTATCTGCAGGGGAAGTTGGATGAGGGGAAGACAGGAGTTGTAGGAGGCTCTGTATGATTTGGATTCTGGCAAATTGGGCTGCATCTGTGTGGAGATGAAGAAGGGATTGATCGCATGAGATTGCTAAGTTTTTTAGGTTGGTGTGGGAGAGGAGATTGGGTAGGTTGGCGATGAGGTCAAGATTGCTTATGGGGCGGTGGGTGATCGGGTCGATGCCCATGAGAAGGAGCTTCTTCTTCAGATGAGTGTTCCAGTAATTCTTGATCTCATTATCGGTCCGGCCGGGCAGCCGGGTTGCGATGGAAGACCACCTATACATATAGAATATTATTATTATTTTTTTAGAATATGTCATGAGATACATATATTAATTGAGTTTATATGCTTATATTTTTGCAATTTGAGTTTTACGTATGAGTTTGTTATGCATGCATTTGGTTCGTTATTTGGCTTGCTATTATGATGGACAGTTTTGGAACGTACGGGAGTGCTTGGTATATGTCATAAAAAGTGAATAGGTTTGCTTGTTTTTACATAAAAACTATGTTTTTAATGAAAACCTTTCCAGAAGCAACAAAAAAAAGTCGTTTTTAAACTTCAAAATTGAATTTTTACATTAACTATACATACATATTATCAAATAAAAAGATAATTTTGACACCTCATCTATTTAAAAAAGAAGTTTTTAAACTACAAGCAATTTAAATGGGCCCTAAGAATCATTCCAAACCTACCTCCAATAAAAGTTAATTCCTCATGGAAAATTTCTAAGAAAATTGCCAAAAAAAAAAAGAAAAAAAAAAAGAAAGAAATTACTTGTTTCCAAGCACGGAATGAAGATGAATAATGAGACGTTCCTCCTCCTCAGAGAACTTCCCCCTCTTAATATCTGGTCTTAGATAGTTAGTCCATCTCAGTCTACAGCTCTTCCCACACCGATTCAGCCCTGCACTCTTGGGCAGATGCCTCCAGCTTCCATGCCCATTCTTCTTTATATACTCCACAAGCTTCTGATCCTCTTCCGGCGTCCATGGCCCCTTCTTCACTCCAACTTCATCACAGCATGGATATCTCCCCATCAATCTTATTTTCTCTTTAATCTCTCTAGATGTTGCAGCTCCAGTGAGGAAGATGAGCTCTGGTTTTTATAGAGACATATAATGGCGTACATATATGCTCTTCTTTCTCTTGTTTCATATTACTTTATTGGTTAGTTTTATTTCTGTAAGGTCGAAATAGCCCTTTTGTGTATGAAAAATGATAAATATTCATTTTTTTTTTCATTTGTGACGTTGTAAAGAGATATTGATTGCATGCAAATATTTTGGTCTTTCCGTGACTTATTGTATTGTTAACAGTAGTCAAACCATAGTCTGCTTTCACTTTATTTTCTTAATTAACTGAAATTTGAATAGATTTACTTCTGATGATGGAGAAAAATTTGTGCACGTAAGACGTAGCGTATGTTAGGGGGGTTATATATATTTGTATTAAGTTCCATGACTTATTGTACCTTTTAATAAGTTCCGTGTTTCTGTTTTCATATATTTGTAGGTTACAGGTAAGTTATAGAGAGGTTACATGAGGTATAATGCGAAACTTACTAAAAGACACAATAACCTCGCACGTTTTCAACTAAAACTTCATCCAAAGAATTTTTGTTCATGATTATGCGTTTGGATGTCCCTTACACTGTAAGCTAACACCCCAAGCCATCCAAATGATTAGCGATAATAAGATGCCACGTAAGCATAAATTAAAGTAGAGTTAGGTTACCACCCGCCAGGTGGCAGCCCCAAACAGGCCTACCGCCTTTCTGGAGACAGCAAGCAAGCCTCAATTTTCACGTTCCCTAAATTTATTTATTTATTTAATTAATTAATCCCCACTCAAAATAATTATATAATTAGTAAAATAGCACGGAAGAAAAAACAGGGATTAATTAATTGAAGAAGTTGATTTTTTCGAAAACAGAAAGCTTAACTATGTGGTAGTTTAGAACTGAAATTTGTTAGCAGAGCGACAAGCTGAGTTAATATAGTTTGTTAATGCTGATTATGCTAATTATGATAATTAAGCCAATTTATTCTGAAGTGAAGTCGTGTGAGATGTATTAGTGGATGAACGTCCAGGATGTGGCGTGACGGTACACGAAATAAGACAGCGATGTGAATTTCATAATATAATTGGCCTAGTGGGAAACGTATTCGTTTTAGCTCACGAAACGTTAACGGTTGTGATTTGATTTGAAGGCCAGGCACAGTTCTGTTTGTAAATGAGATTAATAGTACACGAATAATATATATATATATAATCCCCCTTGCGTCTAAGAATTCGAGTACCACACCCTACACTCGGGCGGAATCGAACCCAAGACCAGAACGAACTTACAACTGACATGCAGATGTTTATATATATATATATATATATATATTGTGCCGCAAGCCTTGGACTCTTGGTTGACGGGGTTCAATATAAGTTTCCACAGGTCACGGGTTCAATCTCCAGTGGCGTTGGGTTCTCAAATATTTAGGCACATGACACGTACTCTCATCATATGCCCGAGCGCATGAGAAATCGGTATTTGGGTCTCTGCCAAATACCGAATATATATATATATATATATATATATATACATATATATA
>NW_018164549.1:5396699-5420873 GCF_001263595.1 Phalaenopsis equestris | reverse complement strand
TATATATATATAGAAAAAATTACATATTTCGAATCTAAGGCAAGCTGAAAGTAAATCATGGTTGATGTCAATATTTGCTAAATTTGTATGATAAAGCGCAAATCAATCATAACATTGATGAATATTTGATGAGGCAAGACTTGGATAAAAAAAGCATGTTTGGTGATAATTTAACAGGATAACTTTTTAACCCAAAATAGGACATTTACATGTATACCACACAATTCTTATATGTTTAAATATTTAACACCTAAGGTTTTATATTTTTATTTAATGAATCCATTATTGTTTAGCTGGAGCAATAGAAAAAATGCTCAAAGAGAGCTAAGTTGATTCGTAAAATGAAAATACATTATTGTTTATTTCTATTAAACCCATTTAAATGACATTAAACATTCCATACTTTTATTTAATGAATCCACCAATTAAATTTTGATTTTTCATCACTAAGATAATTATAATGGAATCTTTTATGGTATGATGTGTTGTAATTGCCACATTTAAACATCCTAGATGGTTATTGTCAATGACTTCATACTTGTTATCTTTTCGAGACCGAGTCTTAAGCCAGGCAAGTTCAATAACAATTACCGTCTAATTGAAATATGATGATAGACACGTTGGTCAGTAATATACCCACCTTTTGAGAGCAAAATCTCTTCCATAAGCATGACAAATAAAAAAGCAAGGTTTAGAAGACCGGACTGAACTGGCCAGTTCGACCGTGAACCGCCGGTCGAATCATTGAACTGGTCGGTGGTCCGGATCGGATTGGCTTAAGAGCCGCCCCTGTATTAAGAATTAATTTTAAAGGAGTTTTGAAAGCCTAAATGAAGATGACAGATACAAAAAGTGGAAGACCCATGTCCTATCCAATACTCGCATGTATTTCAATATAAAGGAAATGTGTAACTAAGGATTTAAAGATTTGTGACTAAACAATAAAAGCTAAGAAAATATAATAATATGCTTAATTTTTCCTTATTTGCATGCCCAATATTTTTGCTTTTTCATATTATTTTCTTTTATAATTCAGGAAACTGTGAAATAATATAAAGACATATATATATATATATATATATATATATATATATGGCATACGCTCTGCTAGGGTTTCTTCCCTTCTTGGTGAATCCATGGTGATTCTCCCAGTTCCAGTTGAGATTTTTACTCTTTGTGGTTTGCTTAGTGTTCACAATATTAGTTAGAGTTCCAGCTATTCTGTAATTATTTTTTGGTGCTATTACCATTTTTTGAGCTCTAGCTTTCATTTTTTCTTATTTAGTTACTGTCTCCTTGCTTCTATGGCGACTTTTTTTCCTCCTCCCTTGACTAAGTACTTTGGCAAAGCGTCCTTTGTTGAAGTGCTTGGAAAAGGTTGGATTCGGTGAAGTATGCCGAACATATGATGTTTCCTCGACTTTACAATGATTCCCTTGAAGGGAAAGACGACTGTTCATTTGTTAGTAGGAAGGTTGGCAAAGCAGTTCTCCTCTTCTCAGATATTGAAGTCTCTACTCTGTCCAACATGTACAAATTTACACTTATTGAGAAATTTCAGCTAGGGCGTCCCAAAATAGAGGTTATTAGAAAAAAATTTGAAGAACTTAAATTAGTAGGGCAATGGAAGGTGGGTCTCTTTGATGAGAGACTTGTGTGATTCAATTTACCAAAGACGAAGACTATGCCAAGATTTTCTTAAGGAAATACCTCAACATTGAAGGACAATCTATGAAGTTGCTCAAGTGGTCTCCAGAATTCGATTCAAACCAAGAACCACCTACAGTACTTATATGGTTTAAGCTACCTAGTCTTAATCTGCACTTTTTCAACCATCAGGTCCTTTACTCCATTGGGGTCATACTTGGGAGACAAATCAAATTAAACATACCTACTTACAATCTCACTAGGCATTCTGTTTCCATGATACTTAAATATCACCTTACCTGAAGTTGAAGAAGTTTGGCTTGGCACGACACACAATGGGTATTCACAAGAAATTATGATGGAATATAGACCATATTATTGCACCTATAGTATGATGTTTTGGCACACACTTGACAAATGTTACATGCTCCACCCTAACTTGAGATCCAACACTCAAGTGCATCTTGATTTACACACTTATGTGGCTCACCACACTACTCAAGAACCATTTATTCCACCAGTTGTGATGGTGGAAACTGCAACTAGAGAGGATATTGGTACTAATTAAATTGCCCCTGAGGGGAATCCCTCGCTACTTCAACCCCCATTGGAACCACATATTGCTGAAGAAGAGACTGAAAATAAAGATCTTACAGAAAGGTTGAATAACACTTTGTCTCATTAGTTTGTTCCTCCCCAACCATTTCCTCAGGCACTTCCCAGTATTGTTGAGGAAGGTTTTCCTCATATCATAAAATTTCATACTGCTACTAAATCATTTGGTTGTAGCAGATGATTCCCTAATAGTTTTGGAACTCTCTCTATTGCTAGAGAGACGGGTACTCAAGTAATGGAAGAGTGTCAAGATCAAGGTGGACAGCAAGAAGAAACTGTTCAACAATTTTCGGATTAGCATACCCCCTTGGGCGAGCTCTCCAGTGCAGATCCACTAATTGATCAGATGGATCAAGCACTAGTAGATGGATGTCACGTTCAAAAAACTAAAAAAAAGAAAAAATGAATGCTAGAACTCATGCATTCTCATGATGGTTGTTTGATAGTTTCGGATGGAATTACACATAATAGTTTATTGTTGGACTCCCTCCCTAGAACCAGAGGAATTGGGAGAGAAAAACTCACCCACCATGATTAACCCACCTCTCTGTTTGCTATGGTCTTTCTTTTTTTTTATCTCAAAAATACCTTATCAATGTCTACGTGTTCTCTCATTGGAAAAGATTTTCTGCGATTTAGTGGTGTTATCGACGACTTTATTCTTCTCTCTAGAGATGGTATTCTCGATGTTATCAAAGGTTTTATTCCTAGCTTTACACTCAAGGCTCCGTTGTTTTTTGTGTTATCACATTCTTGTGTGTTTTTCACAGTGTTACTCCCGCGCGCTTGGTGTTATATGCGGTAATTTCCCACTGTATGGCGGTTGTATTGGTGTTTCGTGTGTTTCTGTGGTGCTTTGTGTTATTTCTCAGCGGGTTTCCGTGGTGCATCGTGTTATTCCTCGGTGATTTCACGATATTTGTGGTGTTATTTTTGACCTTACCGCAGATAGTATTTATGGGGTTATCAGAAGTTATTTTGGGTTTATGGTGGTATTTTGACCTCACCGAGAGATATCACTGCACGATTTTCACCAAAATACCAAAATACCCCTACCCTAAAAAAATATAAATTAAACAACCTCTCTTCACTTGAGAGGGAAATGGGAAGAAGAGAAATTCCAGATCCTGTTCTGGACTGAATACTTGACGATAACTTCTTTCATTCATAGCCGTCAACCATCATCAAGGATTGCTGCCACCGACCATTGGCCACTAGTGACCACTTCTTACTACCGTCCTAGTTAGAATACGACGATTGTTCCTAACATATATATTATATGTATGTTGTATACCACCATGTATCGTGTTTTGTGTAACATATTAATCCATTTCTCTTAATTTTGAGAAAAGAGTGAACCTTCGTAATTACCACACATATAGAGGATTACTTTGACAGGGCTAGGCTCCATGTGGCCATCTCTTTTCGAGTTTTTGCACATAAAAATATTTATGTCCACACACGTCACCTTTCTATTATTTATGTATGTATTAGATTTTAGTGCAATATAATAACATTAGATTATCATTCTACTGCCGAGAATTCTTGGGGACGCAACAACAGTGAAGTTGAGACAATCAATTCTTCACCTTCCTAAGCAAATTGAGTAGGCAATTCCACCGAAGAAAGGCTCACTCTGACCCTACAGTGAGCACAGAAACCTCACATATCGGTGCTTGTGCTGGGTTGTGTTTGTGTGTACGTTAACATGAAAATGACCCGAGACAAATTAAACTATACTAAATATATAAGGCTCGACTCCCTTTAATATAAGCTGATATGCAACAATCAACCCCCACATTATTTACGAACAATTAATTAAAAAAAAAATCCTAAAAAGCTCATCAAATCATCCGCACTAATCAGCATACCCCACTGCATTAGCATAATAATGAGCATTACATAGGTCGAATTAATTATGAAAAATGGCAATATGTTTCCAATGTTATAATACAGAATGACTTGGCATTTCAATGATCATGTCAACAATAGAGATGGCTTCACCGGCATCCAAAACAAAGAACAGAAAATAAAAAAAACAGAAATCTTGTCGGCAATCAAATTAAGTTTGTTTAGGACGGCAGCTTTCAGCCACCTTGGCCTTCTTCTTACTTCTAAAAATTTTAATTGCGGGTGGTAGTTCCTTACAACCTGTTCTGCTAAAGTGCGGTGACTATCTTACGAATCCCCAACCTCTCGCATGTGCTGACCCGCTCGATTCCGCACTGCAAGACACTGTAGCAAAGCTTCTTACGAACCCCCAATCACTCTCATGCGCCGAACCACTCGATTCCACACTGCAAGACAGATGAACTCAAGCGGGCTCAAATCCGTGACCCCAGGGGACTTACGACTAACAATACTGCTGTCATCCAAAAAGTCATATATATATATATATATATTTATGTATGTGTGTGTGTGTGTGTGTGCCGCGTACTCACATCAGTTGGTCGGGCATCTGTTTGTAATTTGTAAGTCTCCTATGATCTGTGATTCGATTCCCTCCGGGTGTAGGGTGTGACACTTGAATTCTTAGAAGCATGAGGGATGACCGGGGCTCGTATAATAGCCTCCGGCCATTCCTCTATATATATACATATAATCCAATCAAAAGTTACTAAAAAAATCATTTTTAAAAAAAAAATACAGCCAGCAGGTATCATACTTCATAATTTTTAGAATGTAAGTTAATGAATTGAGTCTAACTATGTAATTAAAAAATAAATAAGATAATATTCGCTTATCCCATTTGTGAAATAAGATTTTTAATTGATTTTGTATCTTTATCATCAGTAATTGGTTGCCAATTTCTAATAAATCGTGCACCATCTATCTTTAATTGATTATTAAATTAATCAGACTACAACAGCTGCATGGGACCACAGAATGTGAAGATCTAATTAAAATGCATAATTACAATTAATTTCCCAATTAGAAGAGATTAGTTTGTACTCTCTAAAAACTAATTAATTAATGAGATTGGTGCCTTGAAAATTTTGTAATCTGAAAAATATTAAACTGCCAAATTGCAACACCCTATCAAATTAGAAATCAAACAAACTTTAATTAGGCGGAGGGTAAATCACCGTAATACGAAAAGCAGCTTACCTTCGTTCTATATATCTATTACTGAATGAATTCGCCATAGGTGACTGCTAATCTTTAAGATGATATTGATGCTGCCATGCAGTATTCGTCGGGTCATTCATTCTATTCTTTCGGTCGGTCTATAAGACTGAATCACCGTTTGCATAAACTATCTATGTTCTTTATGTCATTCCTCTCGTCGCACATGAGGAAGCGAAGAGATCACAAAACATTGCAAACAGATTAGACTGAATTAAACTTAAATCATGCCAAACATTTTTTTAGATTAAACACATTTGAATTGGATAAATATGAATTTACAGGATTTACTAAATCCTATTTAACTTAATCATCGGTGCAGCCAAATGCGCCTTCAGTTTAACCTCAATTAGACACATTGCACTGGCTTTAGACACTTAGATGTGTTTGCTAGGCTATTAACTCTTGATTTAGCTTAGGACGACTCTAATTAATTAATTGAAAAGA
Source organism: Phalaenopsis equestris (assembly GCF_001263595.1). Lineage (NCBI taxonomy): Eukaryota > Viridiplantae > Streptophyta > Magnoliopsida > Asparagales > Orchidaceae > Phalaenopsis > Phalaenopsis equestris. The sequence continues at coordinate 5,415,038 of NW_018164549.1, read as the reverse complement.
ATTTGATTTATTTTGGAGGAAAAAATAAAGAAAATAAATATAAATTGTTAAGAGAAAAATCCAAGTCAAAGTTGAATACAAGAGCATCACTTGATATTTTCTATGATTTGTTAGCTAGTATTTGACCTTTTGTTAAAGTGAAACATAGAAGAGATCAAATTCAACAAATATGTCAGAATGAAGCATGAGATGAGGAATTTGAGTTGATTAGTTGCGCCTCCAAATCCAGGATTGAACACTATTCTGGAAGTAGCTTGCATTTTAATTTTATACGGAAGCTAGAGGCAGGTGTGCGGGGATTTAAAATGAGTTCAATTAATATTTATGGACCGATCAATGGCGTGCTTGGCCTATTATGATTTCTAATTGTTGAATTCAAATATGTCCGGGAGACACACCTTAAGAAACAATAAAATCGCTTAATTTTATTCATAAAATGAGCTCATATTTATAGAAAATGAGACCGTAAGATTACATTTATACCATAGTAAAATAGGTATGATATGGGGTATTTTAGGTAGTAAATAGTTGTAAGGCCGGGAGCTTGTAAAGGATTCCGGCCGATTTATGATTTGGGGGCCATGGCCGAAGGGTTGAGCAGTAGACGCCGATCGCTTGTTTAAGTGTCGGGTGGTTTCTGTGATTTGCCCGACCTGGATGAGGAGTCTTATGGGGTCCATCCCAGTGACCTTTTGAGAGGGCTTTTAGCTTTTGTCCGACATGTGCTAGATTTATCCTAGCCAGCAAGAGCCGGGTGGAGAAATGTTGACTCTCAAACTGCCCCTAGTGGGCCCCAGCTTGTCACGTCGTCTTCTATGCTGGCGGTTGAAATTTTTCGGGATTCGTACTGATGCATTTTTTATGTACATATTTAATTTTTCAGATTCTCTTGCTTCTTGATAGACACATCTGTGATAAGGAAAAAAGAATCTTAATTTTCAAAAAACAAATTGTATTTATGATTATTAAATGCATAATAATTAGATTCTACTAGAATTTTGTGCTAGAACCACTATAAATGGGGGAGAACTGAAGAAAAAAAGTGTATCTTATTTCTTCTATTTTTTTGGTTGAGACCCCTTCTTCTCTGTTGTTAGTGATCATGGAGAGCGGTCTGTCACACTCCGCCATCTTCAAAGAAATTGGCGAGAAAGCCCAAGTAACTTTAGAAGACTCCAAAACATTCTAGAGATTGTTAGAAGAAAAAAGTACATGGAGAGCTTAAGCATAAACTTGAAGGATCTATGGCTATGTACATAAGAGAATAGTGTAGAACCATCTAGAAACTAAACTATTCTGATATAATCTAAACGTTTCTCTTAGACTTGGAGAGGACTATAAATAGGAATCACTTCCCCTCATTTGGATCCATCTAAGGTTCCCAAGCATTCTAGTGTTACACTCACTCTTGTGTTTCTTTCTCCAATACTTCTTCATGCTCTTCTTCCAAGAGTTTTATGTGTTTATAAGTCCAGGTGTTTCGAGGGTTAGGCTGATTTAGGGCCAAGGAAGAGCGCTAAAGCAGCACAGGTGACTTGAGATAAGTTAGTCTGTGATAGTTGGTATCAGAGCCTTAATTTGAAGGTATCGCAAAGAGCGTCAGAGAGCACATAATGGAGTCTGAAGTCACTATTGTAGAATCAACTCAACAAGGGCGAGGTCGCTAAGAGTAACGAGATACAGCTGCATCAAAACCTCATGGGAGGTTCAAGGAGATCATGCACGACTTTGATTTGTGCCTTACTTGGGCAGAGGAGGCAGTGAATAGCGTGGAGGCCCAGATAGAGGATTTTGGCCAAAAGGTTTTTGGACTCGAGGAGGAGGACATCACAATCCATTGACGATCAGAGGTATCATGCTCCAATTGGAGGAGTAATTAAGGGACCAAATGGCTAAGATGTGGGAGGACTTGATGGGGGGCTCTAGGAGGTACGAAGAGCCCAAGAAGACGAGATGAGCAGCATACATACTAGCTCGGTGGAGATGCGTGGATACATTTTTCTATGCAAGAGGACACTAGAAACATCGACCAACAATCATAATTTCGAAGCCAAACACATCAAAGTACCAAAATCTAAGAGTTTTGTGGGATCTCGAATTGCAAAGGAAGTAGGCAACTTTATTTGGGGACTCGACCAATACTTTGGAGCAATAGGGATTACGGATAAAGAGTCAAGAATACAATTTGAACCTCTTTATCTCTCAAATATTGCTATGTTGTGTTGGAGAAGAAAGCACAGAGACATTGAGAAAGGTATGTGCATCATATCCTCCTGCAATGACTTCAAAAGGGAGCTAAGGATGCAATTCTACCTTGAGAACGTGGAGGACGAGGCTAGAGCCCGATTGTGAAGACTCAAGCAAACAAAATTGATCTGAGAATATATTAAAAATTTTACTAGCCTGGTCCTTAAAATTTCTGACATGTTTGACAAAGATGCTCTATTCAACTTCATTGATGGAGTCCAACAGTGGACAAAGGCAAAACTTAGGAGGCGTGGAGTGCAAGATCTTGCTACTGCCATTGTCGTCACGAAAAACTTGGTTGACTATAAAGAGGAGTCTACAAAGCTAAGTGAAAAGAAGAGTAGCCATGTCAAAAGTAGGGGAGACAAGGATCAACACAAAAAAAAGACCCATCGCGAATCGACCCCATCCATGGCAAAAGACAAGGGGAACTCTAACAACAACAACAAAACTAAAGCACGCAACAACTGCTTCCTTTATGGAGGGCCTCATTGGGCAAGGGATTGCCCTCAGACAAAGGCTCTAAAATCTCCCTTTGTAAGCCATCAAGAGGAAGAAGGAAGTGATATGATAGCACAAGTGGGAACAATGTAACTGCTCAACGTGGTCACGCCTCTCCAAAAATATCGGCAAAAAGGACTTCTCTTTGTGGAGGTGATTATAGGTGGTTCATCTACTAAAGCAATGATAGGTAGGTTCGTTTCTCACTATTGAAGAAGCAAAAAGGATGGGTCTGTAGGTAACTGGAAGAGGGGCTCCATCAAAGCAGTCAACTCAACGGCTAGGCCAATCCATGGAGTGGGCAAATGAGCGAAGACTTGTGTTAGATATTGGTCAGTTATGCTAAATTTCTCTATCATTCTAATGGACGATTTCAAGGTAATTCTTGGTCTGAACTTCTTGGATCATTTGAGAGTGTTCCCAATACCAATTGTCAATAACATGTGCATCATGGAGGGCAGCCAAGCTTGCCTAGTACCGACAACAATATTAATCAAATTACAGTATTTTTGTCCATTTCTTAAAAATATTAATCAAATTAATGTTCCAAAAGTTGTTTTTCTGATATGAAGTCGTTTAATTATGATTTTTGAGATGATTTAAACTTTAATTAAATTTTTTATGAAGATTTTAAGTGAAACAAGCTAAATATGCAATTTGTAAAATTATATATTTATCTTGTTTTCACAAATTGAATACTTCAATTTAACATTACTTTATTTTCTCATTTTTAAGTGACCAAATAACGAAAGCTTTATTGTCTTTCTAAATTCAAGTAAATAAATTCTAATGATTTTATTAATGTTAAGTTTATAATTTTATATTTACAAATCTATTCCATGTTCAAGATTTGGATTACTGAATTTAATTGATTTTTTCAATCTAAATATAATTTTCAAAATTTTAAATTTACTAATTTACCATTCTAGTTTTAAGTATGTTATTATTAATGAGAAATAACCTTATGCCTATTCCATTAATCATTACTTATATTCATATATGTCCTAACTTTGTTTTTATAAAAACTATGCTAAACTTTATTGTCATTTATATTGATTTTTTTAATTATTAATATTTTATTAGCATTTATCAATAAAAATTTTAATTGCTTTGAATTCTTAATTTTCTACCTAATAGAAAAATACAGGAATTTAAGTATATTTATTAGAACAATATGTGAAATTTTTTGGATTAATTTGAATTTAACTTTCTTTTCTATGAATTAATTATGTTTTAAGATTTTAATTTAATTCATAGAAAAAATAATCACCAATTTCTTTTAATTTTTATTCCACTTCATTCTTCTTTTCATTCAGAGTTATGGAAAATTTTCTCTTTACTTCAAGGGTTTTATTCAATTTTTAATGAATTTTAAAAACTTCATATGAATTTATGAATTTATTAAAAGATTTTATACGGAATATCCACCTCAACATGCCACGCGACACCCCTTTCCATGCAATGCGATCTAATTTATCCACTCATCCACGCGGGGGCTTCCGATTGACGAGCCTATTATTGCTAATGAGTGGATTTAATCACGCATGTTTTTCGTGCATAATTGAAAGGTTAAACAGATTATGAATGTAACAAGCTTATAGTCAAATCGAGCGTGTTGGTAAATTGAATCTAATGTTCCAAAATTGCTCAATGCTGACATCATTAAAGCACTCAAAATTTCATAAAACGCCATCTGATCAAGGGGATTTGTCTGAGCCGTTCAATTAGGGTGGTACAGATTTCTTCTTTATTTGCAACCTTCAGTCTATAAATAGAACCATACCCCCATTTGAGGAGGGAACTAGAACCTGAGCAAGAGAGAGGCTGGGGGCTGGAGAAGAGGGAGTTGAAGACTAGCATTCTACATTGTCGATATGGAGAGCTCCTCTCGCTCCTATAAATGCCTACCACCGTCGACCACCGTTCTCTTAATGCCATCATACACCATGGCCCACCGCCTGCTCCTTGCATTGAAGCATAATGCTAAGCGACAACTGACACTGTGAAATCACGAAGCGACACATTATCCCAAATGTCATTCTGACCCTGAAGATGGTGCATTGAAGCTCCAACAGTCACTACCCGCTACGATTGCTTCATATCACGATGCCACGAACTCTTCTGCGCGCCGATTTTATAACTCGAGAAACTGTGTAATCTTTCCTACCCGTAGGACAAGGGCTGTACCTGCAATCATAAACTTAGAGTAGAACATTCAACTAAACAAAACCCTATGATTTTTTTCTTTTTCAGGTTTTTATATAAAAACTTTTAGTATGCTTACTAGTTATCTATTTTTTTCCTATGTACTGAGTTTTCATGCAACGCTAAAATGATAATTCATTAATCTATTCTCACGCACTTTCCGACATGCATAAAAAACTTTTAAGATTATCGTAAAATTTTGAGATTAAATTTTGTATGTTCGATACTTACAATTAATTTTTTTTAAAATTAAGAAAATAATTTTCTAGTTTTTTTTATTCCAAATGTTGCAAAGTATAAAGTTAAGGGTGGACCCAGGTAGGGTACATGGAGGAATTGCATCCCTCTAAAATTCAAAATTTTACTTATATACGAAAGACTCTCTTGAAATATTACTTTGCTTTAGGGTTGTCAAAAAAGCTCGTTGTTCGCGAACAGCTCGTGTTCGGCTCATTCGTTAAGTATACGAGTACGAGCCGAACACGAACAAATTTTTAAAGCTCGAATTATAAACGAACCGAACAAGAATAACTATTTGTTCGCTCGTGTTCGGCTCGTTTTAGCTCGAAATAAAAAAAATTATATAACTTTTTTATATAACAATATATATTATTTATATAATAATATATTATATATATTTATGTCTAAGTTTAAATCATAACATCTCATGTGACAATGTGATTAATATTTTCTTTTGTATATTTGATTCAGATTCGAATCCCACACTTTACATATATTTTTCTCAATTTAAGTTTAACAAGTCAACTTCGAGCCGAACACGAACACGAATATTTAAATCGAGCCGAACAAGAACACACTATTCACGAACGGATTTCGAACACGAGCTATTTCAAACGAACCGAACACGAGCTCATTCAAACTCGGCTCGTTTACAGCCCTACTTCGCTTCCCCCTCCACGTTGTTCTAAATATATAATTTGTCCTCCCACAAAAAAGCTGAACAGACTTATTTGCATATACACCAAAATCTTCAATAAATGACATTAAAAGGTTTATGATAACTTTACTCAACCCTCCTTGAAATAGCTAATTTAAATATTGCCATCAACATTAAAAACGTGTGATTTGACATTAATTTGTCTCCATTCTGCTCATTTCTCGAGACGGCTGCTGTACGGTCGTATTGTATACAAACCACAGGTTTGATTTTTTTTTTTTTCTGAATACTTATTTTCATTATTAACACTTCACTTTGCTATAAATTTGATAAATAATGCATTTTTGTTATTGATATGTTATCCATTAATTTTTTACACTAATTTTGAGTTATAACATGAATCTTAAAATACTTTTTTATAAAAAAAATATTTAAATTTAAATTAAAAATCATCTAAAACTATAATTATTTCAACAAACTTATTGTCAAACTAATTAGCTGGATGAGACGAATACAACTAACTAGTTTGATGAGACGAATGCAGTGACACCAAAATTGATCAAATTTGAGTCAGATTAAGCATGAATCAAATATTTAAGCAGCTTTTGAAATTTTTGAGTGAATAATTGAATGTCAAACATATTTCAACTATGACTAGCTTATAGTCAAATTGGGTGTCTTGATGAGAAACATCTAATAAGTCCGATATCACTCAATTCTGACATTATTAAGACAATAAAATATGTGATTCATCCTTTTGGATGTCTATTGTGATTGTTTTGTGCTAAAGATCTAATGACTCTAAAGCATGTCACTTGATTGCTTCAGATCTGTTGCCAGCAAACCGTTATTTTAAAGTGCAAAAAAGGATATTTTTGCTACTATAAGTATTATCCACCCATTTTAAAATTTATATATGCTAGGTCGTATGTGAGGCCACTTCTTTTAAAAATGCCACTTTCATTCTTGTGTCATGCTCTAGATCCCTTGGATCTTTAGGAAGTGGCCGATGTGGTGACCCCGTCAAAGTCATATGACAACCAGAAACTTTGTCCTGAGCACTTAGATGCTGCTGAGGATATTTTTAGTTAGATCGCGTGCTAGGCTAGGATTTAGGATGTTATGTAGTCATTTTGACTCATTTGGCTATTGATCTCGACTTTCTATAATTAAAGAAGTAAAATGCGATGTATGCGATTAATTTCCTTAAGAGTTGCCTTAATAGATATTCTTAATTTGCAATGGCTGCCAAAAACTTGATCCAAAGCAAAGGCTAAAAAATTTTTTCACTATGAAGCAAATAAGAATGCAGTTATAATATTTCATTATAATATTTCAATATTTCAATATGAGATACTACGCAAGTATGCGTATCGTTATCAAGTAATATAAAACTTTTCTGATTAAGTCTCAAATATCGAACCCATTGGAAGGATTAATTTTAAATGACAAAATACTTAACAATTTATTTTCATACTCAATCTTAAGATGCTAAATTAGGAATGGAAGTTCGATTCTTTTGTAATTTTTGTTTAATTGAAAATAAAGTAAGCAACAAATTAACTTAACTAAAATATTTGCAAGATGAAGGCAATATAAGTAAAATATTTTTTTCCTTATCATGAATGAGTGATAAATATAGAAATTTAGTTGTGGAAGCATACTGAATGTGTTGTGCCAAATAGAAACAATAATATTCTTTACCTTTACTAGAATTGCTATAAAGAACATTGGTTAATCTATAGTTTGAATAGTCTTGAACATTGGTTCCCTCTTCTCCCTCTACTTGGGGGATAACATCTCGTATCATAACCTAAAACTATAAATCATATTGGGAGCTTTAGCCTATCACTCTAAAGTCCTCTAATTCTACACCCTTTAAAATATATTTTCCTATTTATTTGCACTCAACCCCACAAATTACTTTCTCATTCATGAAATCAATATGAGATTCTAACCATTTGTTGCCTAATACAATACCATCTAAGATCTAACATGTTCTCACAACAGATATTAACATATTAATTGGTTAAATCAAGAAGTAAATGAAGTGCAAGGTCTTGAATTTGATGAAGTGCAAGGTCTTGAATCATCACAATTTCTTCCAACATTGAAGTCTAATACTTCACACAATTTCCTTTAAACATTTAATCACTTATCATTTTAAGGAAAAAGATAAATAAAACTTCTTATAATTCATGGAAAAAACACAACCACACATGAGTTTAAAAGTAGAAATCATGCACACAAACAAGAAATCTAAATTAAAAACCAAGTGTAGTCACAAAGATAAACACTTATCTCAAATTATCTTCACAAATATCTTGAAGTTCATTTGAATTCTCTTCCTTCTCTCACAATACAAACTAACACTCAAAAATAAAATAAAATAAGGTGGTCGGCGCCGACGGCTATGGGCGGCGGCAGCGTATATGTGAACTTTTGGTGGGTAGTGCTGGGCCCTTCTCCTAGAAAATCTAAGTCTTTTCTTATAAAAATCCAAGGGGTGTCTTGGTGGCTCTTAAAAAAGGTGTCTTCATTCACTGGATTTTCTAGAAGTTGTCTCCCCATAAGCCAATTGAATGAATTTTCATGTTCATGACCTATTTCCCACGTTTTTATTAAGGGTTGCTTCAAACACTTCTGCAAAATTCTGGTCCAATTAATTTTTCTTCAAATAACTAACTTTGGCGCTTAAGCGCAGGGTACCTGATGCTTAGGCGCGGAGCCTTTGACGCTTAGGCACAGATCTGAGCGCTTAAATGCTCTAGTTCATTTTGCACATTTCTTCATTTTTGCTCCAAATTTGACCTTTTTCACTCCTTTTAGCATTTTCCATCTATTTGATTTTACCTACAAGAAAAACATAAAAATACCTTTCATTAAAACACAATATCTCAAAAATAGGTATAAAAATGTGTATAAAACCACTATATTTTAGTTGTATAAAAATCCCCCAAACTTAAGATGTTACTTATCCTCAAGTGACCTTTCAATCTTTAAAAACCAACATAAGTAGATAATGTATATAAGTTTTTTTAGGAGTTACTAAAATTTTGATATAGAAATATAGTAGTCTAATCCAGAAAAAATATTAGTAAATGAGATCAACTTAAAATTTAGAAATTTTTAATTTTAAAAAATATGAAAATATGAGTTACTATCTAATTCATAAATATTGTAGATTTTCCAAATATAGAGTTTAGGCATTTTATCATCTCCACTTAAAAAATTTTTATTAAGCATAATTTTACTCACTATATTATATCCTTAAGTTTAAGAGTTTCTAAAGTCTTATACTTTAAAAAGATCAGATGTGAAACCCATTTTTGATTAGGACTAATCCTCAAGATTCTCCTCTCTTTTCTTTTCTTTTCTTTTCTTTTCTTTTTCATTTTTTTTCTTTTTCTTTTCTTTTTCTTTTTTCTTTTTCAGGTAAGAATTACTATATCTGGATAGACCTTTAATGGTTTTGAATTCCACTTTTCCTTTCCTAAAGCAAAGTGTTGATATTTTTCTTTCACTTAAAAACGTAATAATAGTTTTAAAAATTAATTTCAATAAAAGAAATTTAAGTTTTGAAAATAAAAGGTCTAAGTTTCTAAATTTTTCAAAAATACAATTTCTCTTACTAAAGATATTTACACAATACTTAACATTTTCCATACTAAAAAAAATTAACTTTAAGTTTTTCTTCATTACTAAGAATTTTAACTAAATTCTCTTACTCATTTCTAAAATCAAAATTTTACTTCCTAATATAACTTCATACACAATCATTTTTCAAATTAAAATCAAATTTATTTGAAATACAATTGAGAACAAATAAACTTTTAATTTGCTTTTAAATTTTTCATCCCCCCAAACTTAAATTTTTAATAGAAATAAAACATTTTAGCATCATATATAAATAAGCAGAAATGAAAACTAACTATAACATGCTTGCAGGAATTTTTATATCCTATATATGCAAGTACAAAAATTAAAAACAGTAGTAAAAATTTAATTGATCAAAATTTTCTTTACTTAAAATACAGAGATTCATCAGACTTCTATGCAGTGGAGTATAACATAAAAGCAAATAAACACATTAACAAACATAGTTGAGTGCAACATAAGAAAAATAATTTGTAGTAAATTGAAAATTTCAAACTTACAGTTTTAAGTAACGAATTAGCTAAATTCTAAACCCTTCTAAGATTCCAAAATTAAATTTAACAAACACTAACTAAATACAACAAAATAACACAGTAAACACAATTACTACCACTCAAACATACTAACTATACGCAAAAATCCAAATACATCACAATAGGTGTACTAAACAAAACATAACAACTAATGCTAATAATTTCAACAATCTCAACTGCAAACAACAAAGTAAAGAATACCTGTACCATCAAAAGTTCATAACAATACATAAACATAAAATAACATAAAAAAGAAAACATAACTACAAATCCAACTAAGCATCATCTTCCCCATCACTATCATCACTATGCCAAGCAGCAGTTGGCTCATATGGTGGATATCTAGGGTACTAAGAAAATACTACATCTCAGTTACCTCTATTGAGACGCTCCATAGCTGTGTTATACTCCTCTTCATATTCACTTCTTATTCTCATATAACATCCATATGCTCAGCAAAATGCTCTAAGTTTAATACCTTATCTGCAGAGACTCAGATCCTAATCAAAACTAGACGTCTAACCCCATGATGTAGAAGCATGTGAAGTAGAGGCTCGTGAAGTAGAGGCAGCAAAACTACTGGAGAATCCACCCTTCCAACCAAAAAGAGAATGATCTGAATAATTCTTCACATTCATACTAGTAATGGGTTTTAACTGGGCTTCTTTGGCTGTAAGATCTCCTCCCAGCTATCATATCTAACGCCAGCCTGCTCACATGCTCATAAAACAAAAAGATCAAGGATGCAAACCCCAACCCTGCGGTAGTAGCAGCCATGGCAGAACTGATACTAACTCCATAAATCAATCCTCCAATATCAATTGGCTTGGACTGCTGAATACAGTAATTCAAAGTTGCTCTCTCTCTCTCTCTCTCTCGAGTCACTTCACTCAAATGATTTGTAGGCAGCAGATGAGCAGAAATAAAATAATGACATGCCTTTACAGTGGCATCAAACTTTGAAGTTTTACCCTTCTTTCATTCGTAATTTTCCGTAATCATCTCCCCTCAGTTAAAAATGATATAATCTTGTCTAAATCCTCCTTAGTAGGACTATAGTTTGCATAAAAACACAAAGTACTAGGAGGCAGATGGTAAAAGTGATTAATTATCTCAGGAGAAAATGGTACTGTCTTCCCCCTCACTATGAATCCTTCCTCAACAGCCTTTGCGAGATTAGCGTAGAACTCTCGTACAACAAAGATCACGGTGATAGGGGTGAAAGCAAAAAAAAAGCGAGACCGCTCCCACTGGCGGCTAACAATCAACTCCTCAAGGCTCCTCCTGGACTTTTGAAACATCGCTCACGAATTAATTTCCTCCAATGCAGTGCATCGCTATACTGATCCTGAGCTCTCGAATTGACAAATTTACTCGAATCGAACGGAGCTTTTCCCTTGCTTCTCTTCATTCTTGGTCCCATTTTTTAAAAAATGTATAAAATTCAAAATAAATTCTACAATCATCTCTAAATCACTAAACTCAACTCCTAAAAGCTTAAAGTAACAAATATATGCATTTTTCCATCAAATTTTTCTCAAATTTTTCACCATGAATAGTGATTTTCGGGTAGATTATGAAAGTGCTCAAAATACATAGTGAAAATTATAATTTTTTACATAAAATTGAAGCTCTTACCTCAAGAAGATCAAATCTAACAAATTTGGCTCAAATCCAATCTAACAAATTTGGCTCAAGAAGATCAAATCTAACAAATTTGGCTCAAATCCACCAAGAAATCCTCAAAATAGGTGATGCCCTAGCCTAGAAATCGTGAAAAACTGAAGGTTGAAGATGAAGTTGGGGAAAAAATGGATATTTTTGGACCCAAAATTCACTTAAAATCGTTCGCGAACCGGTTTTCGTGAACTGGCGCTTAGGCGCCAGTTTATCGGTCTACTCAACGCTTAAGCACGGGATTTGGCGCTTAGACGCCAGTGCACAATTTTTTGTTTTTTTTCCATTTAAGTGAAATGCACTCCAGCCTAAGTCAACTAACCCTCTATGGTCTCAAAAACATTATATTTATTATTTTCTTCCCTCTTGCTTTCTTCTAACTTAAAATTTCACCAATTTAAGCTAATTTAATTCACCACTAAATACACATTTTTTCACAAACAAAACACTTATATTCATTCATAAACAATTACAAACATTTTTTAATACAAATTCTCAATCCAAATAGTCTTGGATGATAAAATTCCTAACAAAGACTCTAAACAAACTTAACACATAAAAACACTTTATGACACTCTTAACATTTCTTAACATTAACAAACAACAAACATTAAGCACTCAAACACTAAACAAAGAACTTAATCACAAACTAAATTCCATTCTCCAGTTGATGGAACAAATTCTAGCATATCATTAGTCTCTACTTCAACATTTGGTATGTATATATGAAAGAACGGGCGGTGATTAATAACTCTGGTCGAATCTTCTTCAAGCCACTTGTTCTTCAGATACATAACCTTATTTGCTCTTCTATAAAATTGGTATGACAAAACTGCATATTTAGTTGCCATCCCATAGGATCCAGATGTGCGTTAACTTCCATCACTTTTGCATCAATTGAAGCCACGTTAGCCTCATATTTAGTGATGTTCTCTGTTATTCCTTTGATACTAACGACTAGAAAACTGTTATACATCTCTTGTGCACTCTGACTAATAAACTTATTTCTCATTAGTTCCTCCTTCTTCAAATCACTTTCCTAAGAAGATATTTTTCACAACTCTCACATTTTCACTTAGATTATAGGGTAAAATGAAGGTGTGGTGAAATTTCTCTTCATACCCCCTCTATTTATGGGCTCTAAATCCTTCCTAAAACTTCTAGGCATGTCTTAGAACTGCTCTTACACGTTCAAGCCAACCAATTTGCATTTAGAACTTCTAGAAATTGAAATTCATACATGTTTTTTAACTGTCGCGCTAAAGCGCCGATTAAATCCGAGTCTTGGCGCTTAAGCGCCAGTGCTCAATTTAGCACAGGTCAACTTAGTGTCCAAACATTCATTCGACATGTCTAAGCCATCTTTTATGGTCTTAAAATTATCACTTACTTAATATATAATCAAAATACTATCAGAATTTTCTAAATCACACACAAAAACATAACAATAAAAACAAATATACAGATAACTATGGGGTGCCTCCCACAGAGCGCTTGGTTTTACGTCGTCAGCCCGACGTAACCAGTGCTTATTCTGGTTGACCCAAGATCAGAAAATCATTTAATTTAAGTTGGTCACCTAAAAAGTAGGGTTTCAGCATGTGACCATTAACTTTGAATATTTTATCAGTTTTAGGATTTTTAATATCTACAGTTCCATAAGGATAAAATTTCATCACAACAAATGGGCCCATCCATCTGGACTTAAGTTTGCCTGGACATAATCTTAAATTTATATTATAAAGCAAAACTTGTTGCCGTGGCTGAAATTTCTTAGTCAGAATCCGTCGATCATGTCACACCTTCATCTTTTCTTTGTAAATCTTAGCGCTTTTATAAGATTCATTCATTATCTCTTCAAGCTCATTTAATTGCAATAATCACTTCTCACCATTATCTTTTAAATTATAATTAAATTCCTTAATCGCCCAATATGCTTTATGCTCAAGTTCAATTGGTAAGTAACACGCTTTCCCAAATATTAGTCCGTATGGAGACATTCTTATAGGAGTTATGTATGAAGTCCTATAAGTTCACAAAACATAGTCAAGTTTAGCTGATCAATCCATTTTAGTTGGATTTACAGATTTTTCCAATATTCTTTTAATTTAACGATTAGATAATTCAGCCAAACCATTTGTCTGAGAATGATAAGCAGTAACAATTTTATGGTTAATATAATATTTATTTACTAATTTCTCTATTATTGCATTTCTGAAATGACTTTCCTCGTCAATTATGATCACTCTCGGCATCCCAAATCTACAAAATATATTCGTTCTTAAGAACTTTGTAACACTTTGAGCATCACATCAAGGTAAAGAAACAGTTTCTATCCATTTGGATAAATAATAGCAGAGTAATGAGCATGCCTACTTACCATTTATAGTTTTTGAAAGATGGTTTAAATGGTCCCATGAAATCAAATCCACAAACATCAAATATCTCAACTTCTAACACATCTAACACATAATTGAGGGACCTCTTAAAAATATTGCCTACTCGTTGACATCGATCACAAGTTTTGATATAAAAATTAACATCACTAAAAATTGTAGGCCAATAAAATTCAGATTGTAAAATTTTGTATGTTGTTTTATCAACACCAAAATGTCCCCCAAAATCAGAATTATGACATTTTTGGATAATTTCATAAGTTTTTTCTAAAGGCACACATCTTCGAATAATAAGATCATTCCCTTGTTTATATAAAAATGGAAATAAGTCTTAGCTTCAGATAAAAATTTGCTCTTCTGTTGGTATGTCATTCTATAGGGTATAATATCACTAACAATGAAGTTCACAATGTCTGCATACCATGGAACACGCCACTCATTAATATTGAACAAATTTTCATCTAGAAAATGTTCATTAATCTCTTTTTCAAAATAGAGTAGTTTTTCTAATTCAAGCCTGGATAAATGATCAACAATTTGATTCTCAGCTCCCTTCCTATATACTATTTCAAAGTCAAATTCTTGCAAAAGAAGAATCCATCGTAACAATCTAGGTTTTGCATCTTTCTTTTTCATTAAATATTTAATAGCAGGATGATTTGTATGCACAATACATTTAGTTCCAATCAAGTATGATCTAAATTTATCAAAAGCATATACTACAACTAATAACTCTTTTTCAGTTGTTGTATAATTAATTTAAGTTTCATTAAGAGTTCTACTAGCATAGTAGATAACTTTGAAAATCTTATCATGCTTTTGTCTTAAAACAACTCCAATAACATAATCACTAGCATCACACATTAATTTAAAAGATTTTTCCCAATCTGGTGCAATGACTAATTTTTCTTTTAATAATTTAAAAGATTTTAGGCACTCATCATCAAAATTAAAAATTACATCTTTTCAAGTAAATGACACAGAGGCTTAGCAATTTTTGAAAAGTCTTTAATATATCGTCTGTAGAATCCAACATGTCCTAAAAAACTCCTAATCTCCTTTACACTTGTTGGGTAAGGTAAATTAGTGATCACTTGAATTTTTGTAGAGTCTACTTCCATACCATTTTCTGAAATTTGATGTCCCAAAACTATTACTCCTGCTACTATAAATTGGCATTTTTCCTTATTAAATATTAAATTTGTTTCTTCACAGCTCTTAAGAACTTTTGATACATGTTCTAAACATGAATCAAATGAAGTTCCAAACACAGAAAAATCATCCATAAAAACCTTAATTCCTTTTTCAATTAAATAAAAAAAATAGCCATCATGCATCTTTGAAATGTAGCAGGTGCTTTACATAAACCATCTAAAAGCAAATGTACAATAAGGATTGGTAAAAGTTTTTTTCTCTTGATCTTCAGGAGCTATTTGTATTTCGTGATAACATGTATATCCATCCATAAAACAAAAGTGTTTATGCCCAGCTAGTCTATCCAGCATCTAATCTAGAAAGGGTAGTGAGAAATGATCTTTCCTTGTGGCGAGCTTTAATTTTCTATAATCAATGCATATTCACCATCCTGTAACTTCTCTTGTTGGTATTAACTCATTATGTTCATTCAAAGTCCTAATCACTCCTCCTTTCTTAAGAACACATTGAATTGGACTAACCCATAAACTATCTGAAATAGGGTAGATAATTCCAACATCTAACCACTTTAAAATTTCTTTCTTAACAACTTCTTTCATAACAGGATTCAATCTCCTTTGAGGATCAACCCTGGATTTGCAGCTCTCTTCCATATGAATTCTATGCATACAAATTGAAGGTATCAACAATTGTCCATACACAATTGTCCATACAAAGGCTTTCTTAAAACTCTTTAAAATTTTTATCAAACTATCTTCTTCTTCAGTAGTTAATTTTGAGGAAAATATAATAGGTAATGTAGAGGAATCATCTAAAAAGGCATACTTCAAATGTTCAGGAAGTAACTTAAACTCAAGTTCAGGAGGTTTTTCAATCGATGGATAAAAAGATATATCTTTGCTGTTGTGTCCAAAACTTTAAAACTTTCTCGAACATAACTTGAATCTTCCACTTATAAATCTTCATGTGGATCTAATTCCTCTTCTTGCTCGTGTTCCAACTTTTTCATCTCAAATTTATCTAAATAAGTTGTTTTAAAATGACATTCACTTAAATATCTTATCACATCCATTTTATAACATTCATCATCTTTACCTTTAGCAAGGTACTTCATTGATTTGGAAATATTTAAATTTTTATTTATTTACTTTTTACTAAATTACCATATAGCACATCTACTGAGACAGGTGGCAAGCAGGTGATTGTACTTTTATGTCCCCATTTGTCAATAAATAAGGGGGTCTTTATACAATAAAAGGCTAACAAATCAGTGGTAAAAACTCTAGAAGTTTTTACCTACTTTGAACTCTCTCTCTCTCTCTCTCTCTCTCTCTCTCACACACACACACACACACACACACATTTTCTTCTCTCTCATGCTACGTTTTATTCTTTAGCTGTGATTTGGATTCAATATCCTATAAAGTGCAGTGAGCATAGACTCTTGCAAACAACAAGAAGAGAAGTACAACACGAAGAAAAAACTCAACTAAGAGATGGAGTAAATATGGAGTACACTAGGGAATCTACTCAGCAACAAATCCAAGCACTGAGATACTATATGTTGGGTCAGATTCTGGAGTTGACCTGAGCAGTGCTCGGAAAAGTGAGCAAATTCATGGGAATAGAACCCCTGGGAGGAAAGAGCCAGAACCCCACGACTATCAGCGACTCAGGGGGTAGTGATTTTTGTAGCCTCCCATTACCAGGATAATATTAGGTCTGCACTGATTAATAGACAATAGTTTGGGTGTATTGAGACCCAAACGACAGATGTTTAGCCTTGAATCACCGAAGAAATTCAAGATTCCTTCGATGGAGTCATATAAGGGTCAGACGGATCAGACCGACCATATCACTTCTTTTGAGTCAATCGTCTGCCTTCTCAGGATCACAAAAGCACTGAAGTATAGGTCATTTTATACTACGTTGAGGGAGTCTACCCTTAGGTGGTTCAACGTCCTTCCGATAGGAGTGACCCCTCCTTAGTCGATTTCAGAAGAATATTTTTGGCAGAGGCTCAACAAGAGCTCACAAGCATTGTGACATGTTAAGCAAGGGCTTAATGAGAGATTGCACTCTTACATAACCAGATTCCAGAAGAAGATGTTGGAAGTAAGAGATCTGGAGCTTGGGGAGGTTTGAAGATAATGAGACTATTGCACTTAGTGAGGAGTGCAGTGCTCTAATTCATAAGAAACTTCCTGAAAAACTTAAAGATCCTGGTAGCTTTACAATTTCATATGTAATAGAAGAAAAAATTTTATGGGAAAGCTTTATGTGATTTAGGAGCATGATTTAGGAGCTTAGGAGCAAGCATCAACCTTATGATATTATCAATATTTAAAATATTGAGATTATGAGAAATAACCCCTAGTATTGTAACTCTGCAATTAGCATATAGATCAATAATTTATTATAAAGGAGTTACATGCAAATGAATAAATAAATATACAAGTCTTCAACTCAGTTCTTACTGTTGATCGGTCACCTGCGACTGACCAAATTTGGATTGGCGAGAGGCCGCTCGGCAGACTCTGCCGAGTTCAAGTGGTCGATCGATTGAAGCTATTTGTCGATCGGCTAAATCTTTGAGTCGTTGGCCCTCATTGACCAATCGGCTTTTGTAGTATGTCGATCGGCTTTGGACTATGCTCCGAGGGAACTAAGCCAATTGATGTTTCTGGCTCACATGCTGCATACTTTAATCCTTGGTAAGTTCTCTTTGATCACACCTCCTTTGACCTGTCAGATTTCCTCAAGATTCATGCTAACATAATTTTGATATACAACTACTAATTTTCTTAGGTGTTGTATTCTATATTTAATAAAAAAACCTTGTTTTCAAGCCACTCCTTTTTTTAATTCAATTCCACCACACTTTTTATTAGGATTCATATAAAAAACTTCATTTTAAAGATGATGTATATAGAGTTGATTTTATTGTGTTTTAGTTCTATTTAAAATTGCAATTTACTTTTCACACTTTCAAATACTTACAACTCATTCTTAGGGGTGTAAACGAGCCGCACACCCACGGGCCAAAGCACGCCCCGGGTCGGGTCACTTT
>NW_018164549.1:5394620-5396420 GCF_001263595.1 Phalaenopsis equestris | reverse complement strand
TCGTTAACTTATCGAACGAAATTAACGAGCCGAACACGAGCTTATTAACGAGCCGAACACGAGCTGTTCGCGAACAACGAGCCGTTTTGACAACCCTACTCATTCCAGCCTTTTTATTCCTACTCTTTGTATTTTTAAAAACAATAATTATACGATAGAAATTTTACATGAATAGCTCACAAGTTCCAAATTTTTAGGGGTTGTAAGGCAACATATTATATTTAAGTTAATAAGATTTAGTTAACCTGTAATATTGCTTCAGTTTGGAAATGAATTTAAGTAAATCTATTTAAGACTTGCCAAATTATTTGGCAACATTAGGGCTGTCAATTTGGCATTTTGTTTGTGAACAGCTCGTGTCCGGCTCGTTAAACAGCTCGTGTTCGGCTCGTTCGTTAAGCCTAATGAGCCGAACACGAACAAATTTGTAAGCTCAAAATGTAAACGAGTCGAACACGCACAACAGTTTGTTCGCTCATGTTCGGCTAGTCAAAATTTAAATCATAACATCTCATGTGGCAATGTGGTTAGTGTCTTTTTTTGTATAGTTTTGATCTAGGTTCGAATCTCACACTTTACTTCTATTTTTCTCAATTTTAGTTTAACGAGCCAATTTCGAGCCGAACACGAACCGAACACGAATACGAATATTTAAATCGAGCCGAACACGAACACACTGTTCACGAGCCGATTTCGAGCACGAGCTATTTCGAACGAACTGAACACGAGCCAAGCCTAAGCTCGCTCAAGCTCGACTCGTTTACAGCCCTAGGCAACATCTGTTAAGATTTATAAGATTAATATGTTGATTAAAATTAAAAAAATCATAATAAAATTTATTTTTTCTTTTTTTAAATTTTATTAATTAACAATTAATTATTCACTTAATTATTTAATTATTAATTAAAATTTACTGAAATAATTATCTATTAAGCAATAACCTAAAATTAGTTATTAACTATATTAATTAGGGAATATTCTGAATTTTATTAAATAATTTATATTTAAAAGATTTCAGTTAATTGATTATTTAATTATTAATTATTAGTTATTAATTATTAATTATTCAAACTAACATAAATAAAAATGGATTATAACCACAAACCCATGCCTCCTTTCCCTCTCTGCCAAGAACTCTCCAACATCACTCCTCTTTTTTACCCAAAATTCTGGCATGTCCCCCTCCCTCCTTATTTCGCCCAAAACACTTGTGTTAGTAATTTAACCCTCGCATTACCAATACCATCATGTTGGGAAAATTTTCTGTCTGGACTCCAGACATAACTCTACATGCGGACTCTCAATAATATAGCATCATGTGTGATATATCAGACCCACCTAAAAAATATTAAAGTGAAATTACGGACTGCATAATAACCCCTGAAATAACATCAAAATAACCCCAAAATAACCTAC
This sequence comes from Phalaenopsis equestris, assembly GCF_001263595.1. Lineage (NCBI taxonomy): Eukaryota > Viridiplantae > Streptophyta > Magnoliopsida > Asparagales > Orchidaceae > Phalaenopsis > Phalaenopsis equestris. The sequence goes on along the minus strand of NW_018164549.1, from coordinate 5,395,004 downwards.
TCGAATCCACTTTATTAACCATGTTAGGGCTAATTGGGATTTACTAAATCTGCACATTCACAAAAAAAAAATATAAGTGCATTTACATACATACCAGCTAATTCCTATGTATTTACATAAAGAACACATTAACTTTATTTTTAAATTGATACAACTCAAATCTTAATATCACATCAAAAACACCACCCTTTTAAACCTTTATAAAATGAAAAACACTTTTTTCATATATAAAGAAGGTGGCAAGTATGTAAAAATTAAATACAAATAAAGTAAGTGGCATGCATTAGAGATATTTTTCATTTAAAGGAAATATTCAGAATTTATACAAGTGAATATTAAAATATAGGCGTTATATATATATATATATATTGTATAGCCATCCAT
>NW_018164549.1:5375810-5394577 GCF_001263595.1 Phalaenopsis equestris | reverse complement strand
ATATATATATACCTCGATGAAGACAACCGCTCCGTTAGGGTTTCACGACGCAAGGGCGATCTGATGGAGAACTTGTTTCCTCCATTTTGTTTTGATTCCTCTGTGAGATCTCTCCTATTCTATTTTCTACTTGAGTTCTTTTTCGTCTGCTGGTTTTCACTCGTTTTTCTTACCCGTGGTCGTCATGTTTGCGGGAAAGTCTTTTGTTGAAGCAGTTTTGGATGGAGGACGAGGTCCCTCCAACTCCAGCGCTGCGGAACATTTCCCTCAAGGTTTTCATGACACTTTGAATGTTGGAGGAGATTATTCGTTCATAAAGAAATTGTGGGAAAAATGGGAAACTTGCAATGTTCATTACTAATGACGAATCTTCCATTCTTGCATCTTCCTGTCATTTGGCACTTGTTGGAAAGTTCACTTATGGCTTTCCTAATGTGGAGTTAATTCGCAGAGAGTTTGAAATGTTGAAGCTTAAGGGATGGTGGAAAGTTGGCATTTTAGATGTGAGACATTTATTAACGCAACTTGCTAATGATGAGGACTATACCAGGTTATTTTCTAAACATTTTTTGAGAATTGAAAAAAGAGTTATGAAATTCCTTAAATGGTCAGTGGACTTTGATCCAAAATATGAATTGCCAGTGATACCGGTTTGGATTAGATTTCCAGGTCTTAAATTGCATCTCTTTAACCATGAAATATTGTTCTCTTTAGCTGTTGCGTATGACAAACCGCTCAAAATGGACACGGCCACCTTTGCTCTCACTAGACCCTCTGAGGCTCGTGTCCTTGTAGAAAAAGATATTACAAAATCATTTTGTAACGAAATCTGGATCGGATCACAACATCGTGGCTATTGGCAACAGATGGAGATAGAATGCCATTCTCCTTACTGCGCACACTGCTCTATGTTTGGTCATCATACAAGTTAATACTTTAAATTAAATCCCCTCCTTAAAGGAATCAATCGAATTCAATCAATAGATTCACCAGCTACACTAAATGAAGGACCACAAAATAACCTTCAAGGTAATCCTACCATCTCTGAACCTGGTAATACTCAGACTGAGCCTCAAAATGATGCGGTGGTGCCTCAAAATGTCCCTACCAATGTTGTATCCTTACCTAACACTCTTGCCTCTACATCTATTTCTTGTTTTGAGAATGCTTGCATTATCCCTAGTGCATCTCTTATTTCTAACGATACTTCTGGATTACATATTTCTCCCCGTCATTTGCAAGATAGTGCTAACGTTAATGTCTCAGCCGACCAACAGGTGCAAGAAGCTGAAGATGATCCCCACTTCATAATACAAATCACAATACTCTTATTCCTCATATACGAGGACAAATTAATGAAAGTGTCTCAGCTCATGATACTTTGGCCCCTAATTCCCCTACTTTACTACAGGTGTCTCTTCAAGATGCAACTAACAATCTGCAAAATGAATGGCAGGTCCAGCGACATTCCAGAAGGAAAGGTAAAAAGCATATAGAACTTGTGAAGCTAAACGATCCAAGTATTTCTCGAGAAAGTACATATCACTTTGATGGAGAGCAGTTGATCCCACTAGGTCTTCTAGTAGGATTGCCTCCAGACACCATGTTTAAACTTTTGATCTGGAATATAAGGAGACCCTTCCTCCCTTAATAGATTGAAGCACTTGTGTAGGGTCAACTAAATCTCTATCTTTGCTATTTTGGAGCATATGGTAACAACTAATACCAATAAAATTCTTAGCCACTTCAAAAGTTATCATCATTTTCTCAACAGAAACAACGAAATCTGGATTTTCTGAAAAAAGAATGTTACTCTTTCCATTGTGGAGGATGATGATCAATTTGTCCTAACTCAGTATAAGATGGAAGATTATTTTGGCTGATCCACTTTTGTTATGCTAGCTCTTTATTGCAGGAGAAATATCTTTTGTGGAACAAACTTGAAATTATGGGAACTACCATTTTTGGTAATTGGTTTTGTGGAGGTGACTTTAACATGATAATAAAGTCTACTAAAAAGAAAGATGGTGGATGATGCGACACTTTTCTTATAAATAGATTTGTTAATTCTATATCTCAAGCTGGTCTTTTTGATTTGGGTTATGTTGGTGCCCCTTTGACTTGGAGAAGAGGGTTACTCTTTCAATGGCTGGATAGATTTTTGGGGAATGGTTCTTTCTTAAGCCACTTTCCCATCGTGCATGTTCAACACTTAAAATCTGCTTCCTCTGATTATAAACCTATTTTGTTGACTTTGGCTTTTAATGACAAACATATTATCTCTCGTTTTAAGTTCTTAAACATTTGTACTACTCATGAATCTTTTTTGAGCTTAGTGCAGCAAGCTTGGAAGATTGTGATGGTTAGCTCTCCTTGGTACATTCTATGGCAACTTTATGAAAGGGTTGCTACTTATTTGAGAAAGTGAAACTTGTAGGTTTTTAGAAATGTTCACTACAAAGTTTCTGAGGCACAAACTGTTGTTGATCAATTGGAAACACAAGATGTTTGTACTTATGATTGGGTTGACTCTATGGCTAAAGATCAGCTTGATCTCCTTACTGTTATCAATTTGGAAGAGGGACTTCTATAGCAAAAGGCTAATGATATTTCCTTTATAGAAGGTGACCGTAATACTAAATATTTTCATGCCACTCTTAAACACAGAAGAAACATCAATAGCATCCTGAAAATAAAAAATATGACTGGGGACATAATCCACATATTGATGAAATAGGTGAAAGTGTTGTACATCATTTCACTACTCTATATCAATCTATTGTGCACACCACCTCTATTGATTCTACTCTCTTTTTGGAGGATAGGGACCTGATTAATTCCCTAACCTTATCACACATCCCTGATGAATCTAAAATTTACTCTGCTTTTCAATCTATTAACCCAATAAAGCCACTGGCCCTGATGGTTTCTCCTCCTATTTCTATTTGCACTCGTGGAGTATTATTAAGAAAGAGGTCATTTCTACTATCCAAAGTTTCTTTCTTAGTGAAAAAATGAGTAAGGTGAAAATATGGGTAACTATTTCAGTTCTGCTACCATTGTGCTTATTCCTAAAAAAAATGACAAGAATACCTGAGATAACTTTCATCTTATCTCTCTTACCTCAGTTATCGCTAATGTCATAAGCAAAATTCTGGTCACCAGACTACAACCTCATCTTCCTCATTTCTCAGCAATCTGCGTTCATCAAAGATAGGGAAATCACTGATAATATTTTGCTGGCCTAGAAAATCATTGAGGACCTTGATAAAAAATGCAGGGGGGAAATATGATTCTCAAACTTAACATAAAGAAGGATTTTGATACTATTAGCTGGGACTTCATTCTTAATGTATTGATCGCTTAAGGGTTCAAGAATGACTTTTATATGCTCATCAAAAGGTGGCTTGAGACCAATCACTATAGTGTGCTTGTTAACGGTAAGACTTATGGTTTTTTTCCTCCCTTCAGAGGTATTAAGCAAGGGTACCCTCTCTCTCCTACCATGTTCATTATTGCTTTTGACTACTTCTCTCAGCTTATTAATCGAGCAAAACTCCAACACTCACACATACAATACTCTCACAAATCGAAGATCTTGGTTAGTCACCTTGCTTATGTTGATGATGCTATTATATTTTCTAATGCTGGTAAGAATGCCATTAAGGGCATTATGAATGTTTTAGAGGATTTTCGGAACTCCTCTGGCCTCCTTTTCAACATATCTAAATGCTCTATTTATTTTGGCAAACATGTTCCCCAGCATATTGGAAATTGGGCCACATATTATACTGGTTGTAAAACTGCTAATCTCCCTATTAAATATCTTGGGTTGAATATTCTGAGGGGCAGGAGGAAGCAAAATCAACTTGATAAGGTGGAACATAAAATTAAATGAAGGATTAATGATTGGAGAAACATTTTTCTTTCTAATGGGGGACGACTCACCTTGCTTAAAAGTGTTCTTTGCAGTTTGCCTCTTTATGATTTGCAAGTTATTAACGCTAAGAAAAGCACTTTGAAAAATCTTGAAATTTATTTTAACAAATTTCTTTGGCTTGGGTCTAGTTCGGGAAAAATTGGCCTAATTGGGCTAGAGTATCTATGCCTCGGTCTTCTAGAGGGCTTGGCTGTAAAACTCTGCAGCAAATTGTTGATATCAATATGTACAAACTTTGGTTCAAATTCCGTATGGGGGAGTCCCTTTGGGCACAATTTCTTTATCATAAATATTGTCACACTGCTCACCCATCTACTGTGGCTTGGAAAACAGTGATTCTAAACTTTAGAAGGCTATAACCCTTGCTAGAACTGTTGCTACTCAGTTTATTTTTTGGGAAGTTGGAGATGGTAAAATCTCTTTTTGGCATGATCAGTGGGGTACATCTGACCTTACCACTCCTCCACATTTTGATACTACTTCTAACTTGTTAGTCTCTGATGTTTGTGATGGTGGAGATTGAAATATTAATATGCTGAGATCCTTGGTCGGAGAGTTAGCTCCTTCTGTCTCCAATACCCCAATTTTCAATGGGGGTAGAGAAAACCCTAGGTGGAAATTTCTTTCTATAGGTTCTATAACTAAAATGTTATATAAAAATATTCACTGCTTTCACAAATGGAAATGGAGCTAATCCATATGGCACTCTTTCATTTCTCCTTCCACCTCTTTTTTTCCTCTGGAGATATTTTCATTCCTTCTTGCCTCTTGATGAGATCCTAAAGCTAAAGGGGCTGAAGTTGGCTTCTATTTGATATATATGTAAGAGAGACTCTGAATCAGCCCAACATTTATTTTTTGAATGTTGTTTTGCTAGGAAAGTTTGGAGTACTGTTGGTGTGGTACTTGGAATATGCTGGCTTAGTCCATTTAGTTTAAATAAACTTTTTGCGGCTTGGCAGGGTACTTCCTCTTTTCCCCCTAAGATGAATTATTTTCCTTTAATTGTTCTTTGGTTCATCTAGCTTGCTCGAAATGATTATAAACATCACTCTTCCTCCCCCCCCCCCCCCCTCTCCTGCTACTATGGTTTCCTTCATTATAGCAAATTATTATAAAGCCATTAGAGCTATCAATAATTCTACAGCTATTTCTAATACTGAGGGAAGGATGAGATCTATTTTGGTCAGATGGTTACCATCTTTACTGGGGTGGTTTAAGGCCAACATTGATGCTAATTGGTCTAATATGGCTGCTTGTGTAGGTGGTTTGTTTAGATACTGTTATGGGATTTGTCATGCATTTTTTGCCTTACCAATTATTGCCTCCACCCCACTTGAGGTTGAATGTTATGTTATTCTGTTGGCTTTAAAGGTCAGCGTCTCTTCTAATTTCAAAAGTGTTATCATTGAAACAGACTCAAAATGTTTATATAATATTCTCATTAAGAATTTTGAGCCGGTTTGGATTATAACTTATTTATTACACCATATACATAATGAAATACATAGCAACCAGCTTCAAATTTTTTTCACTTTCACCTATAAAGAGGGTAATACTCCTGCTGATTGGCTTTCTAAACTAAAGTTAAATGATGCATTGGTAGGCATTACCCCCGCCTCGCAAGCCCTCCTCCCCCCTTAAAAATTATATCTTAAGTGATATTATGGATACTCCTTATTTGAGGAGATGATGGTTTATTATGCTGTTTCATTTCACTATCACTTTTGGGCTTCTCCCCCTCGGGTGTTGGGAAGGCTCTTTCATGCAAAAAAGAAAATTTTTTGGCTCCTCTTTTTATTACGGGCTGGGTGATAGAGTATTGGCGGCTATGATTTTTTTTTATGGGGATGTATTGGTGGTTCATTAAGGAAGATGTATGAAGTTTTTTTTTGTACCTTTGTTGGCCCCACGGTTAGTTTTGGGAAGGGTAGTTTTACAAGCTCATTTGATGTTTGGCTTCTATTTTATGTTTCATGGGGATTTCGGCTAGCTTTCATCTATCATTACAGGAGAAATACTATATGTTGTGTGGATACTTTGCTGCTCTCCCTCTACTGGGTTAGTGGCGGTTTCAGCTCCTTTTATGGAGATAGGGGACTCTACAGTTTTATTATGACTTTGGAGGAGGTTCTTTTGATTTTTATTTCTCACTATGGGGGAAGCACTAAAGATTTTTTGGTTTCTATTTCCCGTTTTCTACTCCTCCTGTGCTGGGCAGCTGGCGGTTTCTGGCTATTTTATGGGGATTGGCTTAACTTTATTTACATTACTTATGTTCGTCGTTTCATGCTCTTTCTGCTGAACTACCAAGTTTATTTGGAGGCCCATGGCTCCTTTTTTAGTGTATCATGCTCTTCTTTTATTGGAGGCCCTTGGCTCCTTCTAAATGTCATGTGTTTCAGATCTTATGATTATAATTGCATAGATTATCATCCCACTAATATTTTTGGAGGCCCATGGCTCCAAATTTTTGTGTGCCTTATAGATTGGAGGCCAATGGCTCCTATTATTTGCTACGGTTGTTAGCTGAGCTTTTATCTTCTTAGCAACTCTCTAAGACCCAGTTTTTTATATTCATGCGGTAGTTACTTTTTGGAGATTGTTAGTATGTGGCAAAGATCTTTTCTCTTGGTACATGATCGTTTTAATCCGTGAAGGGTTTGATGTTTTTTGTTGTGTTTCTCATTAGACCAAGAAGCCCCTAATTCTTTCTTGTCGCTCTTCAATACAGATGATATGGGATCTGGTATACATGTATTTTTTTTGGTATACTTTTCTTTTAGTATACACTTCATGTACTTTTGGGATGTTCTTCTTACTTTACTTACTTCCGTCTATCGCGTTGAGTTGTACTGTGGACAGTGAAACCCCTAGGTCTATGATGTATTTTTTGCTTTTAGATGGGGATTCACTATCCCTCCCAACTTTGTAACCACTTTTATTATTAAAGCGTAAGGAGCCACAAGTTGTCTATATATCGTTAGATTAAATTTTGATGCATGTGCATAAATCTTTCAAAATAAAGCATATGATAACTTTCTAGCAGAATTTAAATAAAATAAAACAAAAAAAAATTCCCAAAAAATAGAAAAAAAGTAAAAGGTCACGCTAAATTAGTCACTTATGTTAATCTTATGATTGTTGCTTGCATTATTTAACGAAATCCATGGGCCCACAACAGGCTTGAGTGCAAACTCAATATGCATTTCAACTTCAATAGCTATCAGAGAGTCTTTATCGTCTGGTATCGAAGCAAAGCTTATGTCAAGTCTATTCTTTAATTTCATCAATACTCCTCTATTTCTATCATTAATCACATGATATTTACAAGCTTAATCTTCATACTTTTATTTTCTTAATGTAAAAAGTTAGAAATTGAAGTTTAGGTGTTAGATATGTAAATACGTAAAAATTGAGTGGTATGTACGTAAATCTTTCTTATTTTTTATTATTTATTTTATTATATGTCAAAAATATAGAAAATTTTAGTAGAGCTATTCTCGGATCCATATGGCAAGCTCAATATAAAAAATGAACAAGCTCCTTGGTTCTTACGATATAAGACGTTAAGTGCAAGTGTAATATATGACATTATATAAATTATTTAAATATTAACTACTATATTGCATGAAATTTTATTTAATGTCTATCAAAGTTCTTTCAAAATCTTTTGTCAACTTTAAGGGCTTATTTGACCTGCCTACAGCCATTTGTGACAGTGGTTGTAAAGCTCTGTACGTGAAGAAAACAATTTTTTAGAAAATTACGGTGGAGATTAAAATTATATTTTTTTTTTAAAAATCAAACATCTGTAAACCACATTTTAATAAGTCGTGTTGAACAATCCAATCTCTCGCCATAAAAATTTTTAATAAACAATAAGAAAACATTTCCAAAAACAGAACTGTCAATATGTTCAGAAGACAAAGCTGACTTAACGTATGAGAGTTTGTAACATATTGTGAAGTATTTTTGATAAGTCCAACTTAAAAGTTCAACAACAATGCCGATTGTAATAATTTTGAATGACTTATGCAAGATTTTCATAATAATTTATCAACATCTATTGTCAAATCATAAGGTTTTGTAGATGCCTTATTTGAAGCATGCTTCTTCTATTTTAGAGTTATATGTGGCTATCATATTCTTAAGAACATGTGGATTGCATGCATTTGTCAACATATTAATATAGAAAACAAATTGAAAAACATCTAATGTTTTCTACTCCACACCAAAAACGAAATTATTTTACAAATAATATTTACAATCTAATCGATGATACATTAATCCATGATCACCAACATTATCCTAATTTATTTAATCATTATATTTTTTTCAATCTTAAATCTAAATAGCAAGGACCAATTTGCAACATTATGACATATTCGTATATTGTCTGCCAAATTAGGAGTAAATATGATTAACAAAGTATAATACCTGGTTAATTACTTACATAATTGAATCTTGTTAGTGTTAAACATCCCTGTGGGAGGCACTTAATCCTAGTTACATGCATACCGCTCAAATAATTAACAACGTATCAAAAATATCATCATCACTATCTTTTTAAAAGTGAAATAATTTCACGCATGGGTTTCTGACGCTAAGATGTAAATATCAAACTTTGGGTGGTACGTATTTAAATTTTCTAATAAAACATTGAAATGCATGCTTAAAACTTGGAGAAATATGTGTATTTGACTAAAGAGGTCGAATATAATTCATTACAAATGCTTGCAGGTCTGTTGTTTTTTTCATAATTAACTTATGCACTCAGATGTGCTAAGCTAAACTCGAGACTCTATGGTCGCGCACATATCCTCAATGGTTTGAATTTTCAAGGAGTCAATTGTTACACGAATATTAAATGAAATTTGTTAATTTATATGCATATCATTTAGTCCTCAAAATAAATAAATATGAGCAAGGTGTCAAAATAGTTCTCCCTAATTATATAGGATTGTTTTAGTCCCAGAATTCATTGAAATGTCAAAATAATCCACAGTCTCTTTAAATTGGAACTGAAATAGTCTTCATGAAAAACTATTTGAGCTCAATATTAAAATAACCAGGGATCGATTTTGCGCTTCCATAATTAATTCAATTCATCAAATGAATCTAAAATATATAATCTCATGATGTTGTCTAGCATTTGGGCTTGTTGAAGAAAAAGTTCTTAATTGGTGATTATAATTAGCTTAATAGTTTGGATGCTTCATCTCCATGCATGAGACCTTGAGTTTAAGATACATAGCACACACCGGTGTGAGTTAATAAAATTACTATTTATAGCAATATTAGGTATATTGCGTTTTTGTAAAGCAAAAGGCCTTAAAGTAGAAAAAAATAGGAACATTTACATGAATACCACTCGAATTTTACGTATTTACATATCTATCACTTAAACTTCAATTTTTACATATATGCTATATTAACTATGCATGAAAAGATCTATTTCATATTTTAAAATTAAAATAGTATTATTTTTAACATGATATGGAAATTTTTTATGGTAAAAATGTAAAAAAAAAAAACTTTAATTTAAATTTAAGCAGCCCTAACTGTATGCATTCAAAGGCATGGTCATAGAAACCTGATCAATAAGTCAAATTGCCATTCTCCATCTGTTCCTTAAACCTATTGCATTTTTCATCCCTTCAATCTACTAATTACCTAATTTCAAGAGCATGTAGAATTCATTAACAACTAAACTTGCAAGTCATAAAGAGCTTAGTAGAGAGAAAATAGGGATTACTTCTTCAATTTTGCTACCACCTGGAAGGTGGACAATAATGTTCTTCATTAACTACAAAAGTAAGCAGATCTCCTGATCTCATTGACCTCTATGTCTAAATCATATCAAACTTGTTAATTCAGAGAAAAATTGTTTGCATAGAAGTTACTTAAAAGCATAAAATATGTATTTTTCTCCCTCCCCCCCTCTCTCTCTCTCTCTCTCTCTCTCTCTCTCTCTCTTTCTCTCTCTATCTATGTATATATGTTTGTTCAAAGTGATGGAGATATAGATGGGGATATTATTAGTAGAATTCAAGTTGGTTGGTTTGCGTGGAGGAATGCATCGGGTCTATTGTGTGGAAAAGTACCGCATGGACTGAAAGAAAATTTTTATAAGATGGTAATGAGACTTGCAATGCTACATGCCACATATTGTTGGCCTTTAAAAGAGAAGCATAAAACAAAGTTAAGTGTTGCTGAGATGAGAATGATTAGGGGGGGATGAGTGGCTTGATACTTTGAGAAAAAAAATGTGAATTGAATATATACGTGATAGGATTGGTGTAGCTCTAGTGGCGAACAAGTTTAGAGTCGTCTTGGATGGATTGGTCACATTAAATGTCGACCAACTAAAGATCCAGTTAAGACCGTAAATGTTTTAGATTTGAATTATGTTAAGAAAGAAACTGGGCATATTCTATAAAAAATATTCTTAATCTATTAGAACTAAATGAAAATATGACACTCAATAGGATACAATGGAGAAAAATCATTCGTGTAGCTGACCCCGCTTAGTGGTGTAAATGCTTGTTGTTGTTGACCGGTCCAACATACCATATTTGTTGGGGTCTTTCAGGATTATTCATCTTCTAGAACTTCACCATACTATATGTATAGATGATCCTATAACATTTTTTTTTCCTAAATCTTCTGTTTTCAATACAATAATGAATTTGGCTGCATGAATTTTTTTGAGGCATTTACATACACACCACTCTATTCCTACATATTTACATATCTACCACCTAGATTTTACTTTTTACAATTATACCAACCAAATCTTTCATATCACATCAAAAAATGCCAATATTTCAACAATTAAAAAGTGAAATTCTATCATGCATATAGAAGGTGGCATTAAAGTAAAAAATTGATGCTGGTACATGTATTAGATATGTAAATACATAGAAATTAAGGGGGCATGTATGCAAATCTTCCTATATCTCTCTTAATCTTTAATGTCCTTATCTCTGAACATAAATCATTTTGAAATTTTTTACCAGGATTAAGCTCTGCAGGCTAAAATTATAGATTCTGATTAGCCAAAGGCCTGAAAATAGATAAAAATGAACATTTTATAGAATAATATCACATATTATTTCTTATTTATTTTTGCTTCTCTTCTTTACTTCGCTACCTTCAGATTATTGACGCCAGACAAGACACACTTGCTCCTCAAAAGAACTGTGTTGTTCACCTAAATTCAAACTGTCTGGCAGATACCATTCCAACGGCCAAGCAAAACACCATTATTATACTCTGACTGTTTGGTAATCTTTATTTGTCAATAACGGATGACATCAGACATTATCATGGAGTAGAACCAAAATTTAATTTTCACCTACTATAAAGTCTGGATAAATGAAATGAGGGAAATTTTACATACATATCTTATGATTCATTTGTATTTATATGTCTAGCACCTAAAATTTAATATTTATATTTATAATATTTTGTTTTCATAAATTTATGCATGAAAATGAAAATGTGTTTCTATCTTAATTTTTAACTTCTATAAGAAGAGACAATTACATACAAAGCAACAGAAACATTGCTATTTACTTATCGAGCACCCGCTTTCATCCGCTTTTCAAATTTTCACTCAAAATGTCAAAATTAATGATAAAATCGTAACAAATATTTTTCATTTTTTTATTAAATTACCAATGATTAGATTTTGGTACACCTAAATCTGATACACGTAAATGCATCAGTTCTAGAGTTCAAAAATTTGCCTATATGCTTGATTTGTAAATATCAATATTTTAGATGCTCTGCATGTAATTATCCCAAAAAGTAACAAAGTAGAACTCTTGCAGGTCAAAGGTAGATTACAAGAGAGGGAGCAGTGAAGTGTAATATCTAAATGCGGATAATAACTAAACTTTACAGTAGAATCTTGAAAACAACACTTGTTTCTAATGCTAATTTCAAAATGAAGAAAAAACATTATGTACATATCAAAAATATCAGCACGAATCTTAAAGAGAATGAACGACCAAGATGAAAGGGTCTCCTTTTCAGATAAGCACTCAACCGACGATTCAAGGCCGAGCATGAAGCTGCGTCTCCAAACCCGAGATAGGTTCCAACTCCGGAAATGGTTCCCCACTCGGTAGTCGCAAAACCCATCGAAAGTGAGGAGTGAATCATCCTGACTGCGAGTCTCGTCGGATACCCCATGTGAGTTGCGACAAGATCCACTTAAGAACTTGCAATATCGGGAGATCCGACCGAGGCGATGAACCAACCTAGCAGGTGAGACACGGGCTCTGTAAGACACAAGTCAAATAGAAAATGAGCCACGACTCACTACGAAAAAAACAGGCCGATTACATTCAACCGACCAACCCTACATTCCTATATATCAATGTGAATAACTTAGTTGTTCTACCATAGCGCTCCCGAGTTATTATGAATCACAACACGTTTTAACAATTCACTCTGCCAGAATAAAATGTAAATAAAATTCAGAAGGTTACTCATCACATTAAAGTTTAAATTGAGTTAGGTATAAATTAGGATTTACCCAAGGAGAGGATCGAAGAGGCACCTAAAGCACAGGATGTGGGCAAGCGCGACAAGAGGGCAGAGAGGTAAGAAAATTCCTCTAAATGCTGTTCACGGGGTCGAACCCACCGCCGACGTTTATTACAAAACAAAAACAACATATCCTGAAACACACCAAAGAAGGAGAAAACAAACGGCATGACGGCATTTTGAAAACGCTAACGTTGCGGATTAGCTGCGCCAAACAGACCCTTAGCCTTAACGAATGTAGATTTGTAGCTTCTCATTTCATCCTTTGATTAAGAAATTTGTAGCAAATAAAGTTGAATTCCAAGTATTGTGGACTGCATGCTCGCACTAAATTAGCTCAATAGTCCAATGAAGAAGTTATTAACAACCCAAACCATACTTTAGTCGTTTCTTTAAAGATTAACTTGAATAAGGTATATATATATATATAGAGCCAAACTCATTCACATTGTTGCCCTCTCGGTAAATAATGATTATTAAGAATGATGCCGGCTAGAAAATTCGTGGCGGGAGCGGTAGAGTAACGGATTATCGTCTTAGCGTTGTACGAAAGTTCAGCAGACACACAAATGAAAGAGAAACAAACGGCGATCTCTCCAGAAGTTTTTACGTGGAAAACCCGTAAGGGAAAAACCACGGGGTCTGACCCAATTGCGGAAATCCACTATTGATTATTTATTACATGAATTCATTTTCCCACAGACGGGAAATGGTAACTATATTTTTTAGATTACAACGTCGACTGACGGCGTATGGTTGGTTGTGATCGATGGTGGTTAGTGGTAGTCGATGATGGTTGCCAGAGGTGGCGGCCAGCCGGCGGTGGTCGTCGGAGGTCAGTAGTGGTACTGAGCTGCAGCTTTTCCTCAAGGCCTCAGACTCTCTCTCTAAACTTCAGTTCCATTTCATGTGAGGGGTGGGGGTCTATTTATAGTGTTCTGGGTGCAATTAATATAGAAATATCAATCATTTTGATCGGACGGTTTAGAGATTTTCCTCCAATCATGCCGCGTTTAATGGATATTGGAGTGCCTTAACGATGTCAGAATATAGTCATATTGGGCTCATTGGATTCATCTTGTCGAGCCGCTCGATTCGAGTGTAAACTTGTCAGTGTCAATATTTGTTTGACCTTTCAAATGTATCCAGAAATCTTCAAATAGTGGTTTAATGACATGATATAAGCTTAATTTGACTCGAATTAGACTAGTTTTCATATCATTAGGTCTGTCTCATCGAGCCGGTAAGTTTGGCTATAAGTTTGTTGAAATTGGAGTTCTGGATGACTTTTTATCAAGATTTAAATGTTTTTTTGTTTAAAATATTGTCTTGAGATTTATGTTATGCTTCGAGATTCATGCCGAATGATGAAAATTTATTGGTGACGTATCAAGAAAAATATAAGTTACGTTTAATCACATAATTCATTCCTATAGCTAAAAAAATAATAATAAATTAGTATTAAAAAGGGCATTTACATACCACATAATTTTTATGTATTTACATATTCAAGATATAATTTCTAATATTTACATGCATATATAATATTTTAATTTTTAACTTTTAACGTCACATAAAAAATATCATAATTATTAATTCTTAAGTATTTAAATACATCTTTTTATATATAAGTTTATGAGACCAAGACGGTATGATCGTAAATATCAAGAAAAATTTCTGTATTAATATATTCCCAAAGGGTGTATTTCACCTTTAAAAAATTGGTAATCGTAGTAGTTTTGATGTGATGTCAATGTTTGAATGGCATGCATGTAAATATCAAAGTTTAGGTATTAGATATTGTTTGGTATGTATGTAAATACCTCAAATATCAAACTTTAGGTGTAAATATGCAAATACACTAGATTATGTGGGTAAGTATGTAAAACTTTATTATAAAAAAAATATCATGAAGGGAAATATACTTATCAAATATAGAAAGTTGTGCTCAGTTTTAACTAATGGATTATTTAAGAAATTGCCAGATTTTGAGATGTTCACAACTAAATTAAATTAGTGGGCCCCACTATCAAGGAGAGTACAATGTTGGCACGTGTCATGGTGGAGTTTGATGAGTGGAAGGCCTAATAAATGATTGTGCATACGTGTGTAATAGAAGACATTTATTCTTTTTCACATAAAATTACGAGTCATCCCGCGTGTCATCCCTTTATATTTATTTATGATATATCGATTCAAATTAAATTACATAAAAATAATATATATATAATATATATATATATATATAAACATTTAAATTTTGATTAAAAACTTTTGACGTTTAAAAGAAAGCTATACGACCCCCAAATTTGGGATGCTTATAGCAACATTAAGTTAAAATATTTCAATTTCAAAGTTATTGTGACAAAAAAAAAATATTGTGCTTAGAGTCTAGACGCAAGCTGCGTCCGGATAACGAACGCGATCCACCCGAAAGAAAAAAAACATTCGGATGTATCGCGTTCGTTGTCCGGAAACAACTTCGAATGTAATATTTTCTCTATTATGACACATGTATTAAAAGAATGATTTCATGATCAAGTTATTTAGATTTTGATTCAATTTATTAAAAATTTGCTCTCGAAATTTGACAAGTATAACCTCAAAGAGAAAAAAAAAAAAAAAAAGCTTAGAGATAAGTTTAAATTCTTAAATATTAGATTATTTAATAAATATTAGAGATTAGTTTTGAGTTGACTCACATTGTGATTATTTGATCGAAGCATGAAGCAATCACAACGGGCGCCAAAAGGCAAAGCAGTCATCATGCAAATGAATGAAACGATGCTACATGCAGCATAACACATGAACGCACTGGTAAAACAAGCTACCTATGGAAAGGAATTACACATGCTCGGGGGACTTGAGGAACCATGTGAGCGGGTACCGGCTACAAGTGAGTTCGCATCGACTAAAGAATACCTATCTTGAGAATTTATACCTTACCCAAGAGACACTCACTAAGCACACTTACAAACATGCAAGAAATAAAACAAGGAAAATGAGACAAGTCAAGCATATAGAAATGTAGCAGACATATGAGAAATTTTAAGCATACGACATGTGAATGATACTCAAATGACAAACAAGCAAAGTGCCAAATATACTAAGTCATATGATTCATACTTGTGAGAATCACATGCTTAGGTGGACACACATTGTGTCTCGTTCGAGTTCAACTTTTTTGAAGCATTATTTGTATTTAACACAATGTAAAATACCTCACGACACTTTGGGTTGTTTCGTGGAGAACGAGGCATGCGGTGAACCATCTCCTCCCAAAGGGTGCACGTGTTTATTCTTTCTGCATACATCAGTGTATGCAAACAAGACACTCATAAGCATGGATGCTCAAAGACATACTACAATGTGGGTGGTACTTAGAGAGACACCCCAAACAAGGATGCTCAACAAGTCATCCAAGACATGCATATGCAAAACATATAAGATAATTATCTTTTACATGCAATGAAATAAATTATAAACATCAAGTCAAAAAAGATTTGTCATACACATGTAAAGAAACCATGCAACATGTAAGAAAACAGACAAGCATGTAAGTGATCGGTCTACCAGGTCATTACAACTAGTCAAAGCGAAAAGGTTTGTCGATCTATCGAGTGGACCCAAAGTGTGGGTCGGGACGACCGATCGACCCAAAGTGAGTGATCAAGTCAATGCAGTTCATCAAACCCAAAAGATCGGACGATTGAGTCGGTGCAACCGATCAAGCCCAAAAAATGGATTGATCGGGCTTGGGCGGCCGATATGACCCAAAACGGGTGATCAACCTAGAGCGATCGATCTAACACAAAGCAGCTAATCGATGTGGAGCATTCGATCGAACCCAAAATATCAGGCGATGGGGCTGGGGCGGCCAATCGTGCCTGGAGAATATGTCGATCGGGTCGGGAGAACTGATTGGACCTAAAGTGGGTGATTGATGCGGGGCGGTTGACCAAACCTGAAAGATCAGACGATTTAATCATTCTCTGAGGAGATTGATCATGCCAGGGAGGCCAATCAACCCGAAGTGCTCAGGTCGCTCAAAATCTATATTGTATTCAAAATCCCGTGTCAAAAAAAAAATAAAACCGACCGTCATAAAAGCTTTATAAAATATTTTTCATCTTGCTTGGATTGTTACTAAATATTCCAATGAAGCAAGATATATATGCGGCAATTGGTTAAGTTGTTTGAGTTGTGGCTTTAATATTGATTAGTTTTTTGTGTTTGGCTTGGTTTTTTCTTATGTTCCATGGCTCACATATTGTTATATGTGAACCATTCAATATTTTAAATATAATAATATGTCAAATTGCCATAATATTATGATTGTTACTATCATATAATGCATATATTTGGACCAATTGTATCAATCCTTTGGAGTGCTGCAAATACTATTGAACTTATTATTTGAAAATTTCTTAATTAGATTCTAAATATATATACTATAGTTTAAATCATTTCACATTTTGTTATCTCTTTTATATAATTACTTTTCATTCAATCTTTCCATATTTTTATGCATATTTATACTTCTTTCGTAACTGAACTTCTCCAAATATTATAAATCATGTCAAACGAATTACATCAATTTTGATTAAAATACCAAATCTAAATTTGTCAAGTAGTGAATTATTAGTATGAAATATATAATTAATTATACTCAATGGAAGCTCAATTATATCTCAAATTGTATGAAAAGGCAGGTAAATAAATTTTAAAATTATTTAAAACTCCTCACTCAGCTAAATCTCAATAATAAAATGATTTACCAAGTCCTTATAAGGTCTAATTTTTTCTGTGCGGACTCCTGATGTAGCTCTACTTGCCGCGGAGGTTATTCTTCAGTTATTTCTGGGTTATTTTCAATAATCCTGAAATAACCTAGAAATAACCCGCGGTCTTTATTTTTGGGTTATTTCTGGGTTATTTTCGGGGGGTTATTTCGGGATTATTGAAAATAATCCAAAAATAACCTGAAAATAACTCAGGAATAACCTTCGCCGCACGTAGAGCTACGTCAGGAGTCTGGACACAAAATGCGTTCCCTTATAAGAAAATACTACCGACTCAGTATTTTTACAACCTTATCAATAGCTTCCTTGAAGTATAAAACTTTATTTTTCCTCAGGAGACCTTAGATTGGAACCTCAATCTCGCCACATAATTTATATGCCACATGACAAACAAAAACAAACAAAAAAAGGTTTTTTAAGGTTTGTTCATGGTACGTTGTTGTCATGACCAAGTCTTACACAACTCATTTATTGTCCTATATTTGCAATGGCAGAGAATCAGGCTATCATATTCCTTCACTTCACCTTTATAATGCCCCAAGAAGGATAGTACCGGCAACAATCTTTGGTTGAATTGAAGCTAATTAGCATTTCTAGCTTAATTAGCTTTCTCTACCTTCAACTAAAATATCAATGGAGTTCTCCTGCAGAATGCTTCCCGCCCTTCTCCATCTCATGCTCATTCTACCCATCTACGGCACGGTTTACTCTTCCTAAATTATTTTTCAAACCTATAATGCTGCCTTCAACAATCATATATAGTTTTGATTGTGTATAAATATGCTTTGTGGACTAAAAAAAACACATTCGAAAAAGAAAAAAAAAATCATTAAACCGAGGCATAATATGTAACATATAAAGCGACTTGCTATAATCTTACATGAAAAATCGCTTCATGCAGATGTTGCAGGGACTGGGCGCTCAGTGGTAAAGCATTAGGCAATGAGGATACTAACTGACAACTTGTACTGCAAAGATGAGGAATGCAATGAAAATTGCAGGAATTTAAAATCTGTGTGGGGGCCTTCTGCCTCTGCTATTAGGGCAGAACCAAATAAAAAATGGAGTAATTATTTGCCTCAGCTCTGGCTTGAATTTCTTGTGGTTGTGTTCCACTGGTGGTGTTTTGTTTATGTTCCCCGGTTCAAAATAATTGATGATTTCTGTTGAGAAAATTAGGGCGAAGAAAACATTAATCGACACAAATCCAGAAGAACACAGAGATTTAACGAGGTTCGGCAAAGATGCCTACGTCCTCGGGAGCAGAGCGGCAAGTTCCTTTCAATATTCAGAAAAGAGGTTACAGAATTCAGGGATACCTCCTGGGGTTACTAACAGGCCTATTTATAACCCCAGGAGTAAACCTAGGCACAATATGTAATTACAACATTACCCCTGTACCATACCGCGGGGCTTTGCCCCCGTACCCCAACCCACGTAACTTCCCAATTTGGACAGATTCTTCC